>NW_017805878.1:272297-284935 GCF_001891065.2 Hippocampus comes
ACGTCTCTCTTTTGCCGAGCTCCTGCTTCCGTCTGACGAAAAGCTGTTAGCGCTCCTCTGGGCTAGGACACGTTTCCCCCCGAGCCCCTTATGTGCCGTTCTCACCATCCGCTCAGCCCCGTTTTAACACCAAACATGAAACGACTGTCCCCTTGAAGTCACTGGAAGCCCGAAATGAAACTGTGTCTTGTGGGTTGTTGTTGTTGTTGTTTTTTTTTGCGCTTGTGTCAGAAACACGTCAAGGGCCAGGAGCTGTTCACAAAAGTATGCGACCACCTCAATCTGCTGGAGAGGGACTATTATGGGCTGCTCATCTGGGAGACGCCCAAAGCCAAGGTGAGCCGGCGTCAACCTGTCACTCGTTTGGAGCCGCTCCGGCAAAAGCCACTTCCGTATTCCGGCCCAAAAGCCGCCCGCAATCTGGAAATGTCCACGGGAAGCCGATGATGAACTTGCGGCGCTCGGGGCGGGGCGGGGAGCCTCATCCGCGAGAAGGTAGATGATGACGTGGCTTCTTTACGGATTTCTTTGTAGACTTGGATGGACCTGGACAAGGAGATCCGCAGGCAGGTGCAAGGTAAGCTCAATATGCTCAATATGCCCCCCCCGCCCCCCCACACGATCGCATTCCCCATGCAGCTCGAAGGCCACGCCAGTAGGATTTATGATACCACTTCATTTCAAGGTTCCCGCTATGATTTCACGTTCAATGTGAAATTCTACCCGCCGGATCCAGCCCAGTTATCGGAAGACATCACAAGGTACAGCACTCGTTCGTCCGCTTCGGTCAGACTTGCGACGATGTTTCACTGCATGAAAAGCTACTTTTCCATGGCCGCTATTTGCCTCTGCAGACCAAGTGCTCTCGAGATACGCTTGAGTTGTGCTCATTTTGATATTTCACCCAACCTAACAAGTGGCACTTGACATGTATTCATAAGTCTGGAAGTTCTTCTGGACCTTTGTGGTGGTATAAGTGCCAGAAAAAGCAAATAAGATGCGCAGTTAATGTTTGCCGCAGCAAGTTTCGGGTGACAATTAGTCAGAAAATTTCTACACTTTTTTGTTGTTGTTGTTGCCAGTTCCGTTTTAGGGGTTCAAGTACGTGCGTTATTTACCGACATCTCGACTTGTCATCTTCAAGGTATTACCTGTGCCTCCAACTACGTAAGGACATCCTGCAAGGGCGTCTGCCCTGCTCATTTGTCACCCTGGCCTTGCTTGGCTCCTACGCTCTGCAGTCAGAGTTGGGCGAGTATGACCCCGAGGTGCACGGCAGTGATTATGCCAAGGAGATGAAGATGACTAATGGGCAGAGCAAGAAGCTTGAGGAGAAGATGATGGAGCTTCACCGCACTTACAGGTCAGAACACTGGCTCCGGCAACCAAGTGCTCGGATACATTCAAGTCATGCTTCGAGGCCACATATACAATAGTAATCATCATCATCATCATCATAGCAAGGGGAACCCTCGCTACAATGCGGCTCACCTTTTCACGGCTTCGCATTGCCTTCTGCGTCCCGATTGTCTGGGGGACTGTCGGCCCGCGTGAACAGTCTCCGCGCCTCGTCTCTGTCCGGCCCGCCAACAAAAAGCGCTTGTTGATCTTTGCTCTGAGTTCTATACTCCAGTCTTGTAGAACTGTCCAAAAGGAAGCTCATGACTGCGTTTACCTGCGTCATTGTGCCCCCTGCCGTTGCATTTGAGGATTGCATCGAGTGGTCGGAAGTGGTCCGTGTCGACGAGCAGTCGCGTCAGTTTGAGGGAAGACACCAAAGCGTGAGGTGCTTCGATTTCTTTGAATGAATCCAAAGTTCCCGATTAAGATAAGAAAACCTTTATTCGTCTCGCAATGGAGAAATTCCCAATTCACAGCAGCAAAGTTATGAATGGAAGAAGTAGAACAACAAAATATAGGAGCTGCTGAGGAGGCGAAACGGGCTTCTGGCCATGACGAATGCCTGTTTCATGTGGTGGAGATGCATCTCGTTAGGTATGTTGTACATGCTGTTTCATTGGATATTTTGGCCCTAATTTTTCATGGACGGGCGGACAATAAATGTTGTTGAGCATCGGTCGACTCGTCGGGTCTTTCGAAATGAGAAAGAAAACCTGGAGGAGCTACTGGACGGGTTTCGCCTATCGCGGGTTCTTTTTGGACCGTGGCCCCCGCGATCAATGAGGATTGACTGTACCTGTCAAGGTGTGACTTGGCCTTGCTTTTGCAGGTCAATGAGTCCGGCTCAGGCTGACATGATGTTCCTGGAGAACGCAAAGAAGCTGTCCATGTATGGAGTTGACCTACACCAGGCTAAGGTGAACACAGTTGGCGCACTTTCATGACAAAAGGAAATCAATTATCTGTTTTTTTTTTGGGGGGGGGGGGGTTTGGGGGTGGTGGGGGAAAAGATACTGTGACAGCAAAGCAGCTACATGATCCCCGCAGACAATATTAGGCTGGATTTAAGAAGTCAGAGTTCCTGATGCCCCCCCCCCCCCCCAAGGGCAAAACCCATAAGGGCATATATAGGAGGGAGGGAAAAAAGAAAAACACACAAGGCATGGCGTCACATGTCAGGAGTCTGCCTGTGTGGGCGCAACAACAGGAAGACATGTGACTCAACAGACTTTCGACCAGAAATCAGGTCAATGCGTTTGCATCCCAACAGGGATTTCATTCGGCTATGGTGCCTCTTAGAAGCGTATGCTGCCCCCTTGTGGCGTTTTAGTAAATGCTCACCATGCGGCACTGTCATGTCATCCGAACGAGTCGATGCAATTCGCTTTGAGTACGCTTTTTTGCCGAAGGGAATCCGGCTCACGTTGGTGCATTCTGCCATGTACAAATGTATGAAATAGTAAGACTCGTTGGAAAAGCATCACCGTTGCATTTTTTTCTGTCAGGATCTCGATGGCGTCGGCATCATGCTGGGAGTTTGCTCCAATGGGTTGATGGTTTATAAAGACAAACTGAGGATCAACCGCTTTCCCTGGCCCAAAGTCCTGAAAGTCTCCTACAAGCGCAGCAGCTTCTTCATCAAGATCCGCCCATCTGAGGTACACCGTCCCAAAAGCAAACATTCAAGGGCTTCCGCAGACGTTTTTTTTCAAATCTCCGGCTGGCGTTCCGCCATCTTGCCATCTCCTCGAGCAGGTAGAGCACTATGAGAGCGCGATAGGCTTCAAACTACCTCACTACAAAGCAGCCAAGAAACTGTGGAAAGTGTGTGTCGAACATCACACCTTCTTCAGGTATCGTATGAGGATCCTTCGACGTCCGCCTCATGGCGACGCGAACACATTGAGACCCAAGTCCAACTCTGTTTGCGTGTGTAGGCTGACATCCACCGAGATGGTCGCGACTCCCAAGAAGTTTCTGCCTCTGGGCTCCAAATTTCGCTACAGCGGTCGAACTCAGGCTCAGACCAAACAGGCCAGCTCCCTCATTGACAGACCGGCGCCTCTTTTCCAGCGCACTTCCAGTAAGAGGAACTCCCGCAGCATGGATGGAGGTAGAGCACTGAATAGCGACGTTGTCAATGGAGGATCCCCCGGACCGTTCTCCATGCAAGGGGTTGTTCAACTTACTCTTGAACGTCTCCCTCCTGTGTCTCCCCCGAAGCCATGGCATCCACCCCAGACAACAAATCCACCCGCCCAGTCAGCGCGCCTGTCATGTCGCCGCTGTCTCCTGGGGAGAAGGCGCCGCCGTCGCCGCTGCTACGCAGCCTTCATCCGCCCAACCGCAGCAACGGCGCCGCGCCCAAGTTCCGCCGCTCTGCCGACAGGAAGACCGAGGTGAAGGGCCACGGTCGGAAAACCGAACCCACCAAAACCCCGAGCCCCAGAGCGGAGTCCACTCCAGAATTGAAGGTATCGAGCATGAAGCCTGGCTTCTTGTTTGTGTTGTTGTCGTCAGGGAGGGAGGGAGGGCTGCGGGCCTCCTAGACGTCGGCCGGGAGAGAACGGAGACGTTCGCCCTCTGTGACCGCCGCCAATGGGGAACGGGAGAAAAAGACCCAGGTTTGTCTCTTTACGCAATGCATGACCAGACCGAATAAAATTCAAGGACAAAGCACAAAGGAGAGGGCTTTATTTTGGAAACCAGAATGAAAGCGACATTGGGTAGACGCAGTCAGTGGCCTCTTCCTTTGGGGCGGCCGTCGTGCATCCGAGGCAAGCCCCTCCTTTCTCTGCTGAGCACTTCAAAACAGCCACTCGCGCCTTCGACCGTCACGCGCTTGACTTTGGAGTCGGGCAATCCTCCATCAAGCGTCTCCAGTCGGTCCAAAGTGCCGCTGCTGCCGACTGACTTGTCTTTGTGATCAATTTATTGCCGCGTGTGCCGCACTTTGTATGCAGCGGTGGTTGTTTTCAAGTGCTCTAGAAATACATTTGAGTTGGAAAAAGAATCGACCGAAAGAGCGACTGTTAATATCATGTCCGACGCGGCATCACATCTTCAGCTCGGTTGCACATGAGATCACTCGAAAGTGTTGCGCATGTGCGGTATGCCCTTCAACTTTTCCAAACAATTTGAGAATCCTAACGCAAACCTTTGTTTTTCCTCTCTGATGGGAGAGCAGCAGTGTCCTCGGGACAAATCAAAGATGGAGACCACGCGAGTGAGGAAGGTTAGCATCACGTCTGCTAACCGCCTTTGCTCATGCTTGCGTCAGTTCCACGTCGCCATTTTCTTTGGTGTCACCAATGAGGGACCGTTTTGGCTGCCTTTTCTCTGGATGTTGTGTGTCCAAGCGGACTTGATTATTCATCTCTTTTTGCCGGCTGCTGTTTGATGTGAAATGATGGCTTCTGCCGCCTTTTTTTTTTTTTCTTCTCTCCATTGCCTCCACGCAATATGCAGTCATTGAAATCCGTTTCGATTTTCCGTACGGGCGTTTACGCTAGCTTTTTGTTCTGCGTCCCACTCCGGTTCCTTGCAACCCATTTTATTTTCTTCCGCAGTTTCTGCTTTTTTTTGGTTTGTTTGTTTTTGCCCTGGCCGATGCTTCTCATTGGATTCCCTTGGAAGGCAAGCGCAATAGTTTGTTGTGAACGACTGCACAATGAATAGCAACCAGATGTTCTTGTGTGTGCCCCCCCACCCCCTATTTTTCCCCCCACTACAGAAACGGGCTAAGAAACTTGAGGGTGAAACTATTTATATCAGACATAGCAATTTAATGTTGGAGGTTTGTATGGTCTTCTCCGTTTTGAATGTTGCCTTCATGTTTTTCTGCCTGCTTCATCCATGGGTCGACTTTATTTATTTATTTTTGACTCTTTTGTGTCTTTTTCCTCATTGTGTTGTTTTCAGCTTGACCCGAAAGGCTTGGCATGCACCATTTTCCTCTCTGACTCTGATGCAAGTAACTCGACTTCTCTTTGACATGATCACCTTTCATGTCTTGTTTCCATGAGCTGCACTCCAGCATGACTGGGAGAGAGCTTTCGCGTGCTACGTTAGCATTGAGAATCTGAAACTGGGTTGGAAGTGTGCCGTTTGTCCTCCCGTAAAGAGGCGTCAAAGGTCGAGAAATGTCCAGCCTGTTTTAAGAGAGAAGACAAGAATGCTCTCACGTTCAACGCACTCGTGTCGCAACAAACGATGCAAGTTGTCAAGCGTTTGATCGTGATGCTTCCAACCCTTTCAAGGGCCGGATTAGGAGGTGTCCAAACTACGGCGCGGGGGTCATTGCTGAAAATATTTTCCGGGTATTGAATTATGATGTGCTGGATGACAAAATCGGTTTTCAGTTCTGACAATCTTCCTTGAGGGAAGCGCAGAATGAAATGTGTTCCGCCCCCCCCAGTCATGCAGCGTCGGTGTCAGTCAATGACCGCGGACGCTCGTCTCATTGTGCGGTTGCATTCCTGAAGAATCATGGTTGCTTCTTGTCCTTTCGTCCTCCGTGACCACGCCGTCAGTCATAGTGTGCACATTGACATTCATTTTGCATGCAACCATTTTTTTTTCTCATCAGAATTTATAACTGTAACCTTTTTCCATTTTTTTTTTTCCTTGACCACATTATTTCTTTTCCCCATTCTGTATCTCTCGCCCTCCTTGAAGGACGTGGATAAGACCCAGACGGAGATCATGCGTCACCACACAAGCATCAGTGAGTTGAAGAGGAGTTTCATGGAGTCCGTCCCAGAGCCTCGACCCAGCGAGTGGGACAAGCGTCTTTCCACCCACTCGCCTTTCCGCACGGCGAGCATCAACGGCCAGCTGCCACCAGCGGTGAGTCGGCCGGCGGATAATGCCACCTTGCCTCTCTTCTTGATATCGAGAGGGAGACTTTATTTTCCTTGAATACAAATGTCATCCGTCACGCTAAGCCTTTTGGACGAATCTGTTCAATTCATGCCAATATCGAATGGATCTGAACACCAACGCAAAAAAAAAAAAAAAATAGCCAACATGTTTTGCGTCGGCCTTTTTCAAGTCAACTGCTCTGCTGTCTCCTAAGATGAACAGCTCGTCACCAGCAAAATTTGTTGCAAATGTTAAAATGTTATTGACACTTGCATGTCGGCATGTTGAGAGTTGAAGTTATGAGCCAACAATGGAAAGGCTGCCCGAGATTGATTTGGCAGCTTTATATTATTATTATTTTTTAACTGTACCCCGATGATCCACTTGATGGCGCTGCCGGCTTCTGCATGAGCCATAAGGGGGCTTTCTTTGTTTGTTTTTTTTGCAACCATGCTTGATGTGCTCAGTTGCGCCACGTGCAAAGTAACCCCTCGTGCATCTGAGGAAAAAGGTGCATTGCATTGAGGACGTCTTTGGCTCAGGCAGGCCAAAGGTCACCGCAGCCAAGCCCAGCATGGCACCCGGAGACCGTGGCTTACTGGCGAGAATGAACACCCCATGTGGAACATCTCCACGCTGCGCTTGGCTGCAAAACTCAAAGCCTCGGTCTCAGAATGTGTGTCCCGGCAAAGATTTTTGCTCTTGTTGCCAGTGGCCGCACACGCAAGGCCGCCTGACAAATGAGTCGGGAAAAGTTGTGAAGCCACAGAGCTAGCCAAGCACTTTGGTGTGTTTCAGGTCTTGGATCCCAACTTGGTTTTTTTTTTTTTTAATAAATCATGGCCTTGCGCTGGCTTTGTTCTTCCAATGGATGCTCGCACAGCTTGTCGTCTTGCTTGATGGAGCAACGCGCCGCATGGCTGCGTTTGCCCGGATGATCTTGTGGCATGTTTTGAGCCTGGTTGGCGGTTGAAGGGCAAAAAGAAAAGCAAAAGCCGGGGGACCAATCGATAAGACCGAGAATTTTCCACCCCCTCTTCTGGGACCTGTCTCCTTCCCCTACCATTCCTTACTGTCCCCCGTCGTCTTTTTATGTCTTCAAGGCGGTGCCTGTTGTCTCGTCCTTCCCCCTAATAATCAAAACGCGACATTTAACATTTGCCTTTCGCAATGTAAGTGCAAGAGATGTTCCTCAGTCCGTACAATCGCGAATGCTGGCCTTCCTTTTTTTTTTAATGACATTTTACCCAGCAGTCATTTTAACCTAATAAAATCGTAAAATATCAGGAGTACATTTAAAAAAAAAATAAATCCCGTTCAATTTTGGTGAGGATCTGTGTAACCTCAACGGTGTCTTCCTCGAGCACTTTCAAACCACCATCGCTGTCCACAAAATGCTCTACATGGAGCAAAAACATGAATTCATCCCACAAATGAATAAGCAAGGCAGCGGGAAGCACAAAAACAGTCCAACTCAAAACAGTCTCGTGCCGAGTCCAACGCCAAAGACTCCAAACGAGGTTTTTCGAAGACGAGAGGTCATTCCAAAGAGAGCGAGCGGCTAAGAAGTCTCCCAACTTCTAATCGCGTCCGCGCTGCGGAGCAAAGGCGGGGCCAGGCCGTTTCCAGATTGGAAAACAAATGATGGCATCTTCCAAAGAACTCAAAAACGAGCCGGCGAAGAGACGCCAGAGTAGTTCTCTGCTCTCTCTGAGGGGTGGCATTCGTGACCACCCCGAGACGCTTATTTATAAGTTTAGGCACTTGATGGTTGGCTTTTTGCAAACTTATTTGTACATTTGGGCATGGAATGAGCTCAACGAATAGACGCAGGCCCAGCATAACCTCGACAAATGTCTTTCTGGAATAGTGGGGGAACTGCTCAGGTGTTTTTTTTTTTGTTTTTTTTGTCCGTACGGTTCATGACGCGAGCTGTGTCGATCCAGAATGGAGAAAAAGCAACCCCTAGCGATAGCCCCAAAAGCTTTCCCGCTACATCTTGTTGGTCCCACTTGCCATCTGCACGTTCCACCCGTCTGTTGATTGTTATTTGTCTTTTCTGGTCTTCCGCTGCTGAGCACAGCGAGGGAGCCAGTCACTGTTTGGACCGAAGGTAAGCGCATGTGGCTTGGCCCCGACGCCGGGGGAACCGCCGCTCTTCAGGCATGGTTTTCTGCCGGATGACGAGGACAGTGAGGTGCATTGGGTAGATGACTGCGAGGAGGAGGAGGAGGAGGAAGAAGAGCGGCAAGCCGGTGGCCACGCTTCAGAGGTGGCCATCGGGGTGCCAGATGAGGCCAGGCGCTCGGACGGCTCGGCCGAGGGCGGCCCTTGCAGGCTGCGCACGCGCGACGGCCACTCTCGGACGTCCTTCTTCCTGTCGGCTCTGCTGGCGATGGCTCTGACCGCGCTGTGGTTGGCTTTCGTTTGAAAAACAAACCTGTACATGTACAGCGGAATGCGGCCTCGCCAAAATGATCGCCGCAAAGCAAGTCTGACATTTCTTGGGAAGGGGAAATGGAGAGGTAGCGGCCAAGCTGAGCGTGATCTCTCCGCCGGCGGATGAAAGCAGCGATGGGCCCCTGTCATCTTTTGATCGGTCGCAAAATAGTCGAATCCGAACTGGAAAATGATTCTGCTAACATGACGTTGATGAGTCTCGCTTGGTCCATTTCTCCTTCGCGCGCCGTCTTTTATTTCAATTGGTATTTGTGTCAAACTGTTTGAAAGGAATGAAAACACGTCGAATGACTCTGTCATGATCTTTGTGGTCAGTACCAGTGCTTTAAAAGTGGCCATTTCAAAGCCATGAGAAAATGGTTTCCGGTCCGCAAACAGCATGTGCTCTTGTCTCAACTGGTCCGTGCCCCCCCCCCCAAAAAAAAAAAAAAAACGAGGCCTCCTCATACGCATGCACTGCAACCTTTATGTGGCCCAGCACCCGCAGACGGCGAACGTTCTCCCCGTTGGCCAGCTCCTGCTCAGGCAGAGGAACGGAACATTCCAGGGCTGCAAAGGAAAGGCGCCGGCTGTCGCCATGGTGGACACATCCAGATTCCAATCAGAAGCTGCTTTTTTTTTTTTTTTTTTTGCACACCCATTCAAGACAACTTGCAAGACTTTTGGGACATTTTCCATCCGACGCAACCGCTTCTCGGATCTGACATTCTCATCCTGATGAAGACAATGACGCCGCCCAGAGACCGCAATCGAATCGCTTTCACTCACTTGGAGTTTCTGCCATGTTTTGATTGACTCGGCTCATGCTTATAAGTTACAATCTCTTAACGTCTGAAGAAAAATGTCTGATGTCCGGCCTTCTTTTACTTGGGATGAATCATGTTGGATGAAATTGTATTTCTTTGGCTTGACAACTTGGTTCCCCTCGAGTGCGGTGCACATGAACGAAAGGGGGGAGAAAAAAAATGTTCCTCAACATTTGCTGTAATGGTCGATTTTTCAGTGTTGCATGAACCGCTAAGACATCCCAACAGCTTTGTGTCTCTATTAAATAGCTGTGCATGGCTGCAAATGTGATTCGCTGCTGGCGTGAGTGAGCTCGTTTCTGACTGTGGGGTGTTTTTTTTTTTTTTTTTTTTTTTTTTGCAGTCTCCAGTGCTGAAGACCCAGACAATCACCATCTCGGATGTCACCAACTCTCTTCGAGGAACCGTGGCCCTGAAGGACATCCCCTTGGTTCACACGGAGACAAAGACGATTACATACGAGTCAGCCCAGGTAAGAGGCATTCGGAGCCCGGCGATGCCAGAACCTTCGGCATTCACTTCATTTCTCACACTGGGACCGCCGCGTTGGCACGAGGCCTCGCGGCATCGCAAACCGGCCCGATGGCTGAAATGGCGTCTCTCCCGCAGCCGCTGGACCCCTTTGCGGACAGGGACTCGGGAGTGCTCCTGAGTGCCCAGACCATCACATCCGAGACGATAAGCACCACCACCACCACCCAGATCACCAAGGTCTGCCTCGCCGATCAATACGGGCCGCGTACTTGAATGCTGCGGTTGCGCTTTCCGTTCAACCCGCCGCCGCAGCGTCGTCGTGCCCATGTCACTCGGAAGCGCGCCCTCTCTCGCACATCGGGCGCGCTCCTCAAAAAGCAGCCGCTGTGGCAGAATAGACGGAGATAGAACGTGACAAATCACGAATCGCGACGATCTGTCATCCGTTTCATGCGTTATACTTGCACGTTCATATTATTTATTTTTTATTGATTTTTTTTCTTGACCGCAGATAGCATCAAACGACAACATGGCTTTCCCTCTTTCCAACATCCCTCACTTGACAGCACATCAACCAGCTGACCTGGCATTTGCAATAAAGAGGCTCTTTAATAGGCGTTCAAGGATGAACCACCGTTTATTGGAGGCCATCCGGGTGATGCCGGTCACAGACGATTGGACTCGGTCCTTTGTCGGTGGTGGTCGGGGTGAGAGAAAGCTCCTCGGTATGCGCGCTGGAGAGTCCCTGTCAAGCCAGCGGCAATTGAACAAAACAAGAACCCACAAAATGCTAATCGACTCCGACTGACGCTAAAACACTCCCCAAATCCGAAGCAAAGTATTTGGACCTTGCGTTTTGGTTCGATTGTGACTTGGAGAGGCGGCCAAACGAATGACCCCGAGCTGTCGCTTCAGTCTGAAGCGGCGCCGGTGATTTGCGTGTGTGTGTCATGCTAGCTGGCGCTAAGCTAACCTCGGAGGGCTTCTCAGGTCCAGCGTCCGAGTTTGCAAACAGATTCGTGCACAGCTCTGTGTATATGTGTGTAATTTTTTTTGAATCCCCACTTTTCCGTTGAGCCAATGACCAAAAAAAAACCCCAAAAAAACAAAACGCTGTTTGCTCATCACACCGCGCAAAACACCGAACAGAAACGGAAGAGAAGAAAAAAGTGAGCCTGAAAAATCTGTTGAAATTCCAGGACCGACCGAGCCGAGCTGCTTTGTCTTGTGTCGGATGTGCGCCCCCCCGCGCCCACCTTGAAATGTTTGGTTTCAGCCCTATCGTGTCTGTCGCAGACGGTGAAAGGAGGCATCTCAGAAACTCGCATTGAGAAGAGGATCGTCATTACCGGAGACACCGAAATTGATCATGACAAGGTGAATTGTGCTTTGTTCACATTCAAGGGGCGCTACATTAGTGAATCGAGAGGGGGGTGGGGGGGCAAGCCTTGTCATATTGTGTCTCGGGTTGCTTTGTCACGTTTTGTTGTCACCTAGTTTCTGAAAACGATAGTCAGCAAAATCGTCCAGCGTCCACTTCAACTTGTGAAGATCCGCAAGCCATCGGCACAATATTTTTCGATTTTATTGGGAGGAAAAGCCTTGATCAGAAAAGACGGTGCTGACCGTTTTTACGGTGGACAAGAGTAGCAATGCGCATATGAACGTGGGCGCTAACAGGCGAAGCCCACTCCCAGCGTCGGGGGCGGCAATTAACGTTTGGCCGCTGACGCGGCCGAGGTGAGTGCAAGTTGATTCCGTTTTCAGCCGCCAAGCTCGCCTAAACGCAAAGTGCCGCCCGGTTAAGACTAAGATGGACAAAGTCGTCGATCTGCATCGATGCGTGCGCGGTGATTTCACGATGCCGGGATGCATCCGTTTGGGCGGCGCCATAGATTCTTCATGCTGAAGCGGAAATGATTTGCACGATGAACTCAGCAACCGCACGTGCATATCGAGTGCATCTGTTCCACCGGCTGTTTTAACGGAAGCCGTTCATCACGCGCGACTGAAGAAGCCTTCGCCGATTGTTGTTTCCTGTGTTCAGGCTTTGGCCCAGGCTATAAAAGAAGCCAAAGAACAACACCCGGATATGTCGGTCACCAAAGTGGTTGTCCATCAAGAAACGGAGATTTCCCCCGAGTGAGAGCGGCTCATCCCTCGCAAGGTTGGTACGCCGCTTCCGCTGCGTTTGCCGGGTACGGCGCCGGCTCGCGTTCGAGTCCCTTTCCAAGTGGGCCGTATTTGGGCTCCGAGGTGTTGCGCCCTTTCCCGTTCTTGCTCGCGTTGCCTTCCTTTTTCTTGAATTCACGACCTGCC
This sequence comes from Hippocampus comes, assembly GCF_001891065.2. Classification (NCBI taxonomy): domain Eukaryota; kingdom Metazoa; phylum Chordata; class Actinopteri; order Syngnathiformes; family Syngnathidae; genus Hippocampus; species Hippocampus comes. Next base: position 284,621 of record NW_017805878.1, read on the forward strand.
GCAACTTTCGCCTCAACTCCGCAACAGATAAAGGTTGTGACGTTTTCGAAGGGAACGGTGGAAAGCGAAGCTTGGCGTATGCATCATTATTCTTTCAATAGAAAGCATTTATGATCATGAAAAGACAAAGTGTGTCACGGCACCGAGGACAAAAATGCGGAGGGACCCCCCCAAAAGAAATACCAAAATGATCTGCCTGGCATCCTTCACCGCCATCGGAGTGGTGATCATTTGTGATGTGATGATGTCTGAAAATATCGCATTCATGATCCTCAAAGTCCTTGAAAAATGGCCACCGAGCTACAGTTTTTTTTT
>NW_017805878.1:285134-290118 GCF_001891065.2 Hippocampus comes
TTCCCCTGCGTTTGCCGGCTACGGCGCCGGCTCGCGTTCGAGTCCCTTTCCAAAGTGGGGCCGTATTTGGGCTCCGAGGTGTTGCGCCCTTTCCCATTCTTGCTCGCGTTGCCTTCCTTTTTCTTGAATTCACGACCTGCCGCAACTTTCGCCTCAACTCAGCAACAGATAAAGGTTGTGACGATTTCAAAGGGAACGGTGGAAAGCGAAGCTTGGCGTATGCATCATTATTCTTTCAATCGAAAGCATTTATGATCATGAAAAGCCAAAGTGTGTCACGGCACCGTGGACAAAAATGCGGAGGAACCCCCAAAAGAAATACCAAAATGATCTGCCTGGCATCCTTCACCGCCATCGGAGTGGTGATCATTTGTGATGTGATGATGTCTGAAAATATCGCATTCATGATCCTCAAAGTCCTTGAAAAATGGCCACCGAGCTACAGTTTTTTTTTCTTTTTGGGGGGGGGGTGTTATTGACCCTCCCCCCCCCAAAAAAAATAAACTGTTTTCCTTAACGCCCTGAACAGAAAGCTGCCGGAATTCACTCGACAATACAATCTCGAATCGCTTTCCGGACTGACTCGAGCGCGTTTCTCAAGGCGGATGAATTTCGCCCTCGCCTCTTTCTGCATGCGACTCCGCCAGTAAAAACTTTGGACCCCCCCTGCGCCGAATGGACCTGGAAGGAACCAACGGGGGTCATACCCAAGCCGGATGAGCCCACTGGAGTTGGGGAAGGGGCTCAGCATGGAAAAAATAAAAGCTTGCCCCTCCGCTCGAATGCCGCGCGTGCTCCAACGTGAAACGAAGACCCCCCCCCCCCCCTTGGAATGCGCTTTGTTCAGTCACGGTGCCCATGTGGCTTTCATCACAGAGGCCCCCGTTTACGGAATGTTGAAGGCCCAGGCCGGGAGTCTGGAAGGCTTCAGCCGGCCGACTCTGCTGCCGTGTAAACACGGCGCGCGACCTCCCACATTGCTCTTTTTACGGGGGCGGGGGGAATGCGCGCTGGGAATTCCCCACGTTGAGGAGGTCGATGCCGTCTGCCCCCGCCTTGGAGCGCCGAAGAAACGCTGACATTTTTGGGCATCTCCCGCCGTTGTCGGAAAAAAAAAAAAATCGTGTGCTAGCAGGTCCGGGCTGGCTTGCGAGAAGAGCCGGCCGCTCTCTTCGCACACTGAATTCGGAAGAAGAATGTTGCTATTTCTTTCTTTGCTGTTTTCATTCACCCAAAATGTTAGGAGCTTTTTAGAGCTGACGACTGCGATTCTCCCAATCGAATGTCGGCCAGGGAAGGGCTCACGAGGGCGCTTTATCCGCCACCTGAAAGAAGTGAAGCGCGATCCAAAATGGATGGATGTTGATGCTGTTCAAACACTGATTCTATCCTTTTTTTTCTCTCTCTCTCTCTCTCTCCATCTCCCCTCAATATTCCTTCCCTATGACTGGCATCACGTCGGCCCGGCAGCGCAGAGGCGCGGGGCTCTTTTTTCCGGGCGCTGCGCTTTTTTTCTCCCCCGTTCCCCCCCAAAAACATTGTCCCGATCGGTGTGAGTGTGAGCGCGGACGGTTGGTTGTCCAGGCGTGCCCCCGCGATGGGCTGGCGACCGCTTCAGGGTGTGCTCGGAAGCGGCTTGGAAAACGAACGAATGAATGAATGGATGGATGACTCTTATCCCAATCCCCTCAGAGGCCTCCCTCCCCCTTCCCCACCTCCCCCACATCACACCCTTTTGACCTCAGAGCGGCGAGCGCCTTTGACATGAACCTCCAGACCACATCGGACGGACCGACTCCCTGACGGAACCTCGGGAAGTTGTGCTCCAGGGGCTCGCCGGGAGAAATTTCCCGCTCCTACTCGACTTCCTGCCAAAACGCCGTCCCACCGGCTGTTCCCCAACAACGTACCTTTTATAAGGAACAAAAAAAAAAACACTTGTGAAATGAGACGGAGAACATTTTTCCAAAAGGGGCATTTGGTCTTTTAATCTTTGTGATGACGGAACTTTATTTTTGTAGAGCTTTTCTTACAATCCCAATTGGTTCGCGATCATGTGGGGCAACGCCGGGTTTGTTTCTTTGTTTGTTTCTTTGTTTTTAATTTAAGCAATGTGATCCAAACACGGCGAATGTGGCTGATTGTACACATCCAGACTCAAGGTTCCTTCCCCGCTCGCTTTGATTTCTTGTACAGTACACGAATTGGTATCGCGGGTTCCCTTTTAATGTGAAGAAATGTTTTGTTTTTTTTTCTTCTTCTTCAATGTGGAAAAGAATCTTCCCTTTCTTGACACCCCCGTTTTGAGCACTTGTTCACTTCTTGTTTGCTTTGCTCTTGCTGTCGTGTTTGCGCCGGAGACTCGGACGTTGATTTCTGCTCACCTCCGCCGCCCGTCGGAGGCCCTCTGGGCTCACGTGCCATGTCGGGCGCGCGGCGCCTTTCGGACCAGCGCTCGACTTTGCGGTTTTGTTTGCTGGCTTCGCTTTAGGACGGAGAGATCGAAAAGAATGATTTGCGCTCGACGCCCGAAGACCGTCGGCCGCCCGTTTGATTCGCGCCCGACGAAGCGGTCTCGGGGGTCGTCGCTTGACGACGTTCGGGGGCTCCAGAGGGCGCACGGACCGTCGAGTCGCCCGTCGCTCCGTTCAGACTCGACGTTGCGATCGGTTCGGAGTCGACCACGGCTCATTCCCTGCCACGCCTTCGGATGACAAATGATTTTTGGCATCCTAAGAACAGTTATTTTTCCAAGTCGTGATGCCGTTTGCGTTGCTGCTGAGGGGCAACGCTCGAGGACGTCCAGTCGATCATCGCGTGCGCGATATTTACGCCGGAATGAGGACCGCCCATGTCGTTGAAAAACGAGTCACGCTGAAGCAAAATGGCATTCATTGCGTTCGTCAAATCACCCCAATGTAGTTCCCGGCTCATCTTTTGGTCCAATTTGTGGCAGGCGTACCCGTTGTGATCGAACCGTTGTCTTTTGCCAACATTTTCCATTCCGGTCAAGCAAGTACAAAATAGTGTCTCGGGAAGCCCCCCTTTGAGAAGCTATTTCGTCATTGATTTGATTGTTTGCTTTTGTTTCTGGGCACCGTGATGCAACATCCTGTCCGGTTTGTTTGAAACGTGGTGGATTGTTCAGTGTGCCGTTGTCTGGATTGTTGGAAACAAGCATCGTTTCGCTTCTTTCATGGTATCCTCACGCGGTCCAGGAGCACCGCGCGATGAATAAATGTGTTTGGGTTTGTTTTTGTTTTTTTTTCTCCCGTTCATTGTCCACGCCTTGATTTCTTCTCACCAAAAGGTGCAATCGTGTCTCGACCGCCGAGTCCCGCGGTGTCATGTGGGCTCGGCAGAATCCGAGCACCCGTCATGTATCAAAATAAGAATGCGGAATATAATTTCACTGTGCGAACGCGCAACCTTTTGCGAGCATGGCTTTAGCCAGCAACGACCTTGTCTTTCGAAGGTCACCCGGCCCGGCTTTCCACTTTTCTCAGCGAATCATCTTTGCCGGCTGTCAGCGGTGAGCGTCGCCGATTTGTGGCTCACGCAGTCGATCTTCCATTGGAAGCCTCGCGCCTCTCCGTCACCTGATTTGATTTGATCTCTGCTGACTCGTCAGGCGTATCCCTCCCTCACGTGTTGATTTATTACAGCCGTTGAAAGAGTTCAATGACTGATCTCATCTCCAGAGTCACAAACACCCTCGCGCCATTTTAGAAACTAAAATGCGCATAAACGAGAGGGGCAGGGAGAAGAGGGTCTTTTTCATACACACCGGGGCAGGTTTCGGATCAATAGCGCAAGAGCGAGCGATCAAACGAGCAACCTTCACCCTCTGCGGTTGAATGCCCTTTGAAGATTTCGCAGCCGTATGCTGTGAAATCGTGTTTGCCCCTTTGCGATTTCTGCATTCTTGGCATATTCCTCACACGCCAAGGTTTGCTTTTGTCAAACCCGTTCCGATATGGCACCCAACCGAATGCAAAATGCGCTTACTGAATGCCAATTTCATGTATTGGGGCAGCCCAAAAATCCCGAGCCGGCTGTCCCCGGGCGGAAAACGGCATTGCGTGTGTGTGGCGTCGGACGAGAGCGGTCGCTTGACTTCAGCTCGGGAAACATCGGGGGCCCCGTTTCCCCCCCAAGGGGGTCCCGGAGGCAGAGGCTGTTGGTCATTTTGTGGACGAGCGCATTTGAGAGAGGGAGGTCTGCGCAGCTGTGGGAATGGCCGGTCAAAGCGGCTCATCTCATTGCCGCTCACGCTGACGGCTCTTGACAAGGGTGTGAAGCGGCTAGCGAAACATCGGCGCCATGAAGCAGCGACTAGAAACTCCAACTTGATCCCCTTGTAGCTTTGCCTCGAGCGAAAAAGCTCCACGCTATCGCAACAAATGCATGAGTGGTAATGGCACCGAGTTTTCTGTCAAGCACTCTTCTCAGTCTGCCCACCTTCACCTTAAATATTATTTTTATTTTTGGATTTGTTTGTTTTTTTTTTTTTTTTTTTTTTTTTTTTTTTTTTTTTTTTTTTTTTTTTTTTTTTTTTTTTTTTTTTTTTTTGGCGGGCCGTAGTTTGGACACCTATTGCGCGTCGTCATTCTTTTTCCTTTCGTAGTTTGACGTGTTGAAATAGGATTTGGTGAAGTCGATCTCACAATGTGATCGTGAGCGGTGCTGCAGTGCCAACTTGGATGGCGGCTTGGAGATTCCCATGCGACCCCCCCCCCACTCACACACCAATGCTTGCTGCGGCCCAAAATGAGCTTCCGCCAACGGAAATGTTGCCCGCTCGTCCAAGCGGCGACGAGCACCGACGTCATCAAAGATGTCTGCAAACGTGCTGGCAGCTCAGATGGCTTTCCATCCCTCTTGTCCGCCGTTCCCGGTTGTAGAAACTCAAGGCGGGCCCTCGATTGCCGGCCAACCGATTCCAGCCTGCACCTGTCCTCTCAGTGGGTGACGCCCCCCCCCC
>NW_017805878.1:290128-293664 GCF_001891065.2 Hippocampus comes
TCCACAGTAAAGCAAAAAACAGGAAATGGAGCACTGTGAACCTGTCTTTTTTTTTTTTTTATAATCCTTTAACAAATCTGTACTGAATAACTGCAACTCTATTGCATCATAGCCAGGGTTGATTTGGATCGCACCTTTCCAAACGCTCACTCAAGGCTTGTGTCTGCAAAAACGGCTCCGTCGCGGACGCGAGGCGCGTTTCTTACTCCTCGCAGCTCGAAAACGAGCAGGAGGCGATTACCCAACGGTATTTACCGATTACGATTACCCAACGGTAATTGTGCAGCGTGACCATCGGCGCCGTCCCTCCCGGCGGCGGCGGCGTCCGATAGGCGTCGCTTCCGCCGTGCGCTCGGGATGACTTCAATCGATTCAAACGTTGCTTTGATGTCGCCGCTGCTTCTCCTGAAACAAAACGATTGATGCGATTTTTCCGTCCTTCCTTCCTTGAGATTTTCCTTTTGCGCTAGCCGTGTTTACCCCCAAAATTGAGTGGTAACAACGTAAGCCCCACCCACCCTTTTTTCTTCTTCTTTCATGACCTCTGTCGACGCTTTTCCACCTGTTGCCAAAAGCGCGCGCAATCTCTTGGTCTGCATGGACCTGCAATTGAGTGGCCGCAATTTCGGATTTGAGTCGATCCCGCCCAGCCTTGCATTCTCATCCTCAAATGGCTCATTTCATTCCATTCTTACGTATCTTTCTCAGCTTCCAGTGGGTGGAGGAGTTTTGTGTGTGTGCGCGCGCGCAGGCATGCGTGACCGTGCGCGCCGCGCCGCACTGCAGCCTTATTTCCTGTGGCGTCATTGGCAGCGCAGCGGAACAGATTGCGCGCTTTGCAAGCCCACTTGGAGAAGGCAGCGTTTGCCGGCTATCTCTTTAGCGGTGGCGGCAGAGCTGAGAGAAGAGCGCCGGGAAAGGACGTTTGGAGCCGCGTGGCCGCAAACGTAGCGTGGCGTGTCGGAGGGCGTCGACACGGCCGCTGCCAAAAGAGAGCGTTGTCGCTCGCTCAAATTGATAACTCGTCGTGCGTTCGAATGCAAATGTGGCGTGTTGAGAAGTGGAACCCAAGAGACTTTTGGCAGCCGTTTGTTGGTCTCGTGCAAATAGTTGCGTCCTGAGACCAATCAAACACTGCACCTTGATCCAGTGGAGCCCGCATTTCACCCCCCCCCCTCCCCCCGAGGTATTGCGCTCGCTCGGAAACGGGCCCATTCATCGTCGCCCAAATTGCAAAGACGTCGAGGTGTTGGGATGCAAAAACGACAAGGCCGGGGTGTCGCCAAACGCGGCAGGTTCTTCACGGGCTCGCTTATGTGGAATTTACAGCTGCCGACCCCCCCGGTCGAAAAGGTGAAAGCAGATACGTCTCTGTCGGGTTGCCATTGATTTGGGATGGCAGGGGCTCTATTTGAAACATGGCAGGGCGTTTGGCGTCTGTACAAAGTGGGAGGAGGGCTCCTTGGCACCGCCGGCGGCCAAGTGGCTGTGATTGAATGCCCTTCGATATCCGATGAGAGCGCTCGTGCATTCTGGCCCGCTCGCCGTGCGCCGTATTTGAAGCGGGAAAGAGACGAGATAAATGGCCTGCCCCCCCCCCACCCCCGGCCTGCTCTCCTGCACCATTAATTTGTATGTGAGAGCGCTCGGAAGTAGGAAACATCCCTTACAAGCTTATGGTGGATATCGAGACAGAGAGGTGGGGGGGGGGTGGGTTTGTTGAGCTTTTTTACATTCAAGCAAGCAAGACGATCGAGTCGTCATGTGATGCCTAACACGGTCACGTCCCCACTTTGGCGTTCACCTCCCCATCCGGATACGACGTGACTTGCTTCCTCTTGACACGGCGCCCTTTACAGAAAAGAAAATCGGCTGAGGGTGAAGCTGAACAATGCCGAATGAGCCGCCGTTGCAGACGGAAGAGGCGCTCGCTTCTAAGAGCTCAACCAAGCGACAACGATGCGCTAGCTGGTTGGAGTCGGAGCGATATGCGTCGTCCTTCTCGTCAGCTTGCATGACGACTCGGGCGCCAATATGCCGACTTCATGCGTCTGCTTCCTTGGGTTGCCCTTAATGGACCCGCAAAGCCCCTCCTTGAGCGCCGCAAGCGAAGCGTGTGCTTCATAATGAAGAGCAGACGGCGTTTGGCCCCAATCTTGCAAAAACCGGCACGCAACGCTGCGTCTCAAGCCTTGAAGGAAAACCATCTGGATGGCGTGTTTTGTCGTTCGCATGACTCGGCTCGAGTTACGGCTCCGCTCATTGAGAAGGTCCTGTTTGGTAAAAAGTCGCTCCCGCTTCCCGTCAGGTACGACATTCGAATTCCAGCCCCGATAAGTCGACACGGCGCCCTTGTCTTGAGCGCTCTCAGCAAGAGCCGCGTCGCCGTCGGCTCGCCGAAACCGACGTTGACTCGCAGAGTGAGCCTCCGTCGGCCGCTCCCCCCGTCCCGGAGCGCTGGCGTGCGGCCCTCGTCCTCTCGCAGCACTTAAGGGGATGAATAAATGATAACAATGAAACTGTATGAGGGCCTAGTTTTAGTCACCATCATTTTCTCAATTGTCATTGAAATGCGTTCTATCGTCCCTTTGGACGTCGATTGTTCATGTAGATCGTCTCCAAACAATCAGGTTGAAACGCTCGTGTTTCATTGGGATCAAACCAAACTTGAGACAACTCAAAGGAAAAAAAAAACTCCCGCTGAGTCGTTTCGATCAGGGGGACGGTTGCCGGTCCCAAGCCCAAATTGAGGCGGAGGGTTGCAGTTGTCACAATGAAAGTAACAAGAATCGTTTGTCATTCGGAACACATTTAGGGTGTTTTGTTTTTTGTCCCTCCCACAACGTGATTCCTCTCCTCCAGCCAGCGTCCATTCCAGCATGCGCGAGGTCAGTGATGCAAAGTGGCCGATGGCGACCTTGAGGACAGCCGGTAGCTGCTTTCCTGACGGAGAAATCGGCGACGCTGATGTACGGTACGAGTTGGCCCATAAGGTCGGTGACGCAAACCGCGCACAAGCATGCAAAAACGCTGTTGTTTATTTGGGGTCGGGTCAAGCCACCTGCTGTCATGTTGATGGATCCTGCTGAATGATTTCCCACTGACTGTGCAAAGCGTAGCAATAAACCCCCAACTCCTACCCCCCCGTGCCTACAAATCAAGAATCTCCATGAATCGCCTCCCTTGGCAACTGCACTTGGTCGTAAAGATGAATGTGCGGCCGGCTACTCCACCGTCTCCGGTGAAAGGAGCACATCAGATATGCGTGGTGCACCTGCGCATATTCTCTCTATTTGCGTCGAGAAAGAGACATTTGCCTTCAAGGCAAACGCGGCTCCCTTTCAGGTGAACGGACTTCTTCTCGTCCGACTTACTCTCCATCCATTGTATCGTCGTTAATATCCGTAATGGCCGGCCTTTTCTCTGGAGTGCTTGTCTCCGTTAGGGGCGCAGATGAGTTAGAGCCTGTGCCATATATCACCCATTCATCTCCCCCCCCCCCCTTTTTTTTTCTTCAGAATCAGGGCCGGCGCTTC
>NW_017805878.1:293718-301893 GCF_001891065.2 Hippocampus comes
CCCCCCCCTTTTTTTTTTTAAGCACGATGCGAGGCGATGATTCCGTCACAGACGCAAGAGCCGTGCGAAACCTGCACATGGCCACTGTGCGTGCGAGTGTGAAAATGGAAAGTAGATGGATGCCCAGTCTGACTAAAACATGAACCCCCCCCCCCCTTTCCCCTTCTTGGGTATTTGGTAACTGTGCCTTGTCAGCTCAAACACTGAGAGCACGTCAAGCCTCTCGTGAGATACGGCCCTCCGTGGATTCGTCACCTCTCGGCCGGATGACTGCGAGGCACTTGACTTTGGAGTCAGCCACTCCTCCACGAAGCGTCTCCAGTTGGTCCAGAATGCCGCCGCTTGTAAGAGAGCGTGTCACTCCCGGTCTGGCAAGTTACAAATGAACCATTCATGATGCAAAGAGTGACACAATGTCTCTTCAAAACACCGTCGGGAAGAGAGATCATTCCATTTTAGAGAGCAAAATTGTTTCCGCCACTTTGTGCCCATTGCAAAAGACATCACATTTAGTTTGGACCCCCCTGTAAAACCGATCGGGGGTCCGCACATGTCCGCGCGCTGTTTTTTTCTGCCAAAGAGGTGTCACCGAAACTCATTTGTGCTCGTGCTGTCGTGGTGTGACACGATTTTCCTCTCTGGGGGGCTTGTCATTTTTGGATGTCCCCGTGAAATGGGGATTTCGCATTGGTGGCGACAAGCTCGCGCGAGACAACAGCGTCTGCCATCGCCGCTGACTCAGCCGCACGGCATCACACGCCGCTTAGCACGGATGCGAGTCACTTCCCAACAAAGATCATGAGCTCCAAGTTGCTTTGACATTGGGATGATGGCCTTGTTACTTTTTTTTTTTTTTGGGGGGGGGCACCAACATCAAACCGACTCTGCCAGCTTTGCGGCGTTAGTATATTGCGAGTAGCTAGCTCACTGTCGCAAAGCCTAAAGGAGCTCAATAGGTGTCCCCCCCGGGCCCTAAAAGCAGATGCGGGACCTTAGACTGGGGCGACGTTTTCACATCGGCATCGACTCTCGTAAGGGCTAAAAATACCACCTGGCTTCCTCAGAGTCTGCCGCCCATCAAATGAGATCATACAAAGCTCGCCGCTCAGCCTTTTGGCCGTTTTTGGGAACATCGCGTTGAAGTGGATTCGGGAGGCCCCCGTTTTGCGGCTCGATGTCATTTTGCGTCGCGTGAGCGCAGACGAGTGAGAGCAAGCTGATCTGGCACCCAAACTCGGAGAGAGCGCAATCGCCCGCGGAGATGAGCGCGCGCCGAGCCGAGCGCACGTCGATGAGAATGCGGCCTCTCGCGTGTCACGTTGTGTTGGCGCGATTCTCGTGGCCTCGCTTGGATCACCCTGAGAGAGAGATGATGCGCGAGGCGAAATCAAAGAAGAAGTAACCGCCGATGTCATCTCGGCCCTTGAACTGACCGGTCAATGGAAAATGATCTTAGATTGGACTCGTCAGTCGTTTTCACGGCCCTTTTGTGACCTGCCGATGTTTGGGGACATTTTGCTCAATCAAACATTTCGAACAAGTGAGAAAGCGAGATGTTGTTTTCACACGTCATGTGTATTCGTTTGACGTGCGACCCCTCATACGGGAGAAACAAACAAAAACTCATTTCTACCATCGATCGCCAACAGTCAGATTGAAGGTGAAGAGGAAAAACTGAGCAGTTTCGGCTGGCGCTTCAGCCTTCATCGGTGCTGTAAATCCTTCCCGCTGACGTGTCTTAAACAGTTTATAAGACACGTCACCGACAAGTATTGGCAGTTAACAACAGTTTTTAAGACGCATTGACGGCTCCGATGAAGGCAGAAGCGACAGCCTCAAACTGTCAGCCAGGCAAGAGTTTTCCCCTTCACCCAAAGAAGAAAAGGCCCAGAAATAGACAAGATGCCACGTCCTAGCGCCTCGCTCGGCCCTCGGTGGCAAAGGAGCTTCAGGAAAAAGGTTCTCGTGCCAGCAGATTGAAAGTAGTCTTTGAAATAGCAGTAACCTTGTTTATTGTGAGGTTGCCAAAGTCTTGACAGAGATTTGGGAGCCTTTTATGCAAAATGAAACCAATAAGTGTTGGCTAACACGAGCATGTAGTTAGCATGATTTAGCATGCGCTAATGGGGAAGGTGACGGATGTGAGGGGAAAACGGCTTCGTTTCAAGCTCCGCCCAAAATGGATAGTGACACGCAAGGGAAAAGCCCCCCCACCCCACCGCCCCCTCCCACCCGCGCTCCCCCAGGTTCTGTCTTGGCAGCTTATGGAAAGTGTTCTTTTCACTCCCGGGCAAGCCCTTCTCTTGTGAGCTGTAATTCATTTTAGTTGCCGGGGAGTTGGAAACACAAAGCAGCGCTGCTCAAACGTGCGTTTGTTGACGAGTTAGCCGTGCGATGGTAACTTGGGGAAACAGCAGGCGAGAGCGAGCAAAACCTTTCTGACGACTGGTAAGCAGCACCGGGCCGTTTTGCTCGTCAAGCGAAGTTGAGGTGGTGGTGGTGCTTTTTCAACTTTTTTTGTGAAACATCGCGTTTGTCGTGTACGGGTACAAATTTCTATCCGTCGACGTTCTGCTGCTTATCGGAGTGTGGCAGCCAACGTCACTCGGGATCCCTGTGCCTGATTATACAAGTTGCATGAAACCGCAGCAAACGTAAGCTCATCTCAAACGCTGATCACGTCAGATCAAAACAAGCGCCCAAGATTCATGACCGATGATCCTAAAACTGTCATGCTTAAATCAAATAGATGATTGCTATCATTTTTTTAATTCAATCGAAAACTTGCTCAACGTGGAATGTTCAACCAAAGCTTGACGGGCTTAGCGAGACAATCGGCTTCCGCGTTCTCAAGAGCTTCCGGAATAATCGGCAAGATTTCCACATTGACCCTCATTCGTGGGAAAAGAGCCAAAGAGTTGAAGCCAGACCATGTGGAAACAAGGACAGACATGATGTCGCTCGAGGCGCGCGACAGTCGAAGAGCTCGCTCATCTCCTGGCTTCGCCGGTCTCTGCCGCAGGCTCGGATATCCCACGCGAGGCCAAATTATATCGACTGTTGAGGACCAAATCGAAGATCAGGCAGCAAAAAATTCAGCACGGATGTTGAGTCCGTGCAAGGATGCGTCAGTGTGGTCGCAACAAATCGACGGAGACATGGATGTCCTCACGGAACCCGGCAACGAAGCCTCAGGGGACAACGGCCTGATGCAGACCCTCGCACAATTTGCAAAATATTCGACCGGCTTTAGCCCAGAGTTTGGATGACAAATCAGTATTTGAGGTTTGGAATTGCCAGTAGATGCCACAAGATGTGAGAAAGCACCACCCCCTATTAGACAAGGCTATGGCTTGACTAAATGAAGTTCTTCCTTACTTCAAAAGATTTTCGTGGCCATACCACCTTGGTAATCTTGCGCTGTCCTGGGCTGTATCGCATTGGACAGGCTGTGTCCGCACAGGGCCGCCGGCGGGTCCCGCCTGCTGGCTTTATGAGCTGTTCGAAACCCAGGAGCCGTCTTCTAAACGGCCATTTCAACGAAACGGGATCACAATGGAATGCGTTCCACAAAACCACGGAAGAAGGCCCCCGAAAATTTGGAGGCTCTGCTGAGGATAACTGCAGCCAGGGAATTCCCCCCCATACTAGCACAGTCGGCTCAGAATACCTTTTGTGTGTTCGACAACCAGCAGGGAAGGCGGGGGGGGGGGCACAAACATCAGCCACTGCAACAGACAGAATGATAAAGTGTGCTTGCGGCTCACTCTTGCCGACCCCCGACGCATATTTGCTGCTTGAGAAAACCCAAGGGCTCCTTTCGAATGAGGAATGGCGTTGTCAGTCGCTAGCCTCGAGAGTCGATTACGTCGTGCGGACGTTGGCGAGCGGGTGCGAGTGAAGTTACCGCTCGGATAAAAGAGAGAACGGCGTAGAGTTTTTGCCTGCGACACAGGCGCGGCGACGGTTTTTAATGCGGTGGTTTGACAAAGTCCAAGACATGGCCGGCGATTTTCCTGTCGGACCGCTAATATTGCTTCGTATACATTTAGAACACACAACAGGCATCACAGAGACAAGAACGACAGAGACACGGAGACCTCCGCACATGGATTTAAGGTGGAGACGGAGTGCCGGGTCGCCGAATCCTCTCTCCGTCGCAATGGTGACCTCACCAACGGCTGTTTTTGACCCGTCCGTTGTTCTCTTGGATCAGAAAGCGGTCTGCGTGGGCATACTTCCTTGCGCGTGCGCCTTTAAGAGCGGGAGGACCCTCCTCATAAATACCGGGAGACGCTCAGCACGAGACGGCAGGGAAACGATCTCATTGCTTTCACGACAAGCTAATTCTGCGTTAGCAACCGACAAACAAACGTGGCGAGTTGACTGAAGTACAACTTTGGTCTCTGGCCTCCACAAGAGCAATCCGGTTCACTTTTTTCGCGGCGTCATTCAGGGTCCCAAAAGATATCACGGCGACTGATATTTTTTCAGCACTCCTTCATCGCCTCACCCGAGATCTCGGCTGGTAACTTGGCGTGTCCCGTTTCGATACCGACGTCGTGAGTTGCGACAATCCGCCAGTTTGTGGGTGCGGGTGTGGGTGGGGAAGAAACGTTTCAAGCAAAAGAGGATTCGTAACTTGTTTCGCAATCTGTAAGTGTTCCTCACTGGAAAGGTCCTGAACCGAAGCTCTTCTCCCACCGCGAACACCGCCGCTCCAAGCGCTCCAGCAGTTTGTCCACAGAGTCCTCTTTGTTCTCCAGCTTCAGGTAACGTCTCCCGCCGGCCAGGTCCAGCCGAGGCCAGCTTTGGCGCGCGCGCTCTTCGGAGGCATCCGCAACCTGTCCGGCAATGTCGATGCTAACTCGCGAAAGAGGTTCTCGTCTCGTAAGCGGTTGATCGCTGTGATCTTCCTCCCCCGCGGACGCGAAAGCGGACTGAGCCTCGTCCGCTTTAGTCCTGTAGCTCATACTATGGCAGCGGCGAGGCCGCCAAGCGGCCGGAATGTCCACGTCGTCCGCCCCCAGAGTGGACATGGAGCCGGCGGACATCGGATGGCGATTGAGCTTTGCGAGTGAGGTGTCGGGTCGGGCGTTCAAGCTCGGCTCGGTTTCAAACGCCGCCCTGAAGTCCACTTGGCTGGACTCGCGAGAGGGGGCGTCGCCCCGAGCCGGAGGCGCCGAATCTTCCCGTCGGTGGTCGACGGGCCTCGTCCGGCGCGGGGGTTCGGAGCTCGCCGGCCGCCGGCGGTCGAAGCTGTTGAGTTGGGCGGCGGGCAAAGTGCTCACCCAGTGATGTTTGGACACAAAGTTGGCCACCGCCATTTCTCGTAGGTCGGCCGAGGGAACGGCGGCAGACACGGAGCAGATTACGCTGCGCATCTGAGCGAGCAGCACCTGAGTCTCTCTGTCGCGGTTCTCATACAAGACGGTGTTGGCACAGATGAGGATGAAGAGTCCCACCCCCATGATGACGGGACCCAGCAGCTTCATCCGCTCGCTGACCGATGACAGGAAGCCCTGCGCTCCCCGACTGCGATTCCCCGCCGGCTCGGGAACGCCGTTGCCCTCCGCCGCTCCCGCAATGGACCAACGCGACATTCGGTATCCCGCCACAGCCAGAGCCGCGCCCAGCGTGACCACGATGACCCCGAGCGCCAGGAAGGCTCCGGCGAGAGAACGCAGGCGAAGCTTGCCTCGGATCGCTCCGTCCTTCTTCTTTCGAGCGCGTAAGGTAAAGCGAGGCCTTCGCCGGCGGGAGGGTGATAATGATGTCGCGCCTCTGGCGTTGAGCGTCTTCATGGTGTGGCGATGGATACCCGATCAGAGCCCTTCGGAAGGTGAAAAAAAAAAATCACAAATCAAAACCACCGCTTCGGATAACGCCAATGAGAAAACACGGCATTCGGCATCACTTTACAAGCAATGCCCAAGGGCGCATTCATTTGGCGGAAAGGTTGCCATGAAAAGCCCTCATCATTTGGGGCCCGGTGAAGTGGTCCAATTCCACTTCAGTGGGCCCCAAATGATGACGATTTCTGACCGCACGCTCGATGATCCACACGAGCAGAGGGAGAACGTGCAAACTCAAGAAGGTCCACGCCGAAATTCGAACCAAAGCCAGAGAACTGCGATGCAGTCGTGGCATCCTCGTGCATTTTGTTTTCGGGGTTTCGAAATATATCAGAATTTGATTGGTGTGCCGCCACCCCGCAACCTCCCGCACATACGAAAAAAAAAAAAAAAACATCACTGATTCATACAGCTCATCTGCTGTTTTCTGCCGGGAAACAGGAAGCCGGGCTATTGGCCAGATCGCTCCCGCCGAGCCACCAGTTGAAGATCGGCGGTGGGGAAAAGGCAAACCGCGGACCCAGTTGAGATGTGACGAAGCAACTTGACTTGAAATGAGGCCAAATTTGGAAAAAAAGAAACATGCGGCACATTTAGCGGTCGAGCCAAGGAATGCGCCGCGCGCCGCTGCGGCCGTCAGCGCATCGTGACATCCATTGAACATTTTCCCGAAGAAAAGCCAGCTGCCGCACGGAGCCTCCGCGAGCAGCGCAATCCGCGCGACGTGCACCCAGGGTGTCGCATTCAACAGTCCACTTCTGCAAACTTGCCTGTATTCCAAGATTGCCGCCGCAGCCCGCTCATGGTTGGAAGACACGGACGATCACGGTCGTCAAGGACGCGGATTGTCTCGAATGCGAGGCGTCAAATCCGTGCGGCGCCCCCCCCCGCCCCAGCCCTCCTCCTCCTCCTCCTCCTGCCCACCACACGCGTTCACAGCCGAGAGGACGGGAGAGGACGCGGAGTTGGCTCCCGCATCTCCTCGGCAGTGTGCGACACAAAGTTCATCCCGAGGAGGCTGGCGTCCGGCGGGGAGCCGCTCTGAAGTCGGGCTGCGTCGCAGCCGCGCTTCCATACAGTGAGAGAGAGAGAGAGAGAGAAAATGAGCTCAAACTAAGGTGCCCCTTCACAATAAAAGCCGGGCCCACAAAATCAAGTGGGTGCAGAAGAGCGATGGGATGGCGCGAAAGGAGTCGGGGCAGGAGCAGGGAACGCCGGGGAAGGGACCTTTGCGGGGAAACTTGATGTTCGGAGAATTCCAACGTCTTTTTAAAAGTGACTAAGTCGGTGGGATTCATCGCCGAACCCGTCGACAAGGCCCTCGTCGTGAACAAAACCCAAATTCTTCAAACTAAAATGCAAAGAAATGTCAGCGTCAAAGGAAATCCCAAAAGCCAGGCACCGTTCTCCCCCAAAACGCTTTGAGCTTCTTCCTTCAGAATGGCCGAGAGAAATGCCAACGCCAAGAAAAGAATGGAATAGCAATCCCCAAAGTTGACAGACAGACACTACGTATGCACGTCACTCTGAAATACACGCCCGACAAGTCATGGACACGATGTCACTGGCGTCAACACTTGCACCGATCGCAACAATTGAAAAAGGAGTCAAGATGAACGGTGAAGTGGCCGTTGAAATCTCGCAACATTGACACGCGTGTCATGTGAGCGTGCCTGGCCTGGCTCCGTCCACCTATGACGTGAAAACAATGCGTCGTCGATATTGTTGTCTGACTCCGTCCGAGTGGCGCTTAACGTTTGAACGCGGGGCAGGCCAAGATCGTGGGATCATCATTCCCCTCGGTGTGGCGACTGCCAGCCCAATTGTTTTGGCGAGCCTCCATCGCTTAGATCTCGTGTCACCGAGGCACGCGGACGGAAAATGTAATCCTCCTGTTACCTTGTTACTTGCTACTTGTTTGAGTACTTGTAAAAAAATCTCTGATTTGTCCAGGTTGATTCCATCAGTTGTAGCGGTTGATTTGAAAGAAGTGGTTTGGCATGGTCGTTTTTTTCATCTAAAAACGCCTTACTATACATGGTTGTTTTTTTCGGCTAAAAACGCCTTACAAAACATGGTCGTTTTTTCGGCTAAAAACGCCTCACTATACATGGTCGTTTTTTTCGTCGAAAAACGTCTTACTATACATGGTCGTTTTTTTCGTCGAAAAACGCCTTACTATACATGGTCGTTTTTTTGGGCTAGAAACGCCTTACTATACATGGTCGTTTTTTCGGCTAAAAACGCCTCACTATACATGGTCGTTTTTTTCGTCGAAAAACGTCTTACTATACATGGTCGTTTTTTTCGTCGAAAAACG
>NW_017805878.1:304203-304352 GCF_001891065.2 Hippocampus comes
TGGCCGGGAGCCCCCCCGCGGAGCCACCAGTTGAAGATCGGCGGTGGGGAAAAGGCAAACCGCGGACCCAGTTGAGATGTGACGAAGCAACTTGACTTGAAATGAGGCCAAATTTGGAAAAAAAGAAACATGCGGCACATTTAGCGGTC
>NW_017805878.1:304738-305778 GCF_001891065.2 Hippocampus comes
CGACACAAAGTTCATCCCGAGGAGGCTGGCGTCCGGCGGGGAGCCGCTCTGAAGTCGGGCTGCGTCGCAGCCGCGCTTCCATACAGTGAGAGAGAGAGAGAGAGAGAAAATGAGCTCAAACTAAGGTGCCCCTTCACAATAAAAGCCGGGCCCACAAAATCAAGTGGGTGCAGAAGAGCGATGGGATGGCGCGAAAGGAGTCGGGGCAGGAGCAGGGAACGCCGGGGAAGGGACCTTTGCGGGGAAACTTGATGTTCGGAGAATTCCAACGTCTTTTTAAAAGTGACTAAGTCGGTGGGATTCATCGCCGAACCCGTCGACAAGGCCCTCGTCGTGAACAAAACCCAAATTCTTCAAACTAAAATGCAAAGAAATGTCAGCGTCAAAGGAAATCCCAAAAGCCAGGCACCGTTCTCCCCCAAAACGCTTTGAGCTTCTTCCTTCAGAATGGCCGAGAGAAATGCCAACGCCAAGAAAAGAATGGAATAGCAATCCCCAAAGTTGACAGACAGACACTACGTATGCACGTCACTCTGAAATACACGCCCGACAAGTCATGGACACGATGTCACTGGCGTCAACACTTGCACCGATCGCAACAATTGAAAAAGGAGTCAAGATGAACGGTGAAGTGGCCGTTGAAATCTCGCAACATTGACACGCGTGTCATGTGAGCGTGCCTGGCCTGGCTCCGTCCACCTATGACGTGAAAACAATGCGTCGTCGATATTGTTGTCTGACTCCGTCCGAGTGGCGCTTAACGTTTGAACGCGGGGCAGGCCAAGATCGTGGGATCATCATTCCCCTCGGTGTGGCGACTGCCAGCCCAATTGTTTTGGCGAGCCTCCATCGCTTAGATCTCGTGTCACCGAGGCACGCGGACGGAAAATGTAATCCTCCTGTTACCTTGTTACTTGCTACTTGTTTGAGTACTTGTAAAAAAATCTCTGATTTGTCCAGGTTGATTCCATCAGTTGTAGCGGTTGATTTGAAAGAAGTGGTTTGGCATGGTCGTTTTTTTCATCTAAAAACGCCTTACT
>NW_017805879.1:0-7888 GCF_001891065.2 Hippocampus comes
CAATGCTGAGTCTCAGCAGCTCGTTGTTGATCACTACTGTCTTGCGGGCATCACTGATGTCCATTAGGTCTGACGTCAGACCGGTTGTCATTGTCCTGACATTCCATGTTGCAAGTTTTAACAAGGGCTTGCTCCTTGTTGTGTTTCTTTTGTTGTTTCCTGGTGCATCGGTTTTACAGTCCACCTTTCAAACTATTCCTGGTCCTAATCCCTACGCACCCAGTAAGGAAAGTGAACTGTGGCGGGGTAGCACCTGACTGTCCGGGGGCTGCCCGGCTTGAAGCGGGCGGTAGCGACCCAGTGGGGGTACGAGGCCCCCTCCCATTGTCAGGAGTGACCCCTAGCGCCTAGCTCTATGCCAATTAAGCACTGACTTATCACTGGTATCTGCCACTCCTCGTGTTGTCTCGTCACACGATGACGCTGGAGTGTCCTCTCCAGGGCACAAGCCTGAGCAGGTGTGTATGGAGGACCTGGCGTTGCCCATGCGCTAGATCCCCCCTCTCCACGCCGTTGATGTTGTCCAAGGGAAGGGCAGGGCCCAAGCAGCTTGGCATCGACGTCGTCGCACGAGTTGCTGGGACGCTGAGAGAGTTTCACAACAGCACCGCCATAGGGACTCCAACTCTGGATTTGGCCTCTGGGTTTACTCCCGATGGAAGATTGCCAACCAAGGCTAAGGAACTCCTCCCACCCCACGGGTTGCAACTTGCGGCAAACGACTCGCCCCATTTGTCGCCTCTTACGAACAGCAAGGGGGTGCTAGGGACCTATTCAACCCGGGTCCCCACGGGTACTTACGAGATTAGGATACCACAATACTACTATTTCGATAAGAAAACTAATAACCTCATTATGCCCTTGAGAGATCAACTAACCGAAGGATTTAAATTCTATTTAATATTCTGGTCTTCAATAATTAGATCTTATTTCCGATTTACAATACACAGAAAACGGGCGTGTTCGGCACAACCACTCCAGGCTCATCAAGACAGACTATTATTTAATCGCATTTATTCATTTTATAACCTTTTTGTCATATTCTCTTTTTTATTTTCACTTCATCTAATTTATCATCTAATTATTTGGATTTTAAGCTACATCATCACTTCAATGATTTTGTGATGTTCAAGATTACTGTGAATTCCTTGCGATTCACGGTTTTACGGTTGATTGATGAATGTTATCAGAACGATTATCCTTTTTATCTATTTTAATAATTCTTATAAAATGTATTGACGTTCACCCCAGTCATTTCATGATTTGAATAATGTACCACTCAACCTCCAAGAATGAACGAATGGCGGCGAACAAGCATTAACATCGGGAAGCGTTAACCATCATTGAACGCGTTACTTAAAATATTTTACTCCGGCATGACAAACGAACCCGAATGGTCCTCACAAGGACAACTGAACTTTACCTGAGTCATTAACAATTGCAGCAGAGGAAAAATGAGAAAGAGCTTCTGTAAAAACGAAACGTCCGTTATTATTTCTCCAAATCTGGAACGGTTACTATTTGAGAATTTAAGAAGGATTCAGACCGGGTTGGTTTCGTACAATTAATAGCAGTGAGAACTCAGGCGCGTCTTTCTCAGCATCGGCTTAACGGAACACCCGCCTCCTCGCGATTCCGCGTAGGCGCGGGCGAGGAGGCTCACTGGGGGTCCACACCCCTTGGAGGAGAGTTGATTCGGATTGTACCCGATCCAATCCAGACCCTCTGACAATTATCAACCCTCTAAATACTTCATGTATCCTTTTTTGAGACCTTAACTTCTTGCCAATCATGATTCAAAAGCTCCACTGCTTCTGATGATTTTACCCTGTTTAACTTGGGAGGCATTCTTTCCATTTTTGATATTATCTTGTCATTCATTTCTAACAATGCAAAAACTGGTAAATGGTCACTAACATCACAAACAAACAATCCACTTTTTAACCTAATTTATTTACAAATGTATTATCAATGTTGAGCTCTCCTTAGTTATTCAGCTTGGTTTTAACATTAAGGGATCAAAACTCAAACTGAGCATCATATGCATTAATTTGGCAGTCTTCATGTGATTATTCGATTTCAACAAATCAATGTTGATTGCGCTGCACACAAAAATCACCATGCTATGGTGTTTTGGATTTAATTCAGAAATCATTTTACCCCGGTGTTCTATAAATGCAATGACAAACACCTTATTTTTTTGCTCTTTTAAACACAATTTCAATAGTCATGTTCCATCAAACTGTCAAGAACAATTGTCTAACCACTGTAATGTAATCCGACACTGCATTTATTTTCTGAAACAACTATTCTACTTACGGAAAAAAGAAAAAACAAGCACAAAAATAACAAAATCCCTCGAGAAGCGGGGGGGGGGGGGTATCTTGCGGAGATTTCAGGTTATCCAGTTGATGATGCTCATAAAAAGTGCCCACATCTTAAAAAAAATGTCAATTGCCGTCCTGCACATTGACGCTTTACTTTATGGTTAAGTTAAACAAATTCACAAGGACATTGGATGACAAATTATTTTCATGATATTTGTCGGAATAGTAAAGCTGGCAGCACAATGTCTCACCAGCAGCCATCTTGGATACATTTTTGGGATGAAGAGATATACAGTAATGATCACAATCTTAAAACGTAATCTGAGCAGAGGGGTTAATTCAGACCTCTGTATAAAAGTGGTTGCCCATCGCATTCATCAGCGACCAGGAAATAGCTCACTTTCAAAACGGTTGGTGACCCCTGCAATAAAGCGAAAGAAGGAGACGAGGCCAAACCTGCTCTGGTCGAGCCAACTCGGAATTTCTCGAAAACAGAGTCGTTGTCCTCATTTGCTCCGAAGACCTCATCCTCGTAATCTGCTGTCCTCCTGCACACATTTTCAAACGATTCATTACAACACTATACGCTCTCAACCTTTAACTCTGCTGGGTGACGAAACGCGTCTCTTTGTTTCGCGGTTAGCCAGCTAGGCTAAGTAAGGTAAACACTTCAAAAAAAGCGTGAGCGAATGATTTTATTGTCCAGTACGAAATGATAGACGTACTGTATCGAGTCTTCAGTGCGCTCAGTTGTAATTACGAAGAGGGAATGAGATATTCTCGGGTACATCTTTTTTTTTCTCCATCAAGTGCGTATAAGTAGTTTCTTCTGAGGATGTACAGGCCGTAGCAAAGACGTACGGCAAGCCCTTCCGGACAAACGTCATCGCAAAACAAACCTGTCGAGTAACAACACCACACGTTCACGTTAAAATAGTCTGTGCATTAGTATTTTTCTATTTATTTTGTTTGTGTGCGTGTGTGTGCGTGTGTGTGTGTGTGTGTGTGTGTGTGTGTGTGTGTGTGTGTGTGTGTGTGTGTGTGCGTGTGTGTGTGTTTGTGTGTTTTGTCTCAAATATACTGGAGCCTTACGACAGTGTTTTTCAAACCCTGGGCGCGATATTGTCAGGTGTGCCGTGGGAAATTATCCAATACAGTATGTGTGGATGCCTGTGTGGGCTATCGCCGGGCAGAGTAATCCTGTAGTAATCTTTAGTACCGCTAGGTAGCAGCAGCAGCTAGTTTATTGCCTTAGACTTTAAGACAAGCGAAGGTTCTGGCGCAAGGCAATACTGTACAACGAAAGCTTTCGTTCATTTGGATTTACTTTTACCGGACATGAAAGGGCACCGACTCCGTTGTGCTTGGTATGTGCAACAACAGCGCTATGCTCCCGGCACGGTGGTCGACCGGCTCCAGCCTTCCTTTGAGGAGATTGCATGTTCTTCTTGGGTGCTCCGGTTTCCTCCCACATTCCAGTGTCAAACTCAAGGCCTCAGGGGCCAGGATGTATTGCTCCAATGATTTAGCACAAGTGTGAATTGTCAACACTTCCATCGGTAGTAATGAATCGGTGTATCTGGGAAAAGCAGATCTTAAAGTAGCAAAATACACCTCTGTGTTGATTTATTGCACTTGTATGGCAAAAATGGGCGCATTCGTATTGGCTGCTCAGCACAGACCTGACGTTCCGATCTTGCTGGTCCACTAATTAAACAGCGATTGTTGTGTTACAGTTTGTCGATGTGTTTTTTTTTTCCCTCTGGTGAGCAGACTGACGTGACGACCTTCAAGAAAAACTACTTTGCAGCGCTCCCTGCTGTGCGCCCCACTGATGTGCAGAAACAATCTCCCTGGTGTGAATAGCCAGCCATTTTGGTGCCCAAAGCAACAATGCTTTGTGGTGACCCCAACCCCTGTACCATCATCCCTGACAGGACTGAACAATATCTGAGCATTTGTCAGTTTTGCTTTATTTTACAAAATAACTTCTCAACATGAATGGTTCAATAACTATCACAAAAATAAGAGATAAATAATAATAATGAAATCTTCACAAAACACAAAGAATGGCACCAAATGCCCCCCAAAAAATAATAATAAATGCCACTACTATTAACAGTGAAATATAGTTTTGAACCATGGGACAAACATTGATTAAATTAATTATGTTATTATGAAGGCCCGGTGGTCGACTGGTTAGCACGTCAACCTCACGGTGCAGAGGTGCCGGATTAGATTCAAGCTCCGGCCTTCTTGTGTGGAGTTTGCATGTTCTCGCCGTGCCTGCGTGGGTTTTCGCCGGCAACTCCGGTTTCCTCCCACATTCCAAAAACATGCATGGCAGGCTGTTTGAACACTCAAACTTGTCCCGAGGTGTGAGTGCGGATGGTTGTTCATCTGTGTGTGCCATGCGATTGGCTGTCAACCAATTCAGGGTGTCCCCCGGCTCCTGCCCGAAGACGGCTGGGATAGGCTCCAGCATGCCCCGCGACCCTTGTGAGGATAAAGCGTATCAGAAAATGGATGGATGGATGCATGTAGGCCTATATGTACACAGGTACATCAACATTTCAATACTCTACTTTTATAGACAAGGACTGATAGGACACAATATATAAATATTCTGGACAATGTGAAAACAGTGAATATGAAAGAGTGAAATCCACACAACCTTAAGATAGATTTTTTTTTCCACCTTACAGTTTCAGCAATAGATGTCGCTCTTGGCCTATGAACCTCTCCAAGATGTGGGCATTGTCGTTGCATACAAAACAACTTTGTCTCGTAATATTTTCACAGAGTATTCAATGTGCGGATCACAACTTTTCCACAACAGCGTTTTGGGTTTTTTTTAGCGAGCTTGTCCAATGCAATCACCACTTGCATTTCTTGAGGGACAGCACGTTTTTGGTGAGAGTGGAGAGTGAAAGCCTGGACCGAGACCAAGAGTTTTACATCATGTACTGTATTTGGAAACAAATCGAACTATTGACTGAACCATGTAAACCAGATTTGCAAGCATCATCTAAACTTGGCTCTGGTGATTGTAATAATTTCAACATGGCTGTTACAAAAGAATCAATTGTTATTTAACATACGGTTCTCTGCAAAGTTTTATTATAAATATGATATACTGTTATTATAATTCCTATTATTATGATTTTTTTTTTTTACAACCTTGATTTTTTTGGGGGTGCCCTCCCCACAAGGCTGTTGGTGCCCCACGCACAGTGTGCAATCAGTGTATGCCAAGCACCGTGCCTGCTGCTGTGGGTCCCGCTTGAAGTGTAAATGCGACCTTCTGCCCTCGGCACTGCGTCTGCATTTTCTCTCTCACTTCCTCATGCACACGCACGACAAACAGTGCCTTGTTTGTACTCAGAAAAACATCATTTGCAGACATGCATTTTAATCTTTTACCTGTACTATTATTATTTAAAGGCAGCACTAACACAAAAGTCAGCACATTCTAAAAACACTAAAAACTGCAATACAACGACATGAAAGCTTGTAAATGAATATCCCTTCGCTATCCATACACAATGTGACCTGTGTTTAACACAACTGAATCAACTCATTCGATAAATAAATACAAATCAGTTTGAAAAAAATTAAAATGTATAAATACTGTCAAAAACACTCTGAAAACTAACTTAAGTAAAACTAAATTTCAAAACCAAAACTCAAAAACTATTATAAACAAGACGACTACTCATGAAAATTCACCAGAATGGGAATGGTGTTAATGCATGAAGATTTTTTCACATTAGGGGGTATTTTCGCCCATGTAGGTTTCGTTCTAGAGGAGTTTCACTGTACAACTTTTTTGTCAAATGTGCTGTATACACCACAGATGAAATTTCTTCCCTCTCAAGACAACATACAACATGAGGAGCCGCTGCGGGTGCCTGCGCCACCATCAAAAGAAAAGTTAACATAAAATGACAAAATAATACAAGACAACACATTAGACAGACAATCATGCAATCTTAACCACTTAACTGCATACACTTTTGAAGCAGTTATGGATGAAAGAGGAGCGAATCAAAGTGTGCATATGTGTGCAACAATAACTCCAATAAAGAGCCCAAGTTGCAGCTGGTGTTGATAGTTACGTCTCAACCGTCACACAGTGAACTTAGCATTTCTTACTATAAATGTGAGCATATCTTTTTTCTTTTTGCATAATTATATCTCTATTAAAAGCATTCTTCATTGCAGCATAATCAATTTACCACCAATAATATGCAAATGTATGACAACTAAAATGAACAACCTAACATTTCCCTTGTTCATCCTACATTTTCTCATATCGTCACACAGAACCTTCCTGTCTGACTTTATTCAGTGGAGTCATGCTGTATACGTGAACGTAGTTATACTCAGAAAAAGAATATAAATATATATATATATATATATATATATATATATATATACACACACACACACACACACACACACACACACACACACACACACACACACACACACACGTATGTATGTTGAGCGATACTGGACTCGCATTGTTTGTTAGACCGCAACAGAAAAGATCCTCGACACATCAATGCAACACCAAACAAAAAGTAAGTGAACAAACTATAACTTTTCTTTTCAAAATTTTCGATCAAATTAACGCATGATTCAAATTATTCCACCATTCTGAAAAATTAAATTAAATAAATCAATCAACAATAATAAATTTGAATTCAGTGCGGCAACATTAACTCAGGAGTAAAAAACAAAAAACCCTTCGCCCCCCCCCCCCCCCAAAAAAAAGAATAAAAGATTTTGTGCTATTTTTTTTATAATGATCGTCTAGATCACTGGTGTCAAACTCGAAGCCCGGGGGCCAGATCCGGCCCGCCACATCATTTTATGTGGCCCACGAAAGCAAATCATGCCTGTCAACTTCCATGACCCTTTCTAAACTTAGTACCGAAATGTCAAATTTTCATGTATAACAAATAATGTCGAGATTTTGTGATAATTTTGTCACCTGGTTAACACTGACTCAAACAGGGATGAGAGTGGCTAGTGATGAAAAAGGCGGAAAGGGGCGTGGCCGGGACGGGGGCGGGGCCACTTACAAAAGTAGCACTAAACATGTTGGAGATGAAGTGTACTCAATTTACACACTATTTGAAACTTTAACAGAAAAAAATCCCAAGATTGTTTACTATTCTTTCAAGTGAAATTTTGCAATTTTGCTTATGCCATATTTAAGATTTGTTCATTACTTGTATTCATAAAGTGTTGTGTAAATGTGATAAAAAGCTGTTGATTCTTACCGAATACAGTGATAGTGAAGTCCCACACTGTTTACTATATGTGGGTTATGAATGCATTTCATTATATAAAGTCTATTTACAGTATATGCAACAGTATACAGTTTCATGAAGTAGAATACTGTATTTTCTTTTCATTTTAAGCTTTTTAGCAAGCACTAAAAGCTAATTTGGTCCTCTCCATCTTTTTCCACTCTCTTTTGAGCCAACTCTTCTTGTTTTTACACATGCTCCAGGCTGTCGAAAAGCGCTTGAGATCGAGTAGTTACTTTT
>NW_017805879.1:8560-10333 GCF_001891065.2 Hippocampus comes
GAGAAGAGCAGGCAGTGGGGAGCCTGCTTGCCCCTCGGGACATTTGCTGCTGGGCACACCGAGATCCATGGAGGAAGCGGAGAATGGTGTGCCTGTCAATACTGTCCGTTGAGGAGGAGGAAGACATCTACGTTATCGGCCTTCTGATTGCAGGTATGCTGCAGTTTGGTGTTAGCAGTTTCCTGTTCTATCGCAAAATCCAACCGACGGGAGCAGCTTTATTGGAAGTGAAGAAGCTGCCGGTCAGTCTCGATGGTATAGCGCGAATGTCCAACACTCAGACTCAAGCGGTGACTGAGCTCAACCGCAATTGCGGTTCTGGAGCGTCTCCGTACGATCGACAACAACAGGGGAAGTTGGAATTCTCGCTTCGAAGAAGGAATTGAGGATTTGGCTGATCGGCGCCAGTGAAGGGATACAACCACCGACTCAAGGCCACCTGAAATTGTTGGCGGCCGTCCCTCCAAAACAAACAACGCTATTTGGACCCCTTTCCTCTGGATGGAAGGTATGCACGGAAGCTAGTGCCCCCACCAGCACCCCCTCCTTCTCGGCCATGGACTGATAAGCCAGGACTGTCTTCATGAACAGACCTTGACAAAGCAGCTGCGGCCTGTTCACGCATACACAACCAGACCATCACACGCGCATACACATCCTCATCATCACCGTCTTCATCGTTCCTCTTCTTGTCCCCCGCGACGTGGAATGATCTGCGGAGCGCACGGCGGACTGCGCAGCTGGTCGGACGGGCCGCGTCGCGGTCACCCCCCCCTCCCCCTCCCCGCTTCCCATTCATCCTCCCCCTCATTACATGTTATGTCTTGTGACTTGTTGTAACTGTCATATGCTTATTTATGTGCTAGAGTCTTTTTTTATCCGGGACTTAAATTATCCTCAGAAGAGGATAGTTCGAGCGTGCGTTTTTTTTCCCTCTCCTTACCTTGTGGTTTCCTTTCTGAACTCTGACTGTAAATTTCCCCACTGCGGGACAAACAAAGGATATCTTAATACATTATTTTATCATTGTAGAGGGAAGATGCAACCCCAAAGCGGCCCGCAATGAAAATGACTTTGACACCCCTGGTCGAGATCTATTCGCAAAATATAGGTTATTATTCAAAAATACATCCCCTTTCTCATGTGCTAAAGGAGAACACAAATACCAGAAAAAGAAGATCAGTGCAGTTGTCCATATGTTAGTGTGATCATATAACAGGAAATGGGGACACGCAATCATCGATATTCTAGCATGTCGACAGAAACACACCCTAAATGAGGTCTGTATCTTGAGTTTCTTGCATATAATCAGCCAAATTAATAGTTAATACAACCAAATAATATGATTACACACATATATCTTTTTTTTTGTTTTTTTTTTACAAATTACATACATGTAATTCCACAAATTATTTAACCAATTTAGCTCTGTGTCATTTAATTAAATCTATGCATTTTCCAGGGCATGCGTGTTTCATCCATGCATTTCTTCAATTGAATTATAAACGTAGAATTTATACTCCCCACCAATCCTCCAGATTGTGGATGGCACCCAGTCAGCAAAGGCATCTGGCCCGGATTCGGCATGAAGCCGGCACAGCTGGCCTTGTGTCGGCAATGGCATAACGCATGTGGGCCGAACACGGCCCAGGCGTGGCAAAGGAGGCACTGGCTTGACTCTGGCAAACCAGATGAGGGCCAGTTCTTGCGTGAAGTATTTGGGCCAGAAATCAATTTCCAACTCCGGCCCGAATATGGCCAGCCAGGACTCAG
>NW_017805879.1:10431-11824 GCF_001891065.2 Hippocampus comes
CACACACACACACACACACACACACACACACACACGTGTGTGCGTGTTTTGCACACGCACGTCCTAATTCTTGTGCATGCTCGCCAGTGTGTTATCTGTAACCCTGTCATACCAACAAGGCGTTTTTCCAGGAACTTAACTCGTGGCCTACAACTACAGCAACTACAATAAAACCCAGCAGTAATAAAAGATTAATTCGTCGCTTTTCGTTTTCAACAAAGAGAGTGTCGCTAAAATGATTAGAAGTGGTCTCCAGTTCAATTTAGAACATAATGAGAATTGAAAGTGCTCCCACGGATGCCAACACTAAAAGATCGGTGATTGGCTTATTTCGATGTCAATCTAACGGGAACACAGGCTCAGACAGATCACCCAATCTGATGCTGAAAAACTGAGCCTCCGGTAACCGCCCACTGCCTACCAGGCCCAGAGAGGCCGAGCGCCCGTGGGCGGGACAAATACCAGCTTGTATCCAATGACTTGTCTCCGTTCAACGCATTGGGACAATCAACCATGTGAATCTCGAGACGCTTGGCGTCCTAGTAGTCCACGCTCAGCGCACGCTCTGTGTCCACTGTTTAAAGCCCAGCGAAGCAGCGGGACTGAATGAGAAGGGAGTCGTGTCGTACCCAGTAAGAAGAAGATGATTCGGAACAAAA
Organism: Hippocampus comes; assembly: GCF_001891065.2. Taxonomy (NCBI): domain Eukaryota; kingdom Metazoa; phylum Chordata; class Actinopteri; order Syngnathiformes; family Syngnathidae; genus Hippocampus; species Hippocampus comes. The sequence goes on from NW_017805879.1 coordinate 11,091, forward strand.
GTTGAGCACGTTGAAGCGCATATTTTGTTAATGACATGTACACACAATGAAATTTACATTCATATATTTGATCACTTATTCTTTGACATTTTAGGGGAAGCTGAGCTTCCCTTGCAGTCCGAGAGCAATCGCCACTGGAAAAAACTGGTGAGTAAATTTATTTCACTCTTAGGTGAACATTTGTTCTTTGTGACAGTATACTGACAGTTACAATGCGAAGACAATTCTGTCTAGAGTTTAGCCTGAATTTTGAAGGGCGCTAATAATGACGATTAGCATTAGCCCGATAGGAGGGCGTGGGGGGGGGGCATTATGTGCTCCAAGCACAGATATGACTTCTTCATGGTGGCATAGGGAAATATTAATATTATTATATAATATCACATAGGCTGGGCGTGAACCTGCTGCGTCACAGTTTCCGTGTGCATGTGAGTTTATGAAATGTAGGTGATTGAACAGTCAGGGGTGCTGCCAAAAAGAACCCTTTCTGCACTGAAATACAATGAAATTAATTTTGATTCCGTTTGCTGCAATACAAACTGGATACTTAATACTTGACCATAAAGTTAATTTAAAACTTAGTACCTCAATTCAAAAACAAAATCTGACGTTGAAATGAAGTTTTGTATTTGTAAGACTGAATATGAAAATAAACAGAATTTAATTTTCAGTGAGGATCAAATACAGTTTCAAAGAAAAAAGTCTCGTTTAAAATTCAGATTGTACAATTCAGA
>NW_017805879.1:12511-14504 GCF_001891065.2 Hippocampus comes
ATACTCCCCACCAATCCTGCAGATTGTGGATGGCAAGAGCAATGGTATCTCAAATCAATATGAAGCATGCATTCAATTTAATCAATTACTCTGTTCACACGTGTTCTCGATATAAGGTTAAACCAGTAGGTTGTATAATGTTCCCGAACCAGAGACACCATTCCCCCTGCCGACATGTGAGATAATCCATGACACAAAAAGAATTTTGGGCAAAACGGGTTCACTGTCATTGCTGAGATAAACCCCATCTTGCAATGTAGTCCCCTTTTATCTTTGTTCATTGATTGGAATTTACTGCCGCATATGAAATCGAATTCGGTTTGCAAAATGTTATCCCATCGCTTACAGTCAGCAATTTCCCCCCTCCAAAATATTTAGAAGCCGCATCTTTTGCTGTTTTGTCATCAGCGCTTGTTGTGTGCCCCGTGCACTTACGTATCCCATTTGTCTTTCAGATTTGTGATTATTTTTCTTTTCTTCAGCCAATTCCTGGCAATCATATTGGCCACTACGCTGGCCAGAACACTTGCTGTGTTCAAAAACAGTTCTAAAGTAAAATGCAAAATAACTATAGAAATCAGATTTAAGCCAATAAATTGATGAGATGTCGTAATGTCATGGAGTATCGATTTTGAGTAGGAGAGAAAAGTGATGTATACATATGCTATCGTATGTGCTCAAATAGTCTGTGCGCAAACCGAAAGTTGTACAAATACACTTAAATAGCACGCATAAGGGCAAAGGTTTTGCCTGTCAGACGAAGACGCACTTAAGAAATGATCCATTACTATGTTAATATTAAACAAATTAAAGCACTTACAGAACGAGGTATGTAAATTTGTTTTACTTTTTCCTACTTCCTTTCAAATCACTCCAATCTGTTTATATGTCAAACGAACAAACAAACACCAGGAATTGGTAATAATGTGACATGGTTAAATCCCGTGCATCTTTCAGTGTTAAATGGAATCGAGAATACAATATAGCCATGCGAGATTAATGTCTAGTACAGGGGTCGGCAACCCAAAATGTTTAAAGAGTCATATCGGACAAAAAAATATATATATATGTCTGGAGCTGCAAAAAAATAAAAGCCTTCTATAAAACTTTCAATAACGGAAACACATGCTGTATGTATGCAGGAGACTGGACTGTCTCAGAATTGTTTACGTTATTCATTCCTTTGTTGTGTGTCCACAAACGCCCCCATAGAATTTATTTTGTGATTTTCTCGCTTGATTTTCTGTTTTGGTGTACAATATCACTTTTCCTAGTGTTATTGAAGTCATCATTAATTTCCGTTTTTCGGATGCTGTCTTTGAACGCCTCTCGAGTCGAACGAGAAGAGAGAAGGCACGGAGTCGGACACAGACGTGTTAAAAGCATGGGCGTCATTAGGCCTATTTTAGGAAGGCTTCAGCCTCTCTAAAAATGTCTTTAGCCCCCCGAAATAATTTCATTGCATTATTTAAAAAAAAGTATTATTTATTTTTCCTGTACTTTTGCTAATATATTGCATCAAATTCAATGTAATGTGGCCATTTTAAATTATATTTCGATAACCTGCCATTATTGTAATTTAAATCTCCCAGGTTTCCTGAACGTAACAGGTGTTGCGTTAGCATTTGACGTGTCTGTCACCATAGCCACATCAAATGCACACACACCTGTTTGGATGAGGTAGCGAACCTCCACTCACACAATTACACAATCACTCTTAAAGCACGTTTTGAGCATATTGAACATCAATATTGCATACATGGCAATGGCGAGTGACGAAAAAAGCGGAAGGGCGTGGCCTGGACGGGGGCGTGGTTGCTTACAAAAGTGGCACTAAACATGCTGAAGATGAAGTGTATTAAATTTACAGTTTGAAAATTGAACAGAAAAAAATCCCAAGATCGCCACTATTCTTTCAAGTGAAAATTTGTGCAATTTTGCCTATGCATTCCTGGTGAGCACCAATATGTAACTCCAAATTTGCTGCTCAAAA
>NW_017805879.1:15202-24391 GCF_001891065.2 Hippocampus comes
GCCTTCAGTGATCTGATTAGTTAAAGCTTTCATACACGTCCAATCGCAGGGCTGTTTACAAACGGAAAACGGAGAGACTGTTCGGGAGAGCTCGTGAAAACTCGACGATAAGGTACCTGACCGCCCCTAAAATTTTCTCAACGGATTTAGACGATTCACAAAAATGATCAATTTAAGAAATAAAACGGCGGATTTCCGCGGAAAATTGCCATGTATGATATTGTTCCACATAAATGCGGAGTTTAAGTACGTACAGGACACCGCCGCCCTCAACAGTTTTAAAGACTCGACTCTGTCTATCTACCTGATAGGGACGAGTATGGCTCAGGGCTTGAAACAGCTTTAAAGACCACTCCGTCTGACCCGGCGCGCAAACACTCATTCATCCTTTGAAGAGTTCCTTACCTACCAAGAGTAGTCCTCTCTCTTCCGGCTTCGCGTCAACCCTCAGCCCCCAGACGAGGAGCCGAAACCCAGCCCGAAAAGGGTGTGACAGCCGTGGCCATGGTCTTCCTGGCCGTCGAGTCATCTTCTGGAGGCCTCAGGTATATTGCGATCCCGGACGAGCCCCCAAAAATGTCAGGTCCATCAATTTGACATATAGAAATAAAACACAAGGAGCAGACAGGAGACTCAATTCTGGTACCGGGGGAACGAGGAGAAGCGTTGGGTTTCAGTTCTCTGCACGTCACCCAAAGATCGCCACCCTCACTCCCTCATTTATTGGGAATCTACTACATAGGTGTGTCCAACCTAAAGGGTGGGGGCAGTTGAAGACACACTGAACTTGTTTGACTATGTGTGTGTATGTGAGTGTAAATTACATACATGTGTGGAATTGTTACAAAAACATCACGTAGCAGCTGATGTTGATGGCTCCATCCACTGTCCAACCTTGCTCCTGTTTAGTCTTGCGTCCCTCAACTGCCACACAGTGCACTAAGCACTAAGCAATGTGAGTACAGTACATGTTAATTAAAAGCATTATATCTTTATTAAAAGCAGAAGCGTTCTTCATTGCAGACATCATCAATTTATCATTGCAGGCATAAGCGTTCTTCATTGCAAGCATAATCAATTTATCATTAATACTATGCAAATGTAATATAACTAAAAACAATCAACCTAACAAAAGGTTGCTCACAAGTGTGGGTTATTTTGTGCGCTTGTAAGTTTCCCTTCTGAGCGAATCTTTGGCCACAAACTGAGCACGAAAAAGGTTTCTCACCAGTGTGGGTTCTTCCGTGCATTTGTAAGTTTCCCTGATGAGAAAATTTTTGGCCACAAACTGAGCACGAAAAAGGTTTCTCACCAGTGTGGGTTCTTATGTGCATTTGTAAGTTTGCCTTACGAGAGAATCTTTGGCCACAATCTAAACAGGCAAAAGGTTTTTCGCCAGTGTGGGTTCTTGTGTGTAATTTTAAGGTTCCCCTTTGAGAGAATCTTTGGCCACAAACTGAGCACGAAAAAGGTTTCTCACCAGTGTGGATTCTTGTGTGTATTTTTAAGTTTCCCTTACGAGAGAATCTTCGGCCACAAACTGAGCACGAAAAAGGTTTCTCACCAGTGTGGGTTCTTACGTGCTTTTTTAAGTCTCCCTTCCGAGAGAATTTCCAGCCGCAGTCGGAACAGGTGAACGGTTTCTCACCATTATCATCAGCAGTTGACGATATGTTGTCTCTATCTGAAAGTGGAGCTAAGAGGCTATCTGCTTTTGGTTGTCCACAGTGGATTCCAATACCTTGTGTAGTCATGTGTTGACATGAGCTGCTGCTTGGAGGCTCCGCCCCTCTGTCCGCCTCATTTATACTCTTCAGAGGGACACCAGTCGATGGCAACTTGCAGATCCCCTTCTCCTCCTCCTCTTCTTTGACGTCGGGAGGCTCATCCACCTCCACTTTCGTGCAAGGGTGCTCTAGCTCCTCCTCTTTCTTAATGTAAGGGGCCTGCTGCTCTTCTTCCTCTTTAAAGTGGGCCACCTGTTTTTTCTCCTGTTCCTCTTTAATGTGATAGGGCTCTGCATCCAGCCGCTCAGGACAAGCATCTTCGATGATGTCTGAAAGACACAACAAGTCCAACACACGTGGAATTAAAGTTTAAATTTACAATGAAGCTTATTCGGAGAGTCAGATGAGTTCAGAACGCTTCTTACAAACTGACATGAGCAGACCTGCTCTGCGTGAGCCAAATCGAGCCACATATTGGTGGTGGATTTTTATTTTTATCCCTGGTGGTGATTTTTTTTTTTTAATCCATGATTATTTGCGGAAAGACTTGTACAGATTCTGACATTGCACATTGTGAGTGGTGGATCAGTCAAAAGCGGGACTGACTTCAATATTCATGATATAAAGCATTACGTTTTAGTGCTTTTAATGAATCTGATAATCAGAATCAGAAACATCTTTATTGGCCAGGTATGTAGAACACACAAGGAATCTGTCTCCGGTAGTACAGGCTTACACTACTATTATCATAAACATGAACATGACAAATAAGTCTCCTAATGTATAAAAAAAGGCTCCAAAGCCATGAAAAACCGAACCGTGCTTCCAGCTGCAGAAGGATGTGAGCATGTCCAAGGAGGCAGACATTTATCGGTCAACAAAATATTCTGTTCATACAGTATTAACTGAAAAACCCGTGCCGGACATCTCCTGTGTTGAAGAAACTGTTGATTTTGCTCCAAATGTCTGTTGAGTGGATCTCCACAAGGCGCAGAGATCTTTTAATATATGGACATCAATGTCTTTGAAGGCTTTTATTTTGAAACTGGCCTTTGCAGCATGTGCAAGTATGAAAAATCGTGGCAGCTGGCTTGGCCACTCTAGACAGAAAATACAGCTTTGTGCTGTATAGTTAATAATGACATGAAGAAAAGTATTTCGTGGATTTATAGCGTCAAAACGAGAAGAGACCAAACCTGCTCTGCGTGAGGCAAATCGAGACTTCTTGAAAACAGCATCGCTCTCCTCTTTTGCCCCACAAAGTTTTTCTTCGTTGTCTGCTGTTCTTCCTGGGCGCATTTTTCAAGAAAACCACCACAGTTTCCGTTCACACTTGATGACGAAGCGGCTAGCAAGCAGCGCTAAGTCAGCTAAGCTAGGCCTAGAAACTTGAAATAATGATGTTCCAGTCCAATAAAGAAACGATGGTCGTCCTGCGTCGAGGCTAAAGTGATATTACTCTAGAAGAACATTTTGGTTCGTCTTCTTTGTGATTTTATTTCACAAATAAATCCGTGTTGTAGTTTAGCGTACGGGAATACAGTTGCAGCATTCCAACAAAGATTGTACGGCAACTCCCTTCGGGCAAACTTCATGGCAACACGAGCATCGAGTCGTCAAGAGAATATTACAAAAAGTAAAATTGAATACTTTGCGTTTACGGTTAAATATTACGGTTTATTGTTATATTTCAATCGGCTGCGTCGCAGCTTATTCTTTCCAGTTATTTGCAGGAGACAGAAGAACGTAACGTGTTCTCATTTTGTTGTGGTACCTTGGTGCGTTTGCGAGGCAAAAAGTTTGGAAAGTTGTTTATCACTCCCAGCTGTGCTTTACTGTAATACTGACACGGAGAGCACAATCCGATAAAATATTTATAATGGTCCGCGTCTGATTGTCATGTTTTCGGTTCCCAAATTTTGTGTGACGCATAATTCGTGCGACAGCTCTGCGATGTTCGTCAACATCATCTCGCTGTTTACAAACCACAAAAGAAATGCAAACAAGAAAACGGAAATCCAAAACACGCGAACTTAAAAACAACGGCAAGAGAAAAGTGGACAATAGAGAAAGATGTAGTCATGACCAAACCTGCTCTGCGTGAGCCAAATCGAGACTTCTTAAAAACACCGCCGCTCTCCTCTTTTGCATCACAAAGTTGCTCCTCGTCCTCTGTTGTTCTCCGTGAGCACATTTTTCGGGAAAATCACAAGACTTTCCGTTCACACTTGTGTCTGTTTTGCGAAGAAGCGGCGAGCAAGCACGGCTAAGATAACTCAGCTAAACTAGGCCCAGAATCTTGAGATAATGATATTGTAGTCCAATAAAGTGTAAGTCGAGGGGTTCGTAGGTTTTTCAGTGGATGGCTCTTCTTTACGAATGACAGATGGAGAGATGGAATCCTTTAATGCAATTTATTAAAAGGAGAAATAAAAAAAAAAAACGACTGCACCTCCGAACGGATTAACGAGAACACCACCCCCTTTCAGCACGAAAACACTTCCTGCTTCTCTTTAGCCAATCAGACGCAAGCAACATAAAAATGTTTCAACAATTATTAAACAGAATATAATTTAGATAACTATAACATAAAAGAATATAATGCTCAAATATAAAATGAAAATAATTGATAATTTAACATAAGCTTACAAAAGTAATGATGGGCGTCTTGCGTCGAGGCTAAAGAGCCGTGATTTTCGAAGAAGAGGTTGGTTAGTTTTCTTTGTTATTCTTTTTAAACGAAAGCGGTGTTGTAAATTGGCGTGCAGAAGCCAAGTTGCAGCGATCAAACAAGGTACGTCAACTCCCTCCGGACAATCTTCCTGGCAACACGAACATCGACTTGTGAAGAAAATATTACAGGAACAAAAAAAAAATTAAAAACGCCTTTGATTTTGGAGGTGTATTGTTGTATTTTGAATCAGCTCAGTATCATCTAATTAATTCAATTTATTTGACCGTGTTGCGATGTAGGAGACAAAATAACAGTGTTAAGTGTTCGCATTTCCACAGAGGCAACAGTTCAGCAAATAAAAGCTATATTTGTCACTACCAGCTGTAGTTTACTTGAAAACTGACACGTAAAGCATATATCTTACAATATTTTCAAATGGGCCACGTCTTATTGGAATGTTTTTGATCCGAATATGTTTTTAAAAATGATAACTCGTGTTTCGTTCAAGAAATCTTATATGATCATGCAGTGTCTTGATTTTGCACTTTTTTGCACTCTCAATTTCAAATAATGTCAATGTTTAAAAAGAATGATGGAAATGTTTTTATAAAAATCATTTTCATCAATTAATTTAAAGTAGGGTCCCCAACCACCGGTCGGCGGACTGGTACCGGTCCGCAGGGCATTTGGTACCGGGCCGCACAGAAAGAACTTGCCTTAATTCAGTTTTATTTATTTCGGAATACGATATATGATATAATATGTTTTATTTTGAAAAATTACTGGATTCTCCGTGACATCCGTTTGTGTCACGCTTGACACACGTCAAGCCACGCTTATCCGTCACGTGATCGATTACGCTAAAAACAAAACGCCGGAGCTAGCAAAATGAGTATAAAAACTGCTGGAGATCGCAAATGACGGCGGCCTTAAAAGTCCGTTCGAGACAACTGGATTAAAGTTATGGCTGAATACTCTGAGATTGATATTTCCAACATCCTACCTGTTTGAGGCGGGGGGTTTCTGCAGCAACAGCGACTAAAACAAAATTACGAAGTAGACTGGACATAAACCACACACTTGAGGTGTCATTGTCTCCTATTACCTCGAGATGGGACTGTCTGGTTGCAGAAAATCAAGCTCGGGCCTGTGGTGAGTCGTCATTTTCATGCCCTTTGAATTTACGTTGTATCGTATTTTGAAGGCATTAAACATTACCATTGTGATCAGAGTGTTGCGGCCAGATTAGACGCTCCTTGTGTTTATGATTATATTTCGAAAACACCACAGTTTTCATCCAGCTCATACCATATTATTTTGTTGTATTATTTCCGCCACACCTTAAATGCCGGTCCCTGAAAATATTGTCTGACATAAACGTGAGGCAAAAAAGGTTGGGGACCGCTGATTTAAAGAATGTCGCAAGGCTATTAGGGGCACCGCAGGAACAATTTTGTGAGAACAGATCCTCCGGAAAAGCTTGTTGCAGGATTGCCTGTTAAATTGCAACTATAATTTGCCATCTTTTGGAGATAATATCGGGTACATTTTATTTCATGTCTTTTTAGACAGATGGACGTTCTCTTTTACTTCACTGCAATAGAGCAGCATATTTACATGACTTGAGGGAGTGAATGAAACACGAGGAGAAAATTTACATTTTACCAAATCCAGAATAAAATGTTGAGTTTTTGGGATATACGAAAAGTCAATCTTGCAGCTTGGCCAACTTAAAAAAATAAAAACCCATTCAGTCTGTCTAATGTGACGAGTGACATCACAATAAAATTGTGATTTAAACTTTCTTTTCAATGGTGATGGAAATGGAGGACATTTCACCCAACCTTGTTTTTATTGGCACCGAAATCTGACTCCCAATTGTGACGGGTGATATTAAAGTAGACTCGGCTGAAACAAGCTTTTCGAGCAAAGAGAACTTTACTGACCAGTAAGCAACACACACTATCAAAATACATATGGCTCCATAACACATTTCATGACACAATGGAAAATATTCAATTTTATTCAGGATCCAATCCAATAAAATATGATGAAACACACATCTCGAAATGTGGAGGACTATTTATTCAAGAACACTTCAGTTTTGAGTTGGAAAAAAACCCCAACTAATACAAATGACCCAACCTCATGTGCAAGTATGAAAAATCCTGTCAGCTGGCTTGGACACTCTTGACAGAAAATATAGCTTTTTGTTGTGTAAAATGGTTAATAATGACAGGAAGAAAAGTAGTTTGTGGACTATCAAGAAAGAACTAGTAATGACCAAACCTGCTCTGCGTGAGCGAAATCGAGACTTCTTCAAAACAGTCTCGCTCTCCTCTTTTGCCCCACAAAATTGCTCCTCGTTCTCTGCTTTTCTTCTTGCGTAGATTTTGAGAGAAAATGACAACACTTTACGTTCACACTTGAACTCTGCTTAGCGACGAAGCGGCTCACAAGCGAGGCTAAGTACCGGTAAGCTAAACTAGGCCCAGAAGTTTGAGATAATGATGTTATAGTCCAATAAAGTAATGAAGGCTGTCCTGCGTCGAGGCTGAATTGAGTTTCGCCAAAATTCGAGATCTCTGCTTTGCAACAAAGTGACTCACAAGCTAGGCTAAATAAAATGAGCTAAGCCCAGAAGCTTGAGATAATGTTGTTATTGTCCAAAAAATTAATGATGGGCATCCTGAGTTGATGAAAAATAGTGTTTAGCTGTCATTCAAGAAGAAATGTTGCTTAATTTTCTTTCTTATTAATTTTATGATTTTTTTTTTTCCCACTAAAACGGCATTGTGGTTTGGCGTGCGGAGGTGCGGCTGCAGCGATCGAACAACAATGTCCTCTGAGAGCTTCTTAAAACAAACTACATTTAAAAAAACACAACACAAAACCAAATTAAAACTATCATGAGGAATCCAAAAGTATTATAACGCCAATAACAATGCTAGATTTTCTAATTCACGACAACAAAAAATTTCAATGCCGTCAAAGAAAAGAAAAATTCAGCCTCTCAATAAGAAGGGACATAAAATACAATCGGCATGAATGCTTGAACTGATGAAGCCTGCTGTCAGGACTATCAGGCAACCAGACCCTTAAGACAAACCTTAAAATACAAGAGAGACTCGGAGTAGAGCAGAGTTTTCTTTTAATTTGTGCATGAGGAGAATGAATGAGTGTCATCCATGACAATCTCTGAACAACTCGGAAACACTTTGTTTGTCTCCGCCCTCTTATTGTCTTCAGGAATGTCTTAACTCACAAACTTCTCAAGGGGTGGGGAACACATCATGTATTCCTAGGTAATTGGATAAGCCATGCTGACGGTTGGCGGTTTGTGATAGCAGCTGTGGACGTGTCACGGGCACGCCGTCCTGAGGCTGGTATCTCTACTTCTTCTTTGTTGGAGGCTGTGACCTTGACTTCAAGGCTGCGAACAGCAACAAGCATGATGAATTACTTTGATTTGCAGGCTGTGTACTTTCCCTATCGCTACATACATAAATGAAGTCCTTGCAGTGTCGCACTCGTTTGTTGATTACACATCTAAAAGCAGAGAGCAAGAAATTATTTACAATTACTCTTGCAACTGCTCAGATGAGAGGTCAAAAACTTAATTGATCATGGTTCATCCCATAAACACACTTGTGATTCGTCATCTGATACTTCCATGAGAATTTTTGGCCACAAAAGGTTTCTCAGCAGGGTGAGTTCTTGTGTGTCTTATTAAGGTTTCCTTACAAGAGAATTTCCGATCACAGTATGAACAGAGAAACGGTTTCTCACCAGTGTGGGTTCGAACATGTTTTTTTAGGGTTTCCTTCTGAGAGAATCTTTGGCGACAATCTGAACAGGCAAAGGGTTTCTCACCGGTGTGGGTTCTAACGTGCTTGTTTAAATCTCTGTTCTGAGAGAATCTCTGGCCACATACTGAGCATGAAAAAGGTTTCTCACCAATGTGGGTAATTGAGTGTATATCTAACTGATCCTTCCGAGAGAATCTTTGGCCACAATCTGAACAGGCAAAATGTTTTTCACCAGTGTGGGCTCTAATGTGCTTTTTTAAGTTGCCCTTCCAAGAGAATCTGTGATCACAAACTAAGCACAAAAAAGGTTTCTCACCAGTGTGTATACTTGTGTGACTTTTTAAGTTTCCCTTCCGAGAGAATTTCCGGCCACAGTCTAGACAGGTGAACGGTTTCTCACCGGTGTGAGTTCTCATGTGTAATTTCAACGCACTCTTATAAGTAAACGTTTTTCCACACCAAGAACATTTCCAGGGTTTCTTGTCATTGTGACATGTCAGATCACCATCAGACTTTTCATCTTCATCCTCATCATCAGCGTTTGACGACATGTCACTATCTGAGAGTGGAGCGAAGAGGCCATCTGCTTTTGATTCTTCCCAGTGGTTTCCGACACCTTGTGTTGTCTTGTGTTGACATGAACTGCTGCTTGGAGGCTCCGCCCCTCTGTCCACCTTATTTATACTCTTCAGAAGGACACCAGTCAATGGCAACTTGCAGATCCCCTTATTCCTCCTCCTCCTCTTCTTTGACGTCGGGGTGCTCATCCACCTCCACTTTCGTGCAAGGGTGCTCTAACTCCTCCTCTTTCTTAATGTAAGGGGCCTGCTGCTCTTCTTCCTCTTTCAAGTGGGGTAAGATAAGAGATAAGATAAGAAAAACCTTTATTAGTCTCGCAATGGAGAAATTCCCAATTCACAGCAGCAAAGTTATGAAAGGAAGAAGTAGAACAACAAAATATAGGAGCTGCTGGAAAGGC
>NW_017805879.1:24667-29469 GCF_001891065.2 Hippocampus comes
CCGACATTCCTCCCAATCAAAAACAGTGCTGGCATACCCATGCTGCCGAGAAGGCGCAACCACCAAGCACCGAGTCCCCTCCTTGATGAATGTCGTGGCCAAAAAATGCTGAAAACAGTCCACATCAGTTCCACACGACGTAACAACAAACACAAAGTGACAAAACAAACAGAAAAACAACAAAAAAAAAGCAAGGCTCATGAGAGCACTTGCCGACGGCTGCCTACTCGGGCGCCATCTTGGACTTCTTCTTACCTCGTTGTTCTCCTCTTCCTCTTTAATGTGAGAAGTCTCTGCATCCAACCGTTCAGGATAAGCATCTTCGCTAATGTCTGAAAGACACGAGAAGGCAAAGACATTTGGAATTATGGTTTATAATTACAATGAAGGTTACGAGGAGAGAGAGATGAGTTCAGATTACTACTTGTTAAGTGACATTAGGAGACTCACTTATTGGTGGTGATTTTTTTTTTATTAATTATTTTTTTATCCGTGGTTATTTTGGGAAAGACTCGTGCAGAATCTGACATTGCACATTTTGAGTGGTGGATAAGTGAAAAGCGGTCCTGACCTCAAATATTCATGAGACAGACACTAAGTTTTCGTACTTAGTTCATATTTAGTGACTTCATGCTGTATTTTTAAGACCCCTTAAGAAAGTATTTGTCCAACTGTATTCTTGGGTTTGATAGTGCGCTACCCACTAAAATCAAAGATTCAAAAATGACTACGAAGGCTTTAAGAATGGTTATATTACACAATTTTCAAGTCTGCGAGAAAAAAGTAACGAGTACATTTGTTACAACACAAAGTCGAGTGTTAACAATGCTGGCAATTTTGAATGTATCTGAAAATCTCAGAATGTATAAAATAAGGCTCCAAAGTCATGAAAAATCGAGCCTTGCTTCCAGCTGCAGAACGGTGTGAGCGTGTCCAATGAGACCGACATTTACCGGTCAAAGAAATATGTTTGTTCGTACATGATTGGCTGAAAAACGCGTGCCGGACAGTTCCTGTGTTTAATAAACAGTTGACCTCCCCTCAAGTGTATAGTGTTTGGATTGACGCAATGCGCACAACCCTTTTAACTCGTACATGGACGTCAAATGTCTTGTAAGGCTTTTATTTTGAAACTGGCTCTTGCAGCGTTTGAAAAATCGTGGCGGCTCGCTTGATCAGTCTCGACGGAAAACACGACTTTCTGTTGTGTCAAAGGTTTAATACTGACAGCAAGAAAATATAGTTCGTGGACTCTAGAGTAAGAATTGAAAGTGACCAAACCTGGTTGCCGTAAGCCAAATCGAGACTTCTTGAAAACAGCGTCGCTGTCCTCTTTTGTCCCATAAAGTTGCTCCTCGTACTCTGCTATTCCTCTTGCGCACATTTTTCGAAAATATCACAACAGTTTACGTTCACACTCCCCTTTCGCAATTGCCAGTTTTGCTGTGTCGAGGCGACGGGCGCGGGCAAACACCGGCGGGCCAACTGTGGGGATGAAATGCTCCACCCGTGCTTAGTATCGGCGTCGGAAAAGGCGGGAGTCGTGAGCGTCGGGAAGTCTTTTAGTAAACATTGATAAACGTCACCCGATGCCAAATAATTCGCGTGCGTTAATGGTCCGAGTCCCCCAGCCTCACACGGAAAAGTGGCGAACGACACAGCGTCAATCAACCGGCGGTTAGCGACATCAACGAGCAGTCCATGTGCACACAGAAAATCCGCGCCGATGATCGGAACTGTGATTGAGACAACGACAAAGTTCCACTGGAAATTTCGTCCATGGAAGCACACGGTCACCGACCTGGAACCAAAGCTGATGATGGGGGAGCTGTTGAATTCCTTATTATTCAATAAACCTACATTCAACCTCCAAATTGTAGTTTTCCTTCGACTGGTCAATTTTACTGTCATATATACAGCACTGTGGTCTGACATATCTGTGACACCAATTCTGCATTCTTCCACCCTGTGTCTATCCTCCATCTTCATGAAAAAGTAGTCTATTCTAGCATAGGTTGCATGTGGATGAGAGTAATGTGTGTCGTCTCTATGTAACTTGTGTACATCCCTTCATCCATCGATTATCCCTAGTTGTTTTATTTGTGTGTTGATGTACTTGGTTATATGTATCCTAGACTTCCTTGTGCTTGTTGTATCTAAGTCATGGTTAAGTCCCCTCCGCATATCAAGATCCCATCCATTTCCACAGCCATGACATTGAAAAGGTCTTCAAAAAAGTTCCTTTCACAATCTGGTGGAGCATATACATTGATTAATGTGACCATCTCCGTTCCATCGTCCCCTTGACCACTATACACCGCCCTCCTCTATCTTTTATCTCTTTGTCAATTTCAAAATTTTTCATTAATATAGCCACCCCTCTCCCATGGCATTCTTTAAATGAACTATAGCATGTATTTGTGTACCCATACCTTTTCAATTTTTCTTTTTCTTGTGGCATCAGGTGCCTGCATATCCTCCTTTCTTAATTTTGTTAACACCTTCCCCCTCTTGACTGGGTTGTTCACGCCATTCACATTTAATGACACCACCTTAATGTCTTGCTGAACCATAATTCTTTTTGGAATATCCTGTTTTTACCCACATGTCACAGATCACAATATATATATTAAACACTGTAACCGTAAAACAAAAAATTGTCATCAATCAAAAATTGAACTTCCAAAGCATTTAGGGATTCCCTTTTCATATCCCCTTTCCCTTGTTGGTGGGTGGGGGGGTAGAGCCTCTCCTAGTGAGAGGGCCCCCCTCGTGGCAGAGATCATCTCCTCTATACAGTACAGTGATACCTCAGTTCACGAACATAATTGGTTCTCAGAAGGTGTGTGTGAGGCGAAAAGTTCGTCTTCCGAACATTTATTTCCCAAAAGAAACCATTAAAATGAGAATAATCCGTTCCCAGGTCCCCATTAAACATAATTTTCAACTAAATAAGCCATAAAACTACACAAAAATATACCTTATTTTATGTATAAGAAATGTGCTGTTGTATTGTAATTAAAGAAATAAACTGTACTGTATAATAAAGTCGTTTTATTTACCTTTGTGATGGTAGTTGATGGCTTGATGGAATGGAGTGGGAGGAGGAGGGAGGGAGGGAGTTACTGTTTGGAAGGAGAGTCACCTTCCACAAGGACTGTAGGTAACTCAACCTCCGGTGAGGCTTCTCTTCTTTGCTTCTTAGAAGGAGACTCTTCATCCTTTCCATCTTAAGGATGGCAGCAATTGTAGACTTAGCGTACTGGTACTGGGACGCTAAGTCACACAAACGCACACTCATTCATGTTTTTCAATGACCTCCTTCTTCTGCTCGATCGTAATTTTCTTTAATGTCTTCTTAGGCTTAACAGTAGCCTGTGGTGGGGTCTTTTTCAGTCCCATAATAGCAAAAGTACACTCAATATGGTCTAAAATGTCTGTCAAACACAAACCATGTCCGCACTCAAACAAAGGGGGTGACGAACTGGGACGCCGTGAGCGTGCGTCAGCTTCTCGTGGCCGCCACCGTGGCGCTGTTCGACCGCGTGGTTTGGTTCGTCCGCCGAAAACTAGTTCGTCAGCAGAGACAATATGCTCGCAAATTTAATGTTCTTGAGGCGAAAAGTTCGTGAGCTAAAGCGTTCGTCAGCGGAGGTATCACTGTATGTCCTTAGTCTACACCCTAACATTCAGAACCTGTCGACAGATTTCTAATTATTTAGACTCAGAATTAATCCCCCCTTCAAATACTTTTAACAGAATCCCCACATAGAATTTGTTCTTTACTCACCAACCGTTGAACTAGGAAAATTAAAGAAAGTTATGTGGATTCCAAAAGTCCTTTGAGAGCAACTGCATTCCTGTCCGAGTTCTTTGTTCCACTGCTTTTGTCCTTCATTCTCCTCGTGTCATCCAAATTTTCTCACGTTTATCTCTTGGTCTTCGTCCACTTGCGTGCTGCCTCCAGTCTCTGTTGCGTCGTCGGGTTCTCTTGTCCACGGCTCGGCACCTGCCACCCTCTCACCCGCAATCGCCTCCGCCGCCTCCTGAGCGCTGTTGTATATTTTCACTCCTTCAGTCCAGTGGACCATCAGTGTGTCCATCAGGGATTGAAACCTAATTCTCTTCTCTTTTAGAATTTTTTTAAGGCCAGCATACTCTCGACGTTTAGCTGCCACTTCTGTCGTGTAGTCATGGTCAAAGGTCACTCTGTTTCCCTCCACTTGAAGTGGCGTTCGCCAGGCCGTCTTGAGTACGTTTTCTTTGATGTTGAATCTCAGGAAGTTTACGATCATTGCTCGTGGTGGTTTGTTTAATTGTGCTTTTGGAGCGAGCGCTCTGTGTGCCCTTTGTATCTCCAGCTGAATATCTTCGGATATTCCCAACTCTTTATGGATAAGCTTATCAACATAGTCAGTTGTGGAGTCTCCCTCGACCCCCTCTTTCAGTCCCCAAATTCGGATGTTGTTCCTCCTCGACCTTCCTTCCAAGTCGGCCACTTTCTGTTGGAGCTTCCTTTGATGTTCGAGTGAGACAGTGAGAATTTCCTGTACCTCTGTACTCCATTCCTCCACTTCATCTGCCCTTTCTTCCAGCGTCCGGATGCCAGCATTCACGGATTCCAGCTTTCTATTAGTTTCCTCCCGCAAGTTTTCAAGTCCTTGTTTCATCTCCTCCATTTGTTTGACGATTCTGTCCAACTTGACGTCTAAATGGTGTTGTCCCGTGTCCATTTTGGTTCTTATTTCTCCGAGTCCGCTCTGTAGATTAGCCTGTAATGCCGACGCCCAGCCAGGTTGTTT
>NW_017805879.1:31877-33208 GCF_001891065.2 Hippocampus comes
TTTTCCATCTGTTGGTGCAACCTGTTGCCAACCCTGTCATGCCCCAAAATTTTTTCAACCTCACTTCAAAGCATCATCTATCCATCGAAATTGAATGAGAATACATTTCTGAACGTTGCCCCACCTCCTCCTTGCTTTTACTGCAGGTCACAATGTCATCTGTGCAGTATGCACATTATGGTCTAACGGTAACCTCATCCAACAGCCAATCCATCATTATTGCAAATATTAATTATTAATAAAAATGATCCCTAATGCACCTCCGACCTCCAACTTAATCTCCCCTGGCATAGCTACTTACCCTTACCCTTTTTACTTAATGCTTTTGTACTGCCCTCACACCTCCTGTACTATTCTAACATCTATTCTAACATATAGTGGCTTATGAAAGTATTTGGTCTCCTTGAACCTTTTGACCTGTTGTCACATTTCAGGCTTCAAACATGTATATGTATATATTTTTTTTTTTTTCCCCACAGATATCAACGCCAACAATGAAGATACTATGACAGTGACAGAATTTTTTGTGAGCTTACATTTACAAGTAACTTGTAAGTCGTCTGAAAAATAATGTCCACTCATTTGGTAATAACAAAACTAAAAGCCCACAGGTAAATATTTTACATACATGTAGGTTAGGGTGGTCCACATTTTCATGGCAAAAAAAAAAGTTTGTCGGATTCGTCGGGCCGGGTCGGAATTCTTGTCGATACTATGGTACAAGGTTCTGTGCAAAATTTCATTCCGATCTGATGATATTTTCCCGTCCCGCAAAGCGGCCAAAGTTTCCACCATAACAACTGGTCTCAATAGGGTGAACATGTGTATTTTAACCGTGTATTTTGCCATGCGTGACACTGGCTGGGCTGAATGTTGCCCGAACGATCACCTCCTGACTAACTAACCATTCCATCGCTGCTCTCAGCAGCCGGAGACAAACTCAAACGCACGCCTAACACACAACGGTCACCTACTGGCGAGCTAATATCTTTCAATTGAAGTCGAGAATCGCCGGAATTCTTACTGGACGCTGAGCTGAGGACGCTTTTCGACAGTTCAGGCAGAGCTGCCAGGGAAGTCACATGGTAAGTCACGTTTCATTGACGGTCCGGATTCATTTATAGTTTAATTACAATATTTAACTTTGTTTTTCCTTTTTCTACGGTGCTATGTCTTTAATTAGTTCCCTGATTTGTCCCAAGTCTAAATCGCTTTTTATATTGTGATTTAATTTTACATTTTGCCGAATGAAAGTTTTTACCCGTTGAGTTAATAGTGCTTTTCTGTTACTCAGCTATGTCTGACACCAAACGTGACTTCACCATTCCCTA
>NW_017805879.1:33760-34746 GCF_001891065.2 Hippocampus comes
TTTGCGGAGAGGGGCGTCGCCCTCATCAGCGCGTTCTGCGGCGCCTTTACGCGCGACGAGGAACAGCGACAGCACCTTCTGCAGGTCGTGGAGCGACACCGGGCGTTGCACCCGTGCGCGAAGTAGGCATGGGATGGCACGCACGGCGGATTTCGTTTTTTTTTGCGGTCTAACAGTGTCACTAGTGTTGATGGCCATTATAGACAGATGGACAGATAGATAGATGGACCAGTTAACATGGACCAACAATCTCACCAGTGTTGCAGGATCACCACGGTTGCCTTTTTTGCAATACATGCGTTCCTGTCTTCCGTCTTTGAATTATTGCAAGTGTGAACTGAGCAAAACAAAATCCTTACTGTACGGGAGAAACCGTACTACCATTCAGCCCCGTAACATTCTTTCCATAGGGGAAACTTTGGTCGCTCTGCGGGACGGGATAAAATTATCCGATCGGAATAAAATTTTGCACACATCCTTGTGTCATAGTATCGACAAGATTTCCGACCCGGCCCGACGAATCCGACAAACTTTTCCAAAATGGACCACCCTAATGTAGGTGATATGATTTATTTTACAGATGATCAACCTGTACCCGTTGATTGTGCAGCTGCCTCCATCACAACTTTCAATGAAAGTTCTTCAGGTGTTGGATCATATGCTGACTCTTCATCCAAAGTTGTCACTGGCTCAGGAAGACAGTCCTCGCACTGTGAAGAAGTGTTTCTGTCTGTGGGGTCCTCGTGTGAATAAATGCTTGTGAGAACTGCAGCTTTTGATGGAATTGATTTCAGCAAGTTTTTGTGTTCGTCGGTTATGCCTAAATATGAAAACAAATATATAATTATTAATGAAATTTAAACAGTCTACATTTAACAAGTTGATTACAAGTGCCTGTTTCATATGTCATACATGGCAATGGCGAGTGATGAAAAAAGCGGAAGGGGCGTGGCCTGGACGGGGGCGTGGCCTGGACGGGGGCGTGG
>NW_017805879.1:35399-36869 GCF_001891065.2 Hippocampus comes
ATTGTCCAAGAGCTTCTGTAACTTCGTCGAACTTGGAACCAATTTTAACCTTTACAGTGACTTTTCTGTCAAGCCAGTCCAATCGGAATTTATTCTTGACATTTGAGTCAATTTCTAGGATTGAAGACTCCTGATCTTCAAAAAATTCTTAATTCCGCTCAAAACGATCCCAGAACAATGAATTTGCGAGACGAACAGGCCGCCATGAATCAGGTAAAACAATATGTTACATGCAATTTGATTGGTCCAATCGCTTGTAGTTAACCAATCGCTGGGATGTTTCTAATCGAGCTAAGACTTCCGCAACAAATAATGCCTTCAGTGATCTGATTAGTTGAAGCTTTCATACACGTCCAATCGCAGGGCTGTTTACAAACGGAAAACGGAGAGACTGTTCGGGAGAGCTCGTGAAAACTCGACGATAAGGTACCTGACCGCCCCTAAAATTTTCTCAACGGATTTAGACGATTCACAAAAATGATCAATTTAAGAAATAAAACGGCGGATTTCCGCGGATCCGCGGAAAATTGCCATGTATGATATGTGTGTGTCATTATTCACATTTGGTTGAATTAGGATATTGCTATTGCAATCTATTTTCAGCAAATTATCTCGACATATTTGCTTAATGATGTGACTCACCCAGAGTTACCACAATGCTGTCTTTGGATATCCTGCTTAATGACGTTGCACATGTTCTCTTAACTTTCTTCAAGTTGATATCACACACATACTGGTTCCTCTTTCTTTCTGGACATGACATTCCATGCACAGGATCGTGACTTGCCGGCTGAAGCGGAAAGGCCCAGTCTCACCTTAAACATGATTACTGCTGCCTGGCTGCAACATGAACCAACGCTGAAACAAAAAGACTAATAATTCAAACTGAATAGAACACAGTGTAATTTTGAACATTTGTTTATTTTATTGAGACAAAGGTGTAAATATGTAGAGTCTAGATTAAAGTTTGATTTGATTGATTTGACTTTTTGTTAGGTCTCCCATAGTAGAAACTTGTCTTGGTGGACAGTCCCTCTGTGCTGCTACATACATTGAGCAAAAAACATACACATACACAGCACAACATAATTAGGACAATTACTTACAAGACAGTATACACTCTACACACATTGGACACGACTAAGTTGTGCTTAATCTTATATCTTTCTAAACTTCAACTACTCTACATGTTACATCAAACTGTCACAACAATTATCATTCGTCACACACAAATGTTAGGTACAGTTAACAACTACTCAGTGGTGGGCCGTGCATTTCAACCTTCGGCCTTCAGTGACGTCACATACACACATACACAATATAGGCTCGTCAAGCAGCACTTAAATTCAGGAGCATTTAAAACCATCAAGTATGCATTCACAATTAAGAGCAGGAAACTACATTTACAGATAGTCAAAAATAAAAAGATGATTTAAAAATACGAAATAAAATGCCACCCAAATTACGCTG
>NW_017805879.1:37812-50824 GCF_001891065.2 Hippocampus comes
TACAGCGCACAGGGGCCTGCTCTGTTTAATCTGAAGGCCCCGAGCAAGTTTAATTAACCTGGCAACACAAGCTAGATGAAATATGATTGGTTAAAAACTCTACCATAATAAATAAGTTATTTTTCGAGTGGCTTTCAATGTTATTTAAAATTACATTGAAAGCCACTCACCTAAGTGGAAATAATATGACGTAAAGAATACAGAGAATAATTTTGTTAACATATTTATGAAAATAAAATTACAAATTTATGTTATTCTCAGAAAAGTAAATGTACTTTTCTGAGAATGTTTTGGCCAGCAGAGAAGGCCTTGCTGGCCCTCAGGGTCCGCCACTGAGTTGCCGAGTGTTTGCAATACTTGGACCGATATAGATTACTATAGAATTTAAAGCAGTAATTGCCTCTGTTTTTGAGGTCATCAGTCATGATGCCATCAACATTAAGTTACTGTATCAGATTAATTTTTCGGTGGTGTTTTTCTCGATTTAAAAAAAATACGATGAATTTTTTTCACCTTCCTCGATCCACCTTTTCCTTGACCTCACAAACGCTCCCTTAGCTTTGTTAAGATATACTTCGTTTAATTTATCCTGTTCTGAGGCTAATAGTAGTCTCATGCTCACTTTCTTCTCTGCAACGCCGCCTTCAACTTGATTTACTTTTGATTTTATATCTCATATTTCAGCGCAGGCAACGTCCACTGTTTTCTTGAGGTCCTCTATTTTCATTTTCATAATGTCATTTGTCATTTTCTTTACATTTGTCTCCATCTCATCAAATCTGGTATTTAACGTCGATATTTGTTGGAGAACTGAAGGAGAGAGCATTATGATGCTCTCTCCTTCAGATGTGCAAGGTTGCTTACTTTTCTTCGAAGCCGGTGGCTTGGACGACAAGATTGGCAGGTGGGGGGGTCTGTTTCCACAACCGCTCAGACTGGTTGATTTTGCAGGCAGTAGTCGTGTACGCTATCCATGAGTACATTCTCAGGTGCAGACTTTCGCTCCATTTTGTCAATGTAGCCGACAATGTTGTTACTTAGCTCGTGTGAGCACTTCCAGGCAACGTTGAGAGATTTAGAAGTGCGCTTAGGACAGGTTACCCTTAAGATAGCAGAGCGATAGAGTATAGACAAACTCAAAGTTATCATGTTTAAAAGTTTCATTTGTTGTATACTTGATTGACCTCAAACGCGTGTGTTCATACAGCTTTAGAGCACACAGAAAAAAGGGCCAACTTGATAGGACAGACAGGAAGGTTCAACTTCGGATGGGCAGCACGATAAGATGTCCTTGAGTTTGTTACAGTGTCTCAATTCATGTGAAATATACCCATTGAATTAACAAGGTATCTATTGTTTGTACATGGAGGTGTCTTGGTCTAAAATGTCTACTGAGGGGCGTATCGGTGGACTGGGCTGAGAGGCGTGACAAGTAAGTGAAGAAGGGAGTGTTTTTCTGATATATCACTTGTAATTTGCATATACGATGAATAAAAAGCCGGCAGAGGCTGCAGAGGTCAGGTGTCAATTGAGAAGCGCACACGGGGTGGCTTCGTAGAAAACTGCGCCTCCTGCCGGCAGCAGGAGGCGCTGACACAGAGTCAAGAAAACGTATCACTTTCTGACATGAAACAAAAGAGGTATGAGTGTTCCACTAACTTTACATTGAATAAGGGAAACAGCTCCCAAAAGCACAACCGCTCACGTCGCCATCTTGGCTCCGCCCCACATTCGACTGCAACGAGGGAGAGCGCACGCCACGTTGTCCAATCTTGAAGAATAGTAAGCCACAGGTCTTAATGTGTCACCATATTATTTTGCCAATAATGATGTCATATAAATCCCTTCACAATCGACCATTTGTATAAACGGCTTACAGTAATGGGGCAAAGCCAAAGCCGTCGTTGAAACGAAAGCTTGTTTTATTTCACAGAATGCCTGTTCAGACACAGGTGTCCAGTGTAAAGTGGACGACATTTGCAAGTTATCTTCATGCATTAATTTGGAGATGGGAGCAGTTATTTCTGCAAAATTTGGAATCCACGCCCTACAATAATTTGTAAGACCTAAAAAAGACATCAACTGTTTCTTTGTTGAAGAGCGCGGGACTTGTAAAATGGTAGTTTTTCTATCTTCTGAAATGGTTCTTCCACCTTTACTTAGCGCATGTCCCAAATATTAACTTGTTTACAAAGCTGTCATTTGCTTTTATTTAGTTTATGGCCTTCACTCGCCAAATGATGCAGCAATCCAATGGTGTCTTCCTGGCGTGTTCCAAATGGGGTGATGCGAGTAAGACAGCGTCTCCATAAAGTAGAATTTGACTGCCACCTGGTGGCTAAAATGTGGACATACTCGCTGCCATCACTTGTGAATAAATTGTCGGGCTTTCGCAATAGCCCTGTGGCAATTTTGTGAACGTATATTTTTTATTCTCAAAAGTAAATAGGAACTAATATTGACTATCTTTATCCACTGGTATGGGAAAAAAACGCATTGCTGACTCCACTACAGTGAATACTTCAGCATCAGGTCTTCACGAGTTAACAATGTATGCTGGTCGGAAACACAGGGTGATCTTTGTATCACTGCGGCGTTCACCGCTTGTAAATCTTGGACCATCCTCCATCCCACAGAAGGTGGTGTCTTTTTTACTGGGAAGATGGGTGTGTTACAGAGAGAATCTGGACATTCGATGATCACTCCTGCTTTTATTAATGACTCAATAACAGGTTTGATACCCAGTGATAATTTTACAGTTTGAGCTCTGCGAGTCCCAGGGACTCGCTGATCAGAAAAGTATGAGTCCCAAAAACGCACATTATTTGGAACTGGGCATCTGGCGGGAAAATTACACATCTAGGAACACGGGACGCAGAGGTAATGAGATGGCTTCAAAAGCCGATGTGTCAAACTTATGGCCCGCAAGGAGGTTCGATCAGGCCCACAGGATAATTCAAAAGTGAAAAAATGCATAAAAGACACGGAATTAATATTTTTAATACTGTGCAATTCATGGAGTATCCGCTAGGGGAACACACTGTTTTGATCAGAGGAAAAGACAACATTGTTTTGATCAGAGAAGAAGACAACAGCTGCTTCAGTCTGTCACTGAGACAGACCCAACACACCAGACGCTATCAAGCACATGTTTACATGCACTTTATTCTTTATACATTTACTAGCACTCTCCTTAGTTTGTAAGGTGCAGGCAGGTTTTACATTTAGATTTGATATGCACGTGTAAATGGTTTAAAAATTCCTTTCTTTATAGATCTCATTTATCGGTAATCTTAAAAGTGCATTACTATATTTTTCAATACCAATTAATTGTTAAAGTTGTGTGCCTTTGTACAATCAGTATGATCAGTTGCAATACATATATGTGAACGATAAAAGAAAAATTGCATATTTCTCCAAGGAAATCTAAGGTGCTTCATGAAATGTTTTGTAAAAGATCTGCTTATGAAATTTCAACATTTTCCTAATGTTCTTGTGCTTCTTTAGACCAAAACAAAGGAAAGACATTATTTTGGTTATTTATAGCAGAGGATGGTATAATTTTGATGGTCCGGCCTACTTTACATCTCCGAGGCCGTATGTGTCCCACAATGTAAAATGAGTTTGACACCACTGTTCTAAAGCATCTGGTTTTAATGGATATTGTTTCATACACAGTCTATATTCAGTTCTGTACTGGCAAAGCGCCTTTTATAAGACCGACATCTGAAGGGTCCTGTGACCACAATTTTTCAGGTGTGTTTTTTAATAATTCTTCTTCACTATCGATGGGACTTATAAAACACAATTCTTCCTCTTTTAGTCAATGTACTCCCATTTGTACTTGAACCAGCCAATGAATTGCCAACCTATACAAGTCGGCGTTTGCACAATACTCCAACCCTGACTGCACTTTTATCCTATCAGAAACATTTCATACTCTTCGCACAATGCGACCCAAATTTTTCAATCTTTCATCATATTTACATAATGAAACATGTAGGGGATCCCATTGTTTATTTCATGATCTCAATCTGTCTGTCAGATTAACACCTGCCACAGCTGTTGATATGCCATTTGAGTATAAATAATTGATCGGAATTTTGGTAGGCGTGTGCAAGGCTTTTTTCATGTTGTGGGTCAGGTCCATTTGACATTTTAGACCACATGGTTACATGTAGTGTATCGCTTCCCACTTTGTCTTGCGGTGTAGTTATCATTGTTTGGGCAATTTGTGTCACAGAACTGATACCGATCAGGAAAATAGAGAGTATAGTAGTAGAAAACTAGATCATAATTTTCCACTACGTTTATTTGTTTTTCGAACAATTCTTGTCTCCTTTTTTATTCAATAGTTCTTGTTTGTACTAAAGCCAATCCCAGTTTTAACAATCCATCTCTTCCCAACAAATATACAGGACACTCCGAAATTATTAGTATTGGCATTTGAAAAGATTCACCGAATGGATCTCTCACCCAAACGGGATTTGTTTCCGGTACGATGGAAAGACGCCCTTCCGCTGTTCTAACAAACACCTTTCTTCCTGACATATTGCATCCTGGAGTTTCCTGTTTACATGTTGTTCTACAAGCTCCTGTGTCGCACAAAAAAGTTGTCGGTCAAGCATTAACAACTAATGCTACTTCCGGGCCAAACAAATCATGTGCCAACACTCCCTGTCAATTGATTTCAACATTTGGGTCAATAATTTCTTCTGTAGTGACATGTGGCGAAGGAGGTTGTTCTAGTCATGCGGTTTTAAGCATAGAGTTTTTGATGAAATCCCCCTCCGTAAATGGCCGGGCTGATTTAGCGATCTCTTTTGCCAAAATAAAACTGGCCTTGCTTTGACAATAAAGTTGTATTCAATTCAATTCAATTGACAATAGCCTGGCTTTGTGATTTGGCTTTGTGGAACAGAGCCTGTTGAGATTTGAGGCTTCGCTTTAATTCGTCAACCTTCTGTAGCCTTTGTTCCATGTCCATTTTCTTGTTTTTGTCTGCCTGTTTCGTTTCATGATGTAATCTCAGAATTTACTCTTTCAATACCGCCACACTTTGTCCGCACAGAAGACACACAGGTTTTCCAGCTACCTCCACGAACATGCACTCCGACTCCCACTTTGTTTAAAACCCCGGTTCTCGGTGTCTACCTTCTGTTTTGCCGTTTTTGATGGGTATCTGAAAGTTAAATTTACTGTTACGCTAATGACTGTTGCACCAATAAATAATGAAATGAAGCGGCCGATTGCTTGGTGCGTCACCGTTGCATTGTGGGAAAAGTAGTATTGGTGCATTCGTGTAAAACAGGGGTGCCCAAACTTTTTGGACCGAAGATCTACTTTTCGATCAACCAACCTCCCGGGATCTACCCTTACCGGCACGCGCGCGCGCACACACACGCACACACACGCACGCACGCACACACGCACGCACGCACGCACGCACGCACACACACACACACACACACACACACACACACACACACACCATGATGAGAAACAGCTTGAAACTGAGGCATGCGATGCACTTTTGCAGCCTGTTAACTATCGTAGCTCACACGTACCGTTTTAAAGTTTTAAAGTGCTTCCCTGGGCCCTCCTAGATTCCTATTCTTTGCCCGTGCCCTCGGTGAATTGTACACGAAGCAAACTCTGAATGAGAATCATGACGATAAAGGATAGAGCGCAACAGCTCTGATCACAAGCTGCAATTGCAGACTGCTGAGCGCTAACAACTTCCGGAGACTGATAGGATGATTAGGGTGCAGCGTACATTAACACAAAAAAATATATTACTAACATGTACAAAAATATATTACTAACATGTACAAAGACACATAAATGGTTGTTTTTTTTCTCCTCGACGCTCCTCGGATCTACTTGGGACCTGTCTTAGATCTACCGCTAGATCAGGATCAACGTAATGGGCACCCCTGGTGTAAAAGATCTGCGAGCTGCCGGCTTGCTGTGGTCTGCGGGCCAGTTCTAACAATCAATCAATATCATCCCAGGGGCCGTGGAAACCTTCTTGCGGGCCGGATGTGGCCCGCGGGCCTTGCCTTTGACATAGGTGCCCTAGGTGAATCACTGACACCAAAATGGGCCAAAAGAATAGCAAGACGTCAAATGAAAAGGATCCTAAACAAGCGCTATTCTCTAAATATTGGAAATTGGTTGAATCTAGATATCCTGCTGGGATAAAACATCTCAATTCATGGATTACAAAATATGAGTTTAGCGGCCGATTTAACACTCAAAATATAACTCAGCTATGGGATAAAATACGGGACAAAAGAAAGAATAACCAACCCCCCAAAAATGAAAAAAATGGATACAAAGATACTGAGATTCGGATGTCCCTTGCGCAAAAGAGAAGTGCTGACAAAAGTTAAAGACCAGAAAAAGAACGTGATAAAATGAAAAAGATTATGAAAGAAGAAGCTTCGCTGTTGCATAGGGAGGAGGATGATGAGATGGGGCCAGTGGGGGATTTGGAGGGAGACAGAGGAGGAAGAAGATACAACAAATCACCTAAAACACCCCCTGCTGCGTTAAATCCCCCGTGTCAATTCATTCCTCCCGCTCCATTACGCATGAATCCAGAGGGCCACTCTATGGCCACAAGGAGAAAAAGAGAATTGGGAATGGAGTTCTCTAAAACAATGGGGAAGATATTTTCTCCTGTTAAATCCCAAATTTGCGACGGTCAGCATAATGAACATGATGCATTCCCTACGATTGATGTTGCTCATCCAAATATAAATGATGACTCACCCACAATCTTAGTTCATAGGACATGGACCCAGGAGGATGTGAAAAAGGCCGTAGAAGGCATCACATCTCACAAAATTAATGTTGATGATTTTTTTTTTTTTTTTTTTTTACAACAAATGGAAGACCATATTCATGGTGTGGAAGTCCAACAAGTTTGGATGACTACCTTGAAAGGGGATTGGCATAGCATAAGAGTATCGCCCCTAGAACATGACAGTCGGGAATTAGCAAATTGCATTCAGGGCTTGATGGAGTGTACGAGAGAAAAATGTAAGCGCAAAGCTAATTATACTGCCATAGGTTGGGAAAAGCAGAAATATGACAAGCCATTTGAAGAGTATCGAATTAGAATGCCTGCTTTCGAGCTAATTGCGGTATTTCTGAGGATCACACTCCAGGCAGTGTGTATCAAGAACAATTAAAGAATGCTCTTCACGCGCATTCCAACAATGCTTTAAAACAATGGATCAACAAATATTGGGTTGATAAACCAACTGGCAGTCTAGAGCAGTATGTGAATCAACCCTTGCATGTGGAGAGAGTGTTGCAAAATAAAAAACGTAAAAATTATTCAACACTCTCAGGCAAAGAGAAAGGTGTTTTTGGCGTCTTTTGCAGAGCTCTTGCCGATCGCGACAACTATCGGGGAAAAGGAAAATTTAAGGGGCAAAACCGCAACTTTGGCAAAAGACAATATCCACGCGGAAAATTCAAGTCCAGCTTTATTGTCACATATGCTCTATGGGCAACATACAGCACAGATGAAGAAGAAGAAAAGACACCACTTGTTGGTGTTGTGGTGAAAAAGGTCATATTTCACGAGATTGTCCGAAAGTTGCACAGTTTAAAGTTTGTGACGAAGTTTGCCCAGAAAAAAAGCAACTCTTTTTAAACGTGAGCATGCACAGAAACACCATTGCCAAGCGAGGAGAGCAGTTGGCCATTGTTAGGTTAATGCTGGTAATCAGATGCTAAGAACACATCAGGAACAGGAAGACTCAGGAGGCAGGCATAGTTGTCTTTCTTGCAAGAGAGAGCGCGCTAAAACATGTCTCGGTTCACAATCTCAAAGCAGCTCTCCAGCTGGCTCTGCAATGTAAACCGTTACAGGTTCCGGGGCAACTCTGAAGAGTGCGCGTTTGTCTCCTTGCATTTATTGGAAGGATGTCCCTAATACACAATCTTCTAACGGGAGTGGGGAGTATTTTCACATTCCACAACAGTTTCAGTAAAGGAGAGTTTCAATGAGAACACAGTTCATTTCTGAAATGTCGTCAAACGGCTCCTGCTGGATGTCGATGGTCCACGTACACAGCTTGGGATGTCCCTCACACAGTGTCCTGGGGTTGATGTTATCTTCTCACAAGCAACAGTTAATTTGACCAGAAGCCGTTCACTTAACAACAAGATATTGTCTTAAAAGCTAGAACAGGAGCAGCCTGAGCTCTCCCGGTCCGACAAGTCTACCATTATCAACCTACCCCATTGTATATGAGGTATTTGCGAGGTATCACTCTGAAACAGGTTTTAAAGTTACACAGAGAGTAAATATGGCATAACAGAATCACATTTATTCCAACAGCCATTCATCAAACAGAGCAGCTTGTGAAAAAGGGAAAAGATGTCATTGCATATTCCTTGGCTGCGGATGGGAGCACTGACGTTTTTGACGTTGCCCAGTTGTCAATTTTCATCTACGGAGTGGACTCCATCCTAAGTGTGGAAGAGGAGTTTTTGGCTTTACTTCCTATGCATGACACAACTATAGGGTATGAAAAATATACGACAATGGGTGCTTGCTCCCCGACATAATGGCCCCGCTGCGCATCCAGGCTGCTCAAATGTTGTCGATGTTTGGCCGCACATACCTGCGTAAACAACTATTTTCTTTGATGAAGCGGAACAAAACATCACGCAGAAGTCAACTTACTACTGAACACCTCCCATTTTGAGGATTTCCTCAGCTCAGAGCCTGACCCCGAACATTGATGAACTTGTAGAAAAGATGAGACACCACCAAGTATCATCCTCAACTCCAAAGAAGTGAACATTACTGTGCAATCACATATTCAGAGTTTTTAAAGTTTAATATTTGTTTTCCCTACATGTTACTTCTCCTTGAAGAGTGTTGTTTGTGGTTCAGATTTTTCCACTTTGTGTTATTGTATTTCAATCAATTGTATTTTTAAATTATTTTATTTGAGTGAATGATACAAAATGGCTATTGTTTTTTTTTTCTTTGAAGTAAATTCAGCCCACTTTTGCTAAAAGAGAAAATAGGGGCTCTTGATGGTGCCTTGAATAATTCTTTCATTTAATGTTCATTTTATGGGGATTTTTAAATAAAGGAAATGTATCCTTAGTGCCTGTTGAAAATTAAAGATAACTGACAGAGCCATCAGAAAATGTTGCTTTAATTATCTGATCATATTGGAATATATTTGTTAGGTTTTCAGTAGGTTCAAGTTGGTTCACTCAACTATATGCTGTCATAAACATTTTCAATGAACATTCGATCAGTCCGACCCTCGGCTTGGAGCAAAATTTTTTATTTGGCCCTCCGTCCATTTGACTTTGACACACCTGCCCTAAGGGGACATACAAAACACACTTACAGACTCTGTAAGTGTGTTTTGTTTTGTATGTCCGAATTGATCGCGGTAGGTTGGTCTTCGGTCAAAAAAGGTTGGGCGCCCCCGCTCTCCAGAATGCACTGCACGGAACAACAAAAAACTTTTAATCATATAGGCTCATCGTGTAATTGTAGCAAACTTAGTCATTTTGATAGTAGGCTAATATAGCTCATATAGATAAAATACATGTTTCAGCGTCGAAAATGGGAAAGCTGTGGTGTTGTTGTTTTTTGTTTTTTTTTAAACCTACACTTTATTTATGCTTTTAACAGTCTCGACAAATGCAGACAAGTCTACGTCCGACTCCGTACCTTCTCTCGTCTTGTTCGACTCGAGAGGCGTCAAAGACAGCCTCCGAAAAACGGAAATTAGTGATCACTTGAATGACACTAAGAAAAGCGAAAATAATACACCAAAACAGAAAATCAAGCGAGGAAATCACAAAATAAATTATATGGGGGCGTTTGTGAACACACAACAAAGGAATGAATAATACAATTCTGAGACAGTCCAGTCTCCTACATACAAACAGCGTGTTTCCTTTATTGTAAGTTTTATAGTAGCCTTTTATTTTTTTGCGGCTCCAGACATTTTTGTTTTTGGGGTTTTTTTTTGTAGTACTATGTGGCTCTTTCAACGTTTTGGGTTGCCGACCCCTGCCCTGGATGAACTCAACGTTGCCTGACCACTAAAACATGTTTTATGACATGTTTAAATCCAAACCAGGAACGAGCATGCATAATTTGTATAGCTTTTATTTTGAAGTTGGCTCGCTGGCGGTACACTACCGGAATGCAGATTATTAACAATCGCTGACTTGACCGCAGTCCAGAACGGGGCGCGAGGAGGGATTAACACCCTCTGCAAAATCCTCCAGAATTTTGTAGTCAACGTGCTTAAACCTCCACCCGGGGCGTCCACCATCTCTTCGCTGTGCTAAAACATATTTCGTTGAATCTTTGTGTTGGATTGAAGTCGTCTCGTTGAACCTCGATATGTCTCGGCCTAGCTTAGCTTCGTTTAGCTTGCTAGCATCTAACGGAGAGGCGCTCGTGCTCAACACAGAGCTCCGCAGAGATCGTAAGCGTAAAGTGTTGTAATTTTCGTGTGAAAATGTGCGCAAGAAAGACAGCAGTGTACGAGGAGGAACTCTGTGGAGAAAAAGAGGACCACAAGGGACAACGTCAACTATTAGACGCCATTGACAGGATGCAGCCAAGAATTGTTCTTCACAGATTAGGTGGGTCACACTGTTCGTCTCGCTTGTTTCGTACTCTTTCGTAACAGCCTTCATTTAAGTCTTTAATGTCTTTTTTGAACGCAGTGTGTGTGTGTGTGTGTGTGTGTGTGTGTGTGTGTGTGTGTGTGTGTCAGGTTTATTTTACCCAACACCTTTTAGAAAATAGACACACAAATTTGAAGACGCTTGTTTCTTTTTAACAGCCTTCATCTGCTCTTTCTTGTATACACACACACACACACACACACACACACATTATATGTATGTATGTATATATATATATATATATATATACATATATATATACACACACACACACACACACACACACACACAGTGGGGCAAATAAGTATTTAGTCAACCACCAATAGTTTGTGCAAGTTCTCCTACTTGAAAAGATTTGAGAGGCCTGTAATTGTCAACATGGGTAAAGCTCAACCATGAGACAGAATGTGGGAAAAAAAACTCAGAAAATTACATTGTTTGATTTTTAAAGAATGTATTTGCAAATCATGGTGGAAAATAAGTATTTGGTCAGCACCCAAAAGTTCATCTCAATACTTTGTTATGTACCCTTTGTTGGCAATAACGGAGGCCAAACGTTTTCTGTACCACTGATTATCAGTGGTCTTGTGTGTCTTCCATTTTCTAATAATTGCTCCCACAGTTGATTTATTTACACCAAGCGTTTTACCTAGTGCAGATTCAGTCTTCCCAGCCCGGTGCAGGTCTACAATTTTGTCTCTGGTGTCCTTCGACAGCTCTTTGGTCTTGGCCATAGTGGAGATTGGAGTGTGACTGACTGAGGTTGTAGACAGGTGTCTTTTATACCAATAATGCGTTAAAACAGGCGCCATTAATACAGCTAACGAGTGGAGCCTCTTTAGACCTCATTAGAAGAAGTTAGACCTCTTTGACAGCCAGAAATCTTGCTTTTTTGTAGCTGACCAAATACTTATTTTCCACTCTAATTTGCAAATAAATTCTTTAAAAATCAAACAATTCTGTCTCTCATGGTTGAGCTTTACCCATGTTGACAATTACAGGCTTCTCCAATCTTGTCTCAGAGGACAGTCCCTCTGTGCTGCTACATACATTGAGCCAAAAACAAACACACACACAACACAACATAATTAGGACAATTACATACAAGACAAAACAGTATATACTCTACACCAGGGGTGCCCAAACTTTTTGGACCTTAGATCGACTTTTCGATCAACCATCCTCCCGGGATCGCCCCTTACCACCCTCGCTTTCTCACCATGGGCCGATAGGGGCTTCTTCCTAGTATCCATGTTTGTCATGGTGCGAATTGAGTCCCACAACCTCTGTGTTTGAGTTGGACAGGGCTTGCTCTGCCCGCTCTTTGTGTTTAGACCGTGCTGCTCTTAGTTGTTGGTTGAGATCCTTCTGGGCCAACATCAGCCCCGCGGTGTCACCGAACCTATGGGCTGTTTCTTCCTCCTTATGCACTCAATAACTTCCTTCGTGATATACGGTCAGTGATGTGTTCCTCGAGCCGGTCCTTGGCCTAGAGGACCGGCTCGAGGACCGAAGGTCGGTCCTTGGTCCTTGGCCTTGGCCTCGTGAGTCAAGTCCCTGGCCTTGGCCTTGGCCTTGGGAGTCAAGTCCTTGGCCTTGGCCTTGGCCTTGGCCTCGGGTTGCCGGTCCTCGGACACAATGAGGGATTAGAGCCTCGAATCCCTTGTCCACAGCCATGTTGATGGTCCGAGGACCGCAAAAAATCACGAAGGAATCAAACAAATTCCATCCAGGGAAACCCATGTTGATGGATTAAGCTGGCGCTTTAAGAGGGGCGGGTCTGCCACTGACAGGTGACAGTGAGCGCAACGTATAAAGAGCGGCATCACAGTTAGTTTCAATCACGGTTTGTTCCGTTCGCGATCGGCAGTTTAAATAGCGTGTAAAGTCTTTCTGTAATAGTGGTGTCTTTTATGTAGTTATTTTTGCACAGTCGTCACGTTTGTGCGGTGGCACTAGAATGTTTGTTTGAACCAAGTAATTTGCGTTACAGCTGGAGTCAATAATGCCGGCACTTCACTTCCGGGTTTGGCCGTTGGGATTTGGAGTCCTTTTGCTCAATTCATGTTGTGTTTGCTGAATGCTTTCTCATGTTTGGAATAATGAATATTGATAATACATAGTTTAAAATCCTGGTTGATTTAATTATTTTTTATTATTATTGTGAAGTTGAAGGTATTAAATTAATTAATGTTGTATTAGTGGGAGTGGTAATAATAGTAGTACTTAGAGAATGTTTAGAGATCAGCCATCTCGTTAACCTCTGCGTCCCGCGTCCCAGATGCAAAATTAACCCACGGGACGCACAGTTCCAAAC
>NW_017805879.1:51060-57161 GCF_001891065.2 Hippocampus comes
TTTCTTCGAATTTACTTTCGTTTTGTTTTGTTTTGAGTGTTGGGGGGGACGCAGCAGATGACGGACGTTATGTGCGCATGCGGATTGCTATTTAAGTCAGCAAACTGAGGAATCGCGCGGATGAAAGTTTGAGATGGCGGCGAAAAAAACTCACCAAGGTCTACTAATTATGACATTTAAGAAATGGGAATGCTAGTCTGATTTTTCGTATGAATGGTCCAAAGGGCGTATCATTAAACTCACCTGGGATGTATGCACAGAACGCGAGAGCGAGATACGACGCGAGGCACGATTACGAGGCAAATTGGTCATTAGATTTGTAGGCTAATCGCTGAGAAAAATATGAAACAGTATTGGTTATTCTATAATTTACTGGTTGTAGCATGGTACCTTTATGAATAAACCATTCGTAAAGGTACCATACTGCGCAGAACCCTCAAGCTTCCTGGCCTCTGGGAGCGGACCCAAGCTGAATGGGGGGACGGACACCACTCGAGGGGTGGGACGAGGATTTTATATACATAAACAGTAATCCATCACTTATTGCAGTTAATGGGGGCCGGGACCATACCGCGATAAGTTAAAAAACGCGAAGCAGGGTACGCTCCCACACTCGGAATTTTTGTGTCAGTTTATGTGCGTAGCAGCATGTTTAAAATGTGCAAACAGTGATTATCCTTCATATATTTGAGACAAAGACTACAGCAGGTCACCTATTTCCTTAAATCTTTCATTTCAAAACCTGATCTAGTCAAGAACATCCTTCAGCACTACCCCCTGAGAGAAGTGAAGAGACTTGTCATGGTGGCGTCGAAGGCGGCTCTCACTTCACGCTCTTGATGGTGCAGCCACCCTTGGCCTCCAGCGAGCTCCTTGCCAGCTGTCCCCGCACAGCCGATGTGTTTATGATAAGACAATTAATCAGTATTAATGAGGAGGAGGCGAAGAGAGATGTGCTGCTACTGCTTTAAGACAAGCCCAATCACCCTAACTCGCTCCCAATCGCTCTCTCTCTCTGCGCACGGAGCAAATAGAAGAGACAGTGTGCCAGAGAATCAACAGCGTGACGAGACACAAGGCTTCCCGAGTGTCTCCTCACGCTGGGCGGGGCTGCGAAGATGCACAGCCAATCAGCTCACAAGATAAATCCACTCGTGCTTTCATTGGTCAACGTCGCACCGGAAACCAATCATGCGCCTTGAATGTGCTCGGTGCCGATACAGTCCAGCCATGTACAAAACCTCTGAGTTCGCCATTTTTTTTCTGAAAACAGTACTTTGAAAAAAAAAAAAAGTGATGTACTGAAGCTGCGATCAAGGAACTGCAATATAGTGAGGGATTACTGTATAGTCATCCCTCTTTTTTTTGCAGGTCAAAAGCGCCCTGCCAAAGGTGAAAAGCACAAGGTAGAATTTGCGCTCTGGACTTATCCACCACTCAAAAATGTGCAATGTCACACTTAATACAAGTCTTTTCAGAAATACCCATGGTTTAAAAGAAAGAATAAAACCACCATTGATAAAAATAACCCAAGAAAGAAAAATCCACCACTAATAAGTGATGCTGTTCATGTCACATATTGAGTTGTCATCTGAAATCATCTAGCTCTCTGAGTAACCTTCATTGTAATTCTAAACCATAATTGCATGTGTGTGTGTCTTCTTGTGTCGTGCAGACATCAGCAAAGATGTTTGTCATGAGCGGCTGGTTGCAGAGCCCTCTCACTTTAAAGAGGAAGAGGAGAGCAGCGAGGTCTCCCACTTTAAAGAGGAAGAGGAGGAGCAGGCCCTTGACATGATTAAAGAGGAGGAGCCAGAGCACCCTTGCACGAAAGATGGTGACAACACATCATCAAGCGCTGATGATGATGATGATGATGATGATGATGAAGAGTTTGATGGAGCATGTCACACTGGCAACAAACCCTGGAAATGTTCTCAGTGTGGGAAGATGTTTACTTGGAAGTGTGATTTGAAAAGACATGTGAGAACCCACACTGGTGAGAAACCGTTCACCTGTTCAGACTGTGGCTGGAAATTCTCTCAGAAGGGACACTTAAAAAAACACATGAGAATGCACACAGGTGAGAAACCTTTTGCCTGTTTAGATTGTGGCCAAAGATTCTCTCAGAAGGGAAGCTTAAATGATCACAAAAGAACCCACACTGGTGAGAAACCTTTTTCCTGCTTAGTTTGTGGCCAAAGATACTTTTGGAAGGGATACTTAAAAAGACACATGAGAACACACACAGGTGAGAAACCTTTTGCCTGTTCAGATTGTGGCCAAAGATTCTCTCAGAAGGCACACTTAACGAGTCATGCAAAAATCCACACTGGTGAGAAACCTTTTGTCTGTTCAGATTGTGGCCAAAGATTCTGTCAGAAGGGACAATTAGTTTCCCATGCAAGAACACACACTGGTGAGAAACCTTTTGTCTGTTCAGATTGTGGCCAAAGATTCTCTCAGAAGGGAAGCTTAAGTTACCACACAAGAACCCACACTGGCGAGAAACCTTTTTCCTGCTTAGCTTGTGGCCGAAGATTCTCTCGCAAGGAAAGCTTAAAAAAGCACGTTAATACCCACACTGGTGAGAGACCTTTTGCCTGTTCAGATTGTGGCCAAAGATTCTTCTGGAAGAGGAGCTTAAAAATTCATGTGAGAACACACACTCGTGAGAAACCTTTTTCATGCTCAATTTGCAGTCAAAGATTCTGCTGGAAGTATCAGATGAAGAATCACAAGTGTGATGATGAGATGAATAGTTATCAATGAAATCTTCACCTCTCTTCTGAGCAGGCTTCATCAGGCTGATTGTATTTTATGTACCTTCTTATTGAGATGCTGAAGTTTTCTTTTTGGTTTTGTTGTTTGATTTAGTTCTTAGTTTTTTTGTTTGTTTTTTTTTAACTGTACAGTCCTTGACTGTACAGCACCTCACGTATCGAGATATGTTTCATCGTCTTTTAATGGATATGATCCAAAATAAAATGGGCCATTTTCCATTTTGTCATGGAATGTTTGATAGAACAATATGTATTCTTGTTTGGTATTGTGTGTTACTTGCTGGCCAATTAAAGTTCTCTTTGCTCAAAAGCTTGTATCAGCCGAGTCTTCTTCAAATCCCTACCTCAATATCTGAGAGATTCATGACTGGTAAGGCACCATTTCCCTGCAGTGAGATATAAAATTAGGAGCCCAAAAACGGACGGTTTGCCTCTATTTAAATGTTGACCTTCATTCTAACATGTCTCAAATACGGTCAGAATGGAACTTGTGAACACCACTTTGAAGTGGGAGGTCCAAGCCCAAAGTCAGGAAAAAAAAGACCCTAAATGCACTTATCAGAGAGGATCCACATGGAGACAAAGACTGCGAATGGCAAAACATCATCCATTCACCCATTTTCCAATCCACTTTATCTTCACAAGGGCCGCGGGTGTGCTGGAGCCTATCCCAGCTGTCTTCGGGCAGCAGGCGGGGGGACACCCTGAACTGGTTGCCGGCCAGTTGCAGGCAATGCATAGAAGACAATGAACCATTTGCACTCACAATCACACCCAGAGACAATTTAGAGTGTTTCATTTACCTGCCATGCATGCCTTTGGAATGTGGGAGGAAACCGGAGCACCCAGAGAAAACCCACGGAGGCACGGGGAGAACATGCAAACTCTACACAGGAAGGATAGGGCCAGAATCGAAGCTTTCACCTCTGCACTGTTAGGCCGACATGCTCACCACTGGTGCACCGTGCCGCCGCAAAACATAATATACAAGATAATGAATGAAGATTTATACAGCTTTAATTCTCATGAAATTCATTTATTTGACATAACGTAGCACAATATGATATGTGCTTATTGCCATTCTTCTCACCATGCATGAATTTATTTGGTCAAATGAATTTTGAAGATACAATATTCCATTATTAATCGGTACAAATTAAACGCAAAAAAAAAAGGGATTACTGTATTTATCTATTTCATATTTATTCCTTGACTCTGGAATTTCTTTAACTTGTTCACTACCACTGTGGTTAAAATATTCATTTTATTCATTTATGATGTTGGGTAATTTACCAGTCACAATATTTTTATCCTCTTTAAAATATTCTGGAAAATTTGTTTTTCTTCAAGCCATCATTTATTCTAGAATTTCAAATTTCGTGTGCGGTGTGACTCCTGTTGGGTTCTAATAGTGTATGCTAATGTTGTCTTTTGCTTGTTCTGAACATATTTACTAGTTTAATTTTGTATCTCTTATCATTAATTAGATTCATCAGCTTTTGTTCTTTAGAAAACTTTGGTATGGCAAGTTTTCCTTCTTACATGCATTCGCGATGCCCTGTGTCCTCCATGGCTTATTCAAGCCTTGATCCTTGCTCGTCATTATTCTCGATGGACGTTTGTCGTACAGTGAAGTGAAAAGTGGCGAAAAAAATGCTTGCTTGGTGAGATTTGGATCTTCATTTGAGTAATCTCAGCCCAGTTTTGATTTTTCTAAATGCATCTTTTGTCAGGGTTGATTTTTTTTGGGACCACAGGTGACTCTATAGGTCTCCTCCTACAGCAGCACACCCGTTGGTCGTCATGTCATTAGTAGGTTTTCTGTTAAAAGTACTCCCGGCCCAACCACTTGGTGTAGGGTCATTTTTGCTGTCACTGTTTCTGTTACTGATTCTGTTCCTGTTAGTGTCGTGCTTCTGCCATGGGTTTTTGTTTGCTCCTTTGGATTCTTTTTGTTTTCAGGACTTTGTTTTGTTCTGAATTTAGTTTTGTCAGTGTTTTGTTCATACAATTTGTCAAGCTTATCCTGCTCCTCCCTACTGCCTGATTTCTCCACCACCACGTTCGTATTGATTCATGATGGTGGTTGTTGATACCAAGCCTTGGTAAGGTCATCCAAAATCAACGTGTGAGGTCACTGCCACTTTCCACTGGTATCTGACGACTTTTGTTACCTTTTTGTGACAGGAATCAGCCGCCAGACAGTGAACCAGCCAGAACGGGACATCCACACCACGGAGGGTGCAGCAGTGACGCTGGACTTCAGCTGTGGCTCATAGATGAGCAATGACCAGGCACGGCACTCGGCATACGCTGATCAGGCACTGCGCATCGGGCACCAACAGCCTGGTGGGCGGACCACCCAAAAAAAAAAAAAAAAATAACAAGCTTCTAAAAAATAATAATTGGAATTATAATAATAACAGTATATCATATGTATCAAAGGCTTGTAAAGTATGTTCATAAATATATGTGTTCCAAAATTCATGTCGACTACGCGAAAAAAGATTAATCTCCTGAGCGGACCTTTCGTCAGTCTACCTTAAGTGCCCCACCACCCCTCTCTTTCATTCCCTATTAATTTGTTCCATTGTGCTTCAATCGCAAATTTGGCAGAAGTTTATTTTTGGATATCTGGACATGTTGTCAAAAAGGCATCAAGAGTCAGGGGCGGGAAAGAGAAAAAGAAAAAAAACAGTGAGATGACACTCGTGCATCACTTCCAGGCATGGGCGTCATTAGGCCTATTTGTCTCTAGCCCCCCTAAATAATTTCATTGCATTATTTAAAAAAAAGTATTATTTATTTTTCCTGTACTTTTGCTAATATATTGCATCAAATTCAATGTAATGTGGCCATTTTAAATTATATTTCGATAACCTGCCATTATTGTAATGTTAAATCTCCCAGGTTTCCTGAACGCAACAGGTGTTGCGTTAGCATTTGACGTGTCTGTCACC
Organism: Hippocampus comes; assembly: GCF_001891065.2. NCBI lineage: Eukaryota > Metazoa > Chordata > Actinopteri > Syngnathiformes > Syngnathidae > Hippocampus > Hippocampus comes. The sequence continues at coordinate 56,804 of NW_017805879.1, forward strand.
ATCGCCACATCAAATGCTAACGCAACAACTGACAGTTCATTGCCGAAAGTCAGGTTGAGTCGACAGCATGGATATTCGACAGTTTTTTAGAAAGGTAAATTAAGTATTCAATGCATCCATGCTGGTAAAACTAGTGACTATAGTCCGCTAAAATATCTCCAGTAACAGCAGAAACTGCACTGTAACAAGTGTTCACTTTTGGATAAATTAAGGTGGTGCTGAATAAAAATTGAGCGCCACCTTAATTATTAAATACATAAATAATCATTACACCAACTCTTTGAGGCAACACCTATTGAGATTTTGGCCTACATAAAATAAATAAATAAATATAAAATAAATAAATTCATTTATTTGG
>NW_017805879.1:57171-81719 GCF_001891065.2 Hippocampus comes
TTTGCATCTCATTGTACTAACTTAAATTGCATATCACGGCAGACATCTCAAAATACATAGTCTTCTGGGGGCTAAGCATATATTAATACATTTTGGTAGAGAGGAATGAATATAGGCCTACTGTCATATAGGTTATGTTATCGGGCATCCTTCTAATTTCCTTGAACAACCAAGATTGAACTTTTGAACTCTTTATAATTTCTATTATCTAGTCCAGTTAAAGTCCAGGGGAGGAAGCCCCATCATAGTAAAGAGGATACTAATGTGATGTGTGTAGTTCTTCATAGCCTCTTCATTTTGCTCTCAAAGTGCACGGAATTGATGGATTTTTAACAGAATGTAGAAAAAAATTCTCCCGGGGGGGCATTCCCCCGGATCCCCCTAAAAGGGGCTGTGTTCCCCTTGGGGCTAAGCCCCCCTTGTTCTTGAAACCTAGTGACGCCCCTGCTTCCAGGTAAGACAATGTTTGAAATAATTGTTTATTTTGTGACAGCCATGTTTAGATGATGCGTTTACATGCACTTCAGTAATGCGATTATCACAAACAACTTGTTGACACGGTTTCGCCAATCGTTCGATTTATTTCCAAATACACAATGTAAAACTCTTGGTCTCAGGGTCGGCCTTTGTCCAGCCTGAAAAAAAACAAACAAAAAACCCTGCTGTTCCTCAAGAAATGCGAGTGGTGATTGCATTATACAAGCTTGCCAAAAACAACCCAAAACACTGTTGTGGAAAAGCTGTGACCCGCAAATTTATTACTTACTGAACATTAAATGGAATGTTACGAGACAAAGTTGTTTAATATGCAAACGACGATGCCGAGATTTTCGAGAGGTTCATAGGGCCACGAGCGACATCTATTGGTGAAACTTAATTTGAAAAAAAAAACAAAAAAAAAACCGATCTTCAAATTCTGTATGTAGATTTCTCCCTTTCATATTCACTGTTTTCACATTACCACAATATTTATACAGTATCCTGTCAGTCCTTGTCTATCAAGGTAGAATACTGCGAATTTCATGTACCTGCATTTTAAAAACAGGAATGCGTAAGAACATAATTTCAAAAATGTTTGCACCATCATTCAAAACTATATTTCACAGTCGAATGTGTAGAGGAATTTATCCCTTATTGTGATTTTCGACTCTTGAAATAAAGAATGTACACTGTGAAAAAAAATCCTGCAAACTGTGATTTACACTATTTTATTGTTCGTTATGTCATGACTTGGCATGAGGCTAGAGGACCCCAAAAAGCAGGGAAGCAGGTGTCACGTTGCGAGGTGGACCCCAAAAAGCAGGCAAGAGGGAGGAGCAGGTTGTACTTGAAGAAATGTATTGAAACAGAGAAAACCAAATCCAAAACAAACATAGTCCAAAGTATCAAACAAAACACATAACTGAAGCTCGAACAGAACTGTGACCAAAACAAACCTGACAGCAGCAGACAAACAAACATGACAGTTGCAAAGCGCAACAAACAGCAACAATGACCCGACAATGAGTGATCGGGCTGGGAGTCCTTTTAAAGCACGAATTACCTAATGACCAACAGGTGTGCAGCTGCAGCCCTACAATGCCACCTGTTGGTCCCAAACCGAATCATGACAGTACCCCTCCCTCAAGGGACGGATCCCAGACGCCCCAAAGTTGTCCAGAAGGCTTGCCTCACCAGGGAAGGGGAACTAAAAGCGACGGCGACCTCCACCTCGCCGGAGAACAAGAACAAAAGCGACGGCGACCTTCGCCTCGCCGGAGAACAGGAACAAAAGCGACGGCGATCCTTCGCCTCGCCAGGGAACAGGAACAAAAGCGACGGCAATCCTTTCGCTGGGCGTGGCCTGACGTGGACGGAGCTCAACGTAACGGGGGACATGGGACAGCCGGACGTGAACAGGGGCTCGGCCTGACGTGGGCGTGGACGTGGCATGGCTCGTCGTCGACGTGAATGTGACTCAGCTCCAACAGACACGTGACGAGTCTCGGCTCAACGTGGACGCGGACGGGGCTCGGCCCACCGTAGACGCGGCTCGACGAGAGGAGGACCCCAAAAAGCAGGCAGGAGGGAGGAACAGGGTGTACTTGAAGAAGTTTATTGAAACAGAGAAAACTAAATCCAAAACAAACATAGTCCAAAGTATCAAACAAAACACATAACTGAAGCTAGAACAGAACTGTGACCAAAACATGACCGAAACAAACCTGACAGCAGCAGACAAACGGCAACAAACAAACACGACAGTAGCAAAGAGCAACAAACAGCAACAATGACCCGACAATGAGTGGTCGGGCTGGGAGTCCTTTTAAAGCACTAATTACCTATTGACCAACAGGTGTGCAGCTGCAGCCCTACAGTGCCACCTGTTGGTCCCAAACCGAAACATGACGGCAGGAGATTCAGGGTGGACTGAACAAAATATATCCATCCATCCATCCATTTTCTGATCCACTTTATCCTCACAAGGGTCGCGAGGGGAGTTCGAGCCTATCCCAGCCATCTTCGGGCAGTAGGCGGGGGACACCCTGAACCGGTTCGCAGCCAATCGCAGAACACAGAGACGAACAACCATCTGTGCTCACACTCACACCTTGGGAAAATTTAGAGTGTTCAATCAGCCTGCCATGCATGTTTTTGGAATGTGGGAGGAAACCGGAGTACCCAGAGAAAACCCATGCAGGCATGGGGAGAACATGCAAAGAACACACAGGGAGGCAGGACAAAATATATTCACAATAAGATACTTGCAGGAGTACGCTGGAAAAACGTACTCAAATACATGAACAAAGTCCTGAAAAACACATGAAAACTAAAATAACAAACAAACATAAAAACCAATGACAGAAACAAAACATGACTGGAACACACAATGATCCAACGAAGACCGACAGAACTCAGGGAACAGAATACAAGCAAAGTGACGAGACAACAAGAAACACCTGGAAAAGACACAAAGGGTTGAGGGAGCTGATTGGTTAACACAAGAGATCAGCAAAGGTGGAGACATAAAAGGCACATGAGGAAACAAAAGCAAATGTAACCTAAACAAAATCATAACATTACCCTCCCTCAAGGGATGGATCCCAGACATCCCAAAGTCACCCAGTGGTGGCCGCAAGACGTGTACCGCTGCAACGGGGACGAATGACGGCAGCGGGGCGTGCGCCGCCGGAATGGGTGGCAGCCTCACGCTTGCGCTGCCGGATCGGGTGGTAGCTGCAGGACGTGCGCCGCCGGAACAAGTGGCAGCCGGAGGACGTGTGCTGCCGGAAGGGGTGGCAATGGCATCAGGACTCTGGTCCTGCGGGGCTCATTTGCTAGTCGGATCATTCTGTCATGATTTGGTGTGAGGGTCGAGGACCCCAAAAATCAGGGAAGCAGGAGGAGTAGCGTGGACTGAACAAAATATATATCCAAAAATTACATGCAAGAGTACACTGGAAAAACTAACTCAAATACCTGAACACAAAGTCTAAATGCTTTGAAATGAGCCCCCCCCCCTCCCCCCCGCACCACCCCTGACAGAAATGAACAGTATCTGAGTAAATTCAATAAATTTAAAATAATTGCCATTAGTGATGTGCTCCACGGGTCGAATCCCTGAAGTGTGTGTCGAGTAAACTGGATGAGTGGTTCATGAATGGGGAGTCGAAGTGTGTGTTGATGACGTCAGTGGTGACGTTTAAAGCCCCGCGAAGGGGGTGTACCAAGTGACTGATTCAGAACATGATACGATAGGTTCGAGTGTTGTTCGAAATAAAAGCGGCAAAGAGATGCTATGGATTCCCCTTCACATTTTGTGGTTTCGGGTTCCTTATTGTAACACAGAACAATTCATGTAAAAACACTCCTCAAATACATATTATGATGTGGTCAGAGCATGATTTACACTCCACCATTTTATTGCATGCACCAAGCATGTTATACATTTTCCTGTCCACATGATGGCGTAGTCGAGGAAATGATTCATCTTAAAGCCCCGAAGCGTGTGTGTGAAGTATTTCCCTGCCGGGCTTCACTGCTTTATGGGGCTTCATTTTGCCATCACTAATTGCCATATCAGAAACTTGGCTTGACGATGAAAAAAACAAGTGAAATGAAAATTGAAGGATATGAAATGTTTGCAACAAATAGCGAAAACAAAAAAGGAGGGGTGGGGGTTGCAATATATGTAGACAAAACACTTAAATGCAGTAAAATCAAGAGATTGACAAGCATAATAGAGAACTTAATGAAATGGCTAACTATTGAAATACATAATAAAAAGGCATCAAATGTCATCATAAAATGCATCTGCAGAACACCAGAATCATGTCTTGCATTAAAAAAAAAAACTAACAGATATGCTAAACTACTCCAATGATAAGAAAACACGAATAATGTGTGGTGACTTTACCAGTGATTTGTTTAACCCAAATGAAAAAAAAAAACAACTGACTTTATAAATACAATGTATAGCAACAGTCTTTTCCCAGTAATCCTGAAACCTATTAGAATAACAGTTGATACGGCCACATTAATAGATAAAATATTTATAAATAAGATTGACTATAAAATGGAAAGTGGACTTTTCACTTCACTGTCTTTCCAGTTTTTCCATAATTATTTTGATAGAAAAACAAAACCAACAGCTAACATATCAGAAATAAGAACCCAAGGCTCCATCGCTGCTTTTAAGCTAGACCAAGAAAAACAAAACTGGACCAAGGTCTACTCAAACGAATACCCAAATACTGTGTTTGGTGCATTTCAGTCGACTATAATCTCTTGATATGATAAACATTTTCCATAAATTAAAATTTCCAGAGAGCACAAAGACCTAAATAAGCCATGGATAACGAAAGGTATAGAAAACGCATGTAAAAAGAAAAAACAATTGACATAAATTGTTTATAAAAATGAGAACTAAAGATGCTGAAAGTGTTTCTTTAGATAGGCTCAAACCAGCTCATTTGGTTGCAGGTGGTATGATGTTGCTGACCCTGGTCACTCGCCGTGGTCGTCCTCCGGAGCCCACAGCCTCATTTCAGCGTGTCAATGTTCAGTGAAGCGTCCCACAGTGAAGTGTCTCACCTGGGCCTCCTGCCCGACTAGTTTCACCTGCGCCACCAAGAGACTGCGTAGTCGTTGTGGCAGGCTAATTAAACCCCCTGTGAAGTTTTCATTTTGATTGTCCTTCTGGGTGTTCAGGGGAGGAGGGGGCGGGCTGGAGGCGGACACGAGGACCATACTTCTCACCCAGCAGGTACACAGTCGGGGGCGTGTTTATGTGAATGTCTTTGGCGCAAATTTGTAATTGTTCAGATCCACTTGTTAGCAGTCGTGGAATAAAGACGTGTTCACAGCCAGTCATGTGTGCTCCTTTTGACTGCCACCACGTCACTGTTTCAGAACGGCCCTGCCCCTTCAGCAACAAGTCGGCATTCATGCAGACAGCGAGTGCAGACATGAGTCGGGCGCTTGTATGTGTGCTGGCGGCTGCTTGGAGCCTTGGTGATGTCAACATGTGAAATCACTACCGCTTTCCACTGATGTCGGATCGCTTCTGTTGCCTTTTTGTGAAAGGAATCAGCGGCCAGATGGTGCACCAGCCGCAACGGGGCGTCCACCAAAGGGTGTAGCTGTCACGCTGGACTGCAGCTACCCCAGTTCGGCGGACATTTTGTGGTACAAATAAGAAGGGAACTCATTGCCTGACTTCATCCTGAGCAAAGATCAGTTCGGTCAGGGCAGGAAGGCGAAAAAGTACAGTGAAACTCAGATGTTGTCAGTGACACAGGGGGCGTGGCCTCACAGGAATACATGGATCGCACTGTCGCAGAGCTGCTACTCTTCCATGCTCGAGGATGCTATTGTCTCGTTTTGTGTTCTTGTTTTTTTTGCTTTGCTCTGTCGTGGGTTGCATACCTTGTTTTCTCAAGAGTTTATTTAATCCAACACGACAGGTAGATTTTGCTTCCTCATTCCTCTGATCTTGGCAATGCAGCTCAGACATCTTTTCGGAGGCCGATTTTGGGCAAACTACTTGGCAAATGTGGCAGGCTAAGCTACAATAAAATTATGAAAGTAGCTAAACTACACATGTAAAATCCAAATGCATCGGACTATCCATAGGACGCTGGAGGCTATCCCAGCCGTCTTTGTCAGTAGGCGGGGGACACCCGATTGCCAGCCAATCGCAGGGCACACACAGACGAACCCTCACACCTCGGGACAATTTAGACTTAGTGTTCTATTCGCTTAATGCTGGGCCACCGGGCCGGCTGTGGATAAAGTATTGTAAACTCAGTGATTGAATAAATTCAAGTGTAGCGAGCCTCAAGTAGTTATTTTGTGCGTGTTGAGGAAATTCACTGCTCTTAATTAGTCTAATGAATGTTTGACATGTTTTGTTCACAGTTTTTAAAGTTCCATGTGGAAATGGCTCATGTTTACGCTGTACTGTCTTTCAATCGAAAGAATGACATTTGCTCACGTAGATGGCACTCATCCCCATTTTCCTGTCAGCATCCAGGGAATAAATGCTGTCACCACAACCTTGGTCAGCTCCTGTGATTTTATTTCTGTGAAGACATCACTGATGTCACACATACATAGGCCGTTGTATTTGTAAATTAGTGATCACATATTGTGAGAAAAAAAACAAACTTCTGTTGCACATCATATGACATTACTTGGAGAGAAAGCAATAGCCATAAGGTAATATTCTCTTCGCTCAAAGCGGTTGCAAAAGCTTTTCTTAAGCATTTGATTAATATTTTTGTTCCTTTATAAAGTCATCTTACTATGACTGGAGAAAGAAAAAGAAATATAAAAAGGAAAGGAATGCATTGTTCCCTTAACCACTCTTCAAGCTTGGCTAGTTCCTTATCAGTTACCAAATTCCATAATTAATTTGTAAGGCTTTTCACGGAGCATTGACTTTGGTATGTGCTTTTGACCGATATTGTGTTTTATTAATTTGAAACTTATTACTCAGGATTTGTGGAGCTGGCGCTCACTATGTTCTTTTGGTTCACTCTGTTCCCCTCTTGCGTTCAAATTCGGAATTTGTCCCAGGACTTTAAACCAAATCAATTCTTTGTACTTAATTCATCGCTTGACGAAGCGCGTCACCCCGATTACCTTGACACATGGGATGCACTTTTTGCAGCATTTTAACTATCGTAGCTCAAGTGTACCATTTTAAAAATGCTTCTCACGGCCCTCCAGATTCTTCTTGCCAGTACCCTCGGTGAATTGTACATGAAATACCTTTTGTTCTTTTTTGCAACAGCCACCTGCCTTGCATCCCGCCCTACTAATAGAAATGTGTGTCACAGGCTATGACGCACATCTTTGTTGATAGAAACGTTGAAATGTAATAGTTATTCAACACATTTTTACAGCATTGGAAAATGTTAAGAATGCTTGTGTCATGTTTTTACTCCTACAGAAACCATATTAAAACTTAAAATAAATTTCCCTCCCACATCTTTCTCCATTTTCAAACAGTTTTTATACAGCTCCAGAGAGGCACTAGATGGTACTAAGGAGCCACATGCGGCTCTGGAGCCGCAGGTTACCGACCCCTGGTGTAGAGCCTTTGCAGCAGCATCTCGCCCTGAGCAACAACTCTCTACCAGTTCAATTCATGATGCAACCACCACTTCTGAGGGCAGAGTGAGTCCTGTCACTGAGAGGCCATCGGGATGTGATAGTTTAGAGACATTTGTGCCTCTTCCAAATGAGCCTGCTCTTATTTTTGTGAAAGTTTTTGAAACATTAACATTGACAAGTTATTTTGTGAAATAAAGCAAAACTGCCAAATACTCAGATATTGTTCATTTCTGTCAGGAGTGGGGCGGGGGTTGGGGGGCATTTCAAAGCATTTGTGCTTTGTGTTTGTGTACTTGAGTTCGTTTTTGGAAGTATTTTTTGAACATATATTTTGTTTCGTCCACTCTTCTCCTCCTGCCTCCCTGCTTTTTGGGGTCATCGACCATCACGCCAAATCATGACAAAATGATCCGACTAGCAAATGGGCACCGTAGGATCAGAGGCCTGATGCCATTTCCACCCGCTCCAGTGGCACACGTTCTGCGGCATCCAACCCGTTCTGGCAGTGCAAGTCCTGTGCCCACCACCATTTCTGGTGGCACACGTCCCGCAGCCGCCACCTGTCCCCGTTACGGTGGCGCACAACCCGCAGCCGCCATCCGTGTCCGTTCCAGCGGTGCACGTCCTACGGCCACCACTGGGTGACTTCGGGATGTCTGGGATCCGTCCCTTGAGGGAGGGGTAATGTAATGATTTTGTTTAGGTTACATTTGCTTTTGTTTCCTCATGTGCCTTTTTTGTCCCCAACTTTTCTCTTCATCTGGGTCACTTGTGTTAACCACTCAGCTCCCTCAACCTTTTGTGTCTTGTTCCAGTGTTTCTTGTTGTCTCGTCGCTTTGCTTGTATTCTCTTCCCTAGGTTCTGTCAGTCTTTGACGGATCATTGTGTTCCTGTCATGTTTTGTGTCTGTCATTGGTTTTTATGTTTGTTTGTTACTTTAGGTTTCATGTGGTTTTCAGGACTTTGTTCGTGTATTTGAGTTTTTCCCGTGTGCTCCTGCAAGTAATTTTTTGTTACAGTGAAACTCCTCTAGAACGAAACCTACATGGGCGAAAATACCCCCTTATGTGAAAAAATCTTCATGCATTAACACCATTCTCATTCTCCTGCCCCCCATACGATGAAAAAAAACCCTGTTGCGTTATACGAAATCATTTTCTCTGCTCCAGCCTCGCGAAGACATTCACTACAACGAAGTCTTATCCAACAGCGACCTCTACTGCTTCGTTCGAAAAAAGGCAACAGCAACTACCACACTGGTTTTCATAGTGAACGATGTTTATTTCGGTCACAGCTGCGAGTTTCCTGGACTCAACATACTCATGCGAGTTTCCTGGACTCAACATACTCATAGCTGCTCTGCCATTGGCTTACCGAGCATCATCCTGGCTTCCGATTGGCCAAGAGGGACCTCACTGTCTATGTGTGTAGATACTGAAGCTAGATCTGTAGCATCCGATTAGCTGCTCAGAGTAAATTGCTTATGACTCGACGGACATTCAAATAAACGAACGTTTCCTCGAATGCTTTACTTGTTATCACGCTAAAAACACCCACGGGTCGCTTCGTAGTCCTCAATGGCCATAGTTAGCTCTCGAAGGCTAAAAACCTTATGCTAACTGGAGCGCTAATGAGAGAGAAGCGCTCCAATTAGCGTAAGGTTTTTAGCCTTCGAGAGCTAACTATGGCCATCGAGGACTACGAAGCGCCCCGTGGCTGGCTTAAAAGTTCATTGCATGCCAGGAAGTATTTGTTATTGTTAGATTCAGACGAGGATGGACGTTGCATTGCTAAAATGGCTACAAAACGGACCTTTTGATGTCAAGCAGCTAAGACAAGAAGAGCTCTGATGCTGGAAGAGAGGGTAAAAGTGATCAAAATGAAAGACGGAGCAAGCAAAATAAAAGACATTATCCAAGAAATTGATGTAAGTGAAAGTGAATGCTGATCGTAAATTTCGCAATTTCTTTCCCTTTTTTTCTTTCTACACTGACAATATGAAGTGTCAAATAAGTGTGTGCTCATACTTATGCACTATTGGAATAAAAATAGAGTACACATACGTTTGTGTGTGCGTATACACATACGTTTGTGTGTGTGTGTGTGATTACATCTGAGATCAAATTTGCTCCAGTGAAAAACCCCCTGTTGTGAAAAATTTCTTGCTGCAAACATGATTTCGTTGTAGAGGAGTTCCACTGTAGTACATTTTGTCCTGCCTCCCTCTGTGGAGTTTGCATGTTCTCCCCATGCCTGCGTGGGCTTTGTCTGGGTACTCCAGTTTCCTCCCACATTCCAAAAACATGCATGGCAGGCTGATTGAACACTCAACATTGTCCCTGAGCGTAAGTGTGAAGGTTGATGGTTGTTATCTATTTGTGCACAGCGAGTGGATCACAACCGGTTCAGGGTGTCCCCCGCCTCCTGCCCGAAGACGACTGAGATAGCCAAAAGCAATGAGGCATTGAAAGCTCGCTTTATTGTTGCTGAAGAAATTGCCTGTGCTTCCAAGTCTTTTTCAGGAGAACATTTGAAACAGTTCATGTTAAAGATCAGTGTGCAGATGTGTTGGGTGGGCTGCATCTCCTCTTCTAAAACCTAAAAACTTGACCATTTATTTGTTACCTGAGTCAATTTTTATTTTGTTATTTATATCCAATTAAGTAATACATTCAGATTTATGTTACATGAAAGAGTAGTTACATTGCATTCAATTAAACTAAGTTACAATTAAGACCATTTTGCTGATGACCATTTTGGTGAAAATGATTTTGAGACCACTGCTCTGAATTGTCCGTAGGTGTGAGAGCGGATGGTTGTTCGTCTACATGTGCCCTGCGATCGGGTGGCAACCAGTTCATGGTGTACCCCGCCTGCCGCCCCAACACAGCTGGGATGAGCTCCAGCACGCCCGCGGCCCTTTATAAGAGAATTTGGGGTCATTTTTGGTGACATCAGAGCTCGGACCTCTCAGTTCAAAGCGGCGTTCAAAAACTCCATTCTGACCATATGTCAGAGATTTTCTCGGACAAAGTTAAAGAAATGACTCAGCACACAGGAAAATTGTCTTCAATATCGGCGGGAGGGGATCTCTGAGAGCGAACGACGGTTTAGTTGCTCCGATGATCACACTCTGAGTCCCGCCCTCCACGAGTTCGACATTTTATTGTAACATATGCAAAATACAAGCAAACCACTGCCTCCGATATTTGCATGCCGCACCCCCGGTGCGGCCCCTCGGTAGTGATTGGTTACCTGTTTTTTAAACTTGAACCACCAGTACGTTGGCGCCTTTTCTGTCTGGTCTACATCAAATTAACTTGTTGCAGACTTTGCGGATGGCCAATGTCGCCTGGGCGCGACGGGTGTTCTCAACTCGTCTTTTGTTGTTCAACCACGGTTCCCGAATTATTCGTTCCCCTTTTGTGACCGAGCTTCGCCCTCTCCCCTGTGATCGCCCACCTGCATTGACGTGCTAATTGTGGGCTTCAACCGTCCTCCGGCCAGGTGTACAGGCATTTGAGGGTGCTGGATATGCACCCAAACGTTTAGATGTGCCCAAATTAAATGAAACTTTAAACATGATACAATTTTGCTCATAGATTCCTCTAACACCATATTTGAGACATGTTAGAATGAATGTCAACATTTAAATACAGTAATCCCTCCTTTATCGCGGGGGTTACATTCCAAAAAGAACCAGTGATCAGTGAAATCCGTGAAGTAGGATTTATAAAAAAAAAAAAAAAAAAAAAAAAAAAAGCAAGAAAATGTGAGAGTGACGAAATTTCAAATGTGCTGTATGTTTCACATATGTTACAGCACATTTGACAATAAAGTTGTACTTGGTACTTGATAGCTTTATTTTTTACAGTTATTATACAATACTGAACTATGTATACAATGCAGAGGCGATTGCTCTAAGGCTGCAAGGGAAGCTCAGCTTCCCCTAAAATGTCAAAAAGTACGTGATCAAATATATGTATGTACGTACAATTGTGTGGACGTGTCATTGACTAAATATGCGCTACAACGCGCTCAACTTTTGTTCCGAATTAGCTTTTTATTTCTAGTTACAATGCGACATGAATCCTTTTTGATTGACAGCGAAATGAGACAATCATCGATCTTATGATGAAGGCAACCTTTTCATTTTTTTGAAAAGGAACGGAGAGTAGAATTCACGTACAAATAAACTGACACATTTTATAATGTAGGTCGAAATTGAGCTTCCCCTCCTTGACAGACCAGCATCCGCCACTGATACAATGAAACCAAAGATCAAAAATTTGCAAAGGTAAATTTGGCAAGCTGTATAGAGACGAGGTGCGGAGACTGTTCACGTCAGTCAGTGCCTGAGCCAATCAGGATGCAGAACGCAATTCGCTGTTTAAAAGCATTAAAAAAAGCTGCACTAAAAAAGTGAACCGCACCTTCTGTTTTGGGGCTCATATTTTTATATGTCGCTGCTGGGAAACCAGTCATGAATCTCACCAGTATTGAGGTAGGGAATTGAAGAAGACTCGGCTGATCCAAGCTTTTTTGAGCACAGAGAACTTCATTGGCCAGCAAGCAACAAACAATATTAAAAAACAAATTACATCATGGTTCCATCACACATTTTCTGACAAAATGGATGATGTCCATTTTATTCAGGATCGCATCCAATAAAAGACAATTAAACACACATCACAACACGTGGGGTGCTGTACAGTCAAGGACCGTAAAATTTAAAACAAAAAGAAAAAAGGAAACAAAAAATGAAGAACTAAATCAAACAACCACATCTCTGAAAATGAGTGAAAACAAACTATATTTAAAGACCACAACTCAAAGCCAAACACAAACTACCTAAAATGGAGAATCCAAAAGTATTATGTTGACGATAAAGCAAGATTTTCTAATTCAATACGACCACCAAAAAAAAACTTTTCAATGCACTCAAGGAAAAGTACATAAAATACAATCAGCCTTGGTGCATGGACTCATGAAGCCTGCTCAGATGAGAGGTGAAAATTTCATTGAGAACTGTTCATCTCATCATCACACTTGTGATTATTAATCTGATATTTCCACGAGAATCTTTGAGCACAAATGGAACAGGCAAAAGATTTCTCACCAGCGTGGGTTCTTGTGTGTATTTTTAGCAGGACAAAGGTTTCTCGTCGGTGTGTGTTCTTGTGTGGTTAATTAAGCTTCCTTTCCAAAAGAATCTTTGGCCACAAATTGAGCAAGAAAAAGGTTTCTCACTGGTATGTGTTCTTGCGTGGTTAATTAAGCTTACCTTCCAAAAGAACCTTTGGCCACAAATTGAGCAGGAAAAAGGTTTCTCATCGGTGTGTATTCTTGTGTGGTTAATTAAGCTTCCCTTCCAAAAGAATTTTCGGCCACAAATTGAGCAGGAAAAAGGTTTCTCACTGGTATGCGTTCTTGTGTGGCTCATTAAGCTTCCCTTCCAAAAGAATCTTCGGCCACAATCTGAGCACGAAAAGGGTTTCTCACCAGTGTGGGTACTGGTGTGTGCTTTTAACGTTACCTTACAAGAGAATCTTTGGCAACAAAGTAAGCAGGAAAAAGGTTTCTCACCAGTGTGGGTTCTTGTGTGTCTTTTTAAATTTCCTTTATGGGAGAATCTTTGGCCACAATCGGAACAGGCAAAAGGTTTCTCACCACTGTGAGTTCTCACGTGTCTTTTCAAATGACTCTGATAAGTAAACGTTTTGCCACACTGAGGACATTTCCAGGGTGTGTTGTCAGTGTGACATGTCAGATCACCATTAGACTCTTCATCCTCATCATCATCAACATTTGATGTGTTGTCACCATCTTTCGTGCAAGTGGGCTCTGGCTGCTCCTCTTTTTTAATGTTCAGGGCCTGCTCCTCCTCTTCCTCCTTAAAGTGGGAGACCTCCCTGCTGTCCTCTTCCTCTTTAATTTGAGAGGGCTTTGCATCTAGCTGCTCAGGACAAACATCTTTGCTGATATCTGCAAGAAGACAAAAACACCCATGGAATTATGGTTTATAATTGCAATGAAGGTGATTCGGAGAGCGAGATGAGTTCAGATTACAACTGCCATTACCAGCATCAGATATTAGTGGTGGATTTTCTTTCTTGGATTATTTTTAACCATGGTGTTGGTTTATTTTGTCATTTTGTTATCCTTGGTTATGTGTTAAAAGACTTGTCCAGAGTGTGACATTGCACATTTTTGAGTGGTGGAAAAGTCCAGAGCACAAATTCTATCACGTGCTTTTCACCTATCATGGGGCATTTCTGAACCCTGAAAAAAGACCGATGACTATCCAGTGATCCCAAGCTATATTGCGCTTCATTTATCGCGGCATCAGTACATCACGTTTTTTTCCCCCAACGTACTGTATTCAGGAACAACTCAGAGGTTTTGTCCATGCCTGTAGGATAGGCAACGGGCACTCATTCAAGGGACATGATTGGTTTACGGTGCGACGTCGACCAATGACAGCACGAGTGGAATTATCCCGTGAGCTGATTGGCTGCACATCTTCGCAGCCCCACCCAGTGTGACGAGACACTCAGAAAGCCTCGTGTCACGTCACGCTGTTGATTCTCTGGCATACTGTCTCTTCTATTTGCTCTGTGCGCGGCGGGGAGAGAGAAGGGGGAGGCGTTGAGAGAGAGAGAGAGAGAGAGAGAGAGAGAGAGAGAGAGAGAGAGAGAGAGCCGGAGAAGAGAGAGAGAGAGAGAGAGAGAGAGAGGCTGGACAGCTCAGTTGGTAAGGCACCGGTTTGGCGTACGGGAGACGGGAGTTCGAATCCCGCTTGGGGCAAAAGAAGCACATAACACCATCCAGTGTGGGTCCTTGGGCAAGACGGTTCACGCTAATGCCTACCTCATACAATGATGAGAGACAATAAAACGAATGACATGCCGGCTCAGACGTCGCCCGGCCAAACAAGGTCTGCGTCAGGTGCTGGGGAACCAGAGCACCTTGATGAAAAATGGGCTACTGAAACAAAGCAGAGATGGGCGACATGCAATAACATGGCTCTGTTGGAATGCTACTATTCAAGCAACCCTAGTCAGAGGTGGGGGCTGAATGGGTACTTCGAAACCCACAGTCACGGTTGACCACGAAACAACTAGTAGCTCAGTGTTCCAACATCTACAAACGGAAATTGCTGTCACAACTTGAGATTGATGAGGTACAACGCAGATTCCATGGTGAAGGGCCCCAGGCTGCCAGATCAGAGGAGGGGGTCATACCAGAGATTGGGAGGCAAGCCCCAATGAATGCAGATGATGACATTGGAAGGTCAGCCCCAATGAATGAAATGCTGAGCGAGGCAGACCTGAAAGCTAATATCATGGTGAGAATGAAAGGTGGGCAACCTAGAAACCGATTACAACGGCTATGTGAAGTACCACTTGAAAGTCTCATGGAAACTGAAAGGTACTGGAAAGGCATATGGGAGAAGGAGGTCACACATAACAGCAGTGCACAATGGCTAGTGAGAGAGGAGCACAGCAACCTCCCTGAACAGAACCCAGTTACCATAACAGTGGCAGACATACAGGAGAGAGTCTCAGATATGAAGAACTGGACAGCACCAGGCCCGGACATGGTCCACACCTACTGGCTAAAGAAACTCACAGAACTCCATGAGCGCCTAGCAGCACAAATGAACTGAGGGATGGGACTCACCCAAGATGACTAACAAAAAGGCGAACGATCCTGATCATGACGGATCCCTCAAAGGGTGCAGCCCATCCAACTATCGGCCAATAACCTGTCTCTCCACAACATGGAAGCTCATGCCAGGCATCATTGCAGCTAAGTGGACACATGGATCAATCCATGTACAGGACCTTAAGAGCCTTCGTTGCGAACTCGATGAGGATGTGGAAACCACACTTGAAGCCAATGGCAAGCCACTTCCCCAAGTGTCCATCAAATGTGGCATATACCAAGGTGATGCGCTCTCCCCACTGCTGTTCTACATAGGATTGAACCCCCTAAGCCAAGTAATCGCCAAGACAGGCTATGGATACTGCCTCAGAAATGGAGCTACGATCAGTCACTTCCTCTACCTGGATGACATATAGCAGTATGCTAAGAGCGGAAGGGACATAGACTACCTGACCCACACAACCAGGATCTACAGCAGTGACATCGGGATATCATTCGGGCTTGAGAAATGAAGTCGGATGGTGACAAAGAGAGGCAAGGTAGTCCACACTGAAGGGGTCTCACTCCCTCAAGGAACAATAGCAGACATGAAGGACAGCTACAAGTACTTCGGTATACCACAAGCCAATGGCAACCTCGAACTGGCAACAAGGAAAGTGGCTACGGCCAAATACCTCCAGCGGGTGAGGCAAGTCCTAAGAAGCCAGCTCAATGGCAAGAATAAGACCCGGGCAATAAACAGCGATGCCATGCCAGTGATCAGATACCCTGCAGGAATAATAAGGTGGCCAAAGGAAGAGATTCAGACCACGGATGTTAAGACCCGAAAGCTCCTAACCATTCCAAATCCAGTATCCTGAGACTGTACACAAGCCGAAAAGAAGGAGGCCGGGGACTAGTGAGTGTGAGAGCCACTGTCCAGGATGAAACATCCAAGCTCCATGAACACATCAAGGAGAAGGCTCCAACGGATGACGTACTCAGAGAATGTCTCAGATAATGGGGAACAGAGGATGAGGTGCTGGAAGAGGGACCATCATGGGAGGACAAGCCCCTACACGGGATGTACCACCGGACCATAACTGAAGTGGCTGATCTCAAGAAGTCCTATCAGTGGCTCGAGAAGGCTGGCCTGAAGGACAGCACAGAGGCACTCATCCTGGCTGCTCAAGAGCAGGCCCTGAGCACCAGAGCCAGAGAGGCCCAGATATTCCACACCAGACAAGACTCAAGGTGTAGGATGTGCAAAGAGGCACCTGAGACGATCCAACACATAACTGCAGGGTGTAAGATGCTGGCAAGGAAAGCCTACAGGGAACGCCATAACCAGGTGGCTAGCATAGCTCCCGAAATATCTGTGCGGAGTTTGGACTGGAAACCCCAAGGTCAAAATGGGAAACACCTCCAAAGGGTGAACCAACCAGATATCGTAATCATAGATAAAGGGCAGAGGAAAGTCGTTGTAGTGGATGTAGGACCCGAGCTGAATGGGGGACGGACACCACCTGAGGGGTGAGACGAGGTTTTTTTTTTTTAATTGAGATTTTAACGGACTTACCAGGTTTGTAGACCTTACAAATGTAATTGGACAAAAAATCTCCGTTCAAGTCCTTTTCCTCAAGCCATGACCACTTGAACGTGTTCCTAACACTCACGTCTATTGCACGTATGTCAGCTTGCGTTTGAACATTGCGCTGGGCCCGTGCGTGGCCAATCACGTGTGAATTAGTTTACATAAAACGTTATTCAAATACTCGACATTCAATGATTAATCTGCCTTTTGTGTACACGCGTGCACCCTTTGTGGCTTCCGTTCTCGCAGAAATTTCAAAATCCCCGAAGTATGGTGAGGCCATAAGAATGCAAGTTGAGGGGTGGTTTTGTTACTAGTGTTTGTGACTCAACATGGCTACACTCATGAAAGCAAAATTTGGACAAAAAGGGAAACACATACTAGCAGAAAAACGTGTCAGTCCAACCTCGAGCGTCATGTCGTGTCCGCAAGCTTTGCTGTTGTCGTAGATCAAAGCTTCTTTGATCTGTGACGTCGGTTGCATCGGCGCTGATTGGTTGAAACCCTAAGACGCGCTCGTGCATACATGTGCATGCTGACGTTGACTGACTGTTTTCGGCAATTTTTCCTCAATTTTCCAGGGGAATTTTCACGAAAATTTGAAAAGCCAGAATTCCGGGAAGATCTGGAGGTCTATCATCTCTATTAATCTGAGACTTCTTTGAGAATCTTTGGCCACAAAATGAGCAGGAAAAAGGTTTCTCAACATTGTGGGTTCTTTTGTGACCATTTACATTTACCTTTAGAGAGAATGTTCTGAACAGGCAAAATGTTTCTCAGCAGTGTGGGTTCTTGGGTGGTGAATTAAGTTTCCCTGACGAGAGAATCTTTGGCCAAAATCTGAGCAGGCAAAATGTTTCTCACCAGTGTGGGTTCTGGTGTGTCTTTTTAAGGTTCCCTTTTGAGAGAAATGAGAGAAAAAAAGGTTTTTGTGTGTTTAATTGTCGCTTCTGGCAGAAGCTTTGGCCACAATCTGAACAGGCAAAAGGTTTCTCACCAGTGCGGGTTTTTCCATGCTTGTTTAAGCTTTGCTTGTGAGAGAATCTTTGGCCACAAGCTAAGCAAGAAAAAGGTTTCTGACCAGTGTTGCTTCTGGTGTGTGGTTTTAAAGTTCCCTCTGAGAGAATCTTTGGCCACACGTTGAGCAGGCAAAAAGTTTCTCACCAGTGTGTTCTTGTGTGGCTTTTTAAGTGTCCCTTCTCAGAGAATCTTTGGCCTCAGGCTAAGCAAGAAAAAGGTTTTCTCACCAGTGTGGGTTCTTACATGCCTTATGAAACTTTCCTCCTGAGAGAACCTTTGGCCACAATCTGAACAGTCAAAACGTTTCTCACCAGTGTGTTTTTGTGTGTATTTTCAAATCAACCTGACAAGTAAACATCTTCCAACACAAAACATTTCCAGGGTTTGCTGTCAGTGTGACATGTCAGACCACCATCAGACTTTTCATCCTCATCATCATCAACATTTGATGAGGTGTTGTCACCATCTTTCGTGCAAGGGTGCTCTGGCTCCTCCTGTTTTTTCATGTAAAGAGCCTGCTCCTCCTCCTCCTCCTTAACATAGGAGACCTCTCTGCTCTCCTCTTCCTCTTTAATGTGAGAGGGTCCTGCAGCCAGCCGCTCACGACAAACATCTTCACTGGTGTCTGCAAAACACAGGAAGACAAAAAACACCCATAGAATTATGGTTTATCAATACAATGAAGGTGACTCGGAGAGCTCGATGAGCTCAGATTACGACACAATAAGTAACATGACCAGCATCATATATTAGTGGTGGATTTTTCTTTCTTTCTTTGATTATTTTTATCCATGGTGGTGGTGTATTTCTTTTTTTAATCCTTGGCTATTTGTGAAAAGACTTTTAGAGAGTGTGACATTGTACATTTTGAGTGGTGGATAAGTCCAGAGCGCAAATTCTACCTCAGGCTTTTCACCTTTCGAGGGGCGTTTCTGAACCGCAAAAAAAGAATGATTACTGTACAGTGATCCCTCGCTAAGTCGCGCTTCATTTACCGCAGCTTCAGTACATCATTTTTTTCCAAAGTATTTCATTCAGAAAAAAAATGAGGAACGACTCAAGAGATTTTGTACATGCCTGTACTGTATCGGCAACGGGCACTCATTCAAGGCGCATGATTGGTTTCCGGTGCAACGATGACCAATTACAGCACGAATGGATTTATCCCTTGAGCTGATTGTTTGCGCATCTTCACAACCCCGCCCAGCTGGTACCCACATTCACTTACACGAAAATTCCGAGCAAATCCTCCTTCGCGGTTTTTCACTTATCGCGGCAAGGGCCCAGTACCCATTAACCCCGAAAAGTGAGTTATCGCAGTGTGTTTGTACACAAACACACACACACAGCGTGCAAGAAAGACCCAACCTAATCTGTGAAGAACAATTCTTGGCTGCATCCTGCCAATGGCATCCAGCAGTTGACGTTGTCACACACGGTCCTTTTTTGTTTCACAAAGTTCCTCCTCGTGCCCTGCTGTCCTTCTTGCGCACATTTTCACACGAAAATGACAACACTTTATGCTTACGATCTCCACAGAGCGATGTGCTGATCACAAGTGCCTCAATGTTAGCAGCGATCCAGCTCAGTTAAGCACTGCGGTCTCACCAGCTTCCACTCGCAAAGTTGAAGTTAAGACAGCCGCCACAGTGATTTCTAATACTGAGCATGACGGTTATCTGCTGCCAGCGAGCGGCATTGGCCACCTTAAAAAAAAAGCTCTCTTATGAATTTATGCACGTCAGTGGTTTGGATTTAGAATAAAGTTATAAAATAATTTCTCAGGGGTCAGACCATGAGTTCACCCAAGGAGTATGAAAACTCTCAGAACAGCACCAAAATGCATTCTGAAGTTGAGATAAAAATAATAGGTAAATGTTAACTTTACATCAATGACAAAAAAAAAATCACCTGATTAAAAAAAATAAAATAATTAAAAAATACGTAATAGTTATTCCGCATCCAGATCAAGGCTAAGGCACACTGGGCCACCCCAGGTATCCAACCAGATCATTAAGATCTGATGTTCCCTTTCAAAAAAAAAGACCTCTAAAAACTGACATTTTGACCTTTTTGCCTCATTTCAAAAAATTATTTAAAAATTAATTTTAGATATCTCGGAATCACACAAGGTCTCGGGTGCACTAGGCCAAAATCAGTTTTGCTATTTTGCAACATCACTTTTTGCTATCTCGCAACCAGACAGGATAATAAAAATGAAAGTAGTCTTATTAAATACCTGGGGTATCACAGTGTGCCCTAGGCTTCATGTGTTTGAGAGATAACGAAAATTCATTTTTGAAAGTTTTTTTTTTAATTGGGTGAAAAGGTCACAATTGCTGATATCTGAGTCCTTTTATTTTAAAATAGGACATCAGATCTGAATTCAAGTACAGTAAATATTCTCTAGTTTTGTGCTGTACAATCCTTCCTTATAAAAGAATTTCCCTATGTGGGAAATGAGCATTGTACATGTCCTTTATGAACATGCAAGTATGTGAACAAAATACAGTGCATGTTTAACAACACAAGCAATGAAATGCAAAAATATATGCTCCTAACACTGTTTACTCCTAACACCAGCAGTAAGGGATGCCGTCAAGCTGGAGGAGGAGTCCTATCGGGCCTTTATGGCCTGTGGGACCCGAGAGGCAGTTGATGGGTATCAACTGGCCAAGCGGAATGCAGCTTCGGTGGTTGCCGAGGCAAAAACTCGGGCATGGGAGGAGTTCGGTGAGGCCATGGAAGCCGACTTCCGGACAGCTTCGAGGAAATTCTGGTCCACTATCCGACGTCTCAGGAGGGGGAAGCAGTGCACCACTAACACTGTGTACATTGGGGATGGGGCGCTGCTGACCTCGACTCGGGACGTTGTTAGCCGGTGGGCGGACTACTTCGAAGACCTCCTCAACTCCACCAACATGCCTTCATTGGAGGAAGCAGAGTCTGGGGACTCTGAGGTGGGCTCTCCTATCCCTGTGGTTGAAGTCACCGATGTGGTTAAAAAGCTCCTCGGTGGCAAGGCCCCAGGGGTGGATGAGATCCGCCCGGAGTTCCTCAAGGCTCTGGATGTTGTGGGGCTGTCCTGGTGGACACGCCTCTGCAACATCGCGTGGTCATCAGGGAGAGTGCCTCTGGATTGGCAGACCGTGGTGGTAGTTCCTCTTTTTAAGAAGGGGGACCGGAGGGTGTGTTCCAACTACAGTGGGATCACACTCCTCAGCCTCCCTGGTAAGGTCTATTCAGGGGTGCTGGAGAGGAGAGTCCGTCAGAAAGTCGAGCCTCAGATTGAGGATGAGCAGCATGGTTTTCGTCCCGGCCGTGGAACAGTGGACCAGCTCTACACCCTTAGCAGGGTCCTCGAGGTTATGTGGGAATTCGCCCAACTAGTCTACATGTGTTTTGTGGACTTGGAGAGGGCGTTTGACCGTGTCCATCGGGGAGTTCTATGGGGGGTGCTTCGTGGGTATGGGGTACCGAACCCCCTGATACGGGCTGTTCGGTCCCTATACCGCCGATGTCAGAGTTTGGTTCGTATTGCCGGCAGTAAGTCTGAATAATTTCCAGTAAGGGTAGGACTTCGCCAAGGCTGCCCTTTGTCGCCGATTCTGTTCATAACCTTTATGGACAGAATTTCTAGGTGCAGCCGAATCGTTGAGGAGGTCCGTTTTGGTGGCCTCAGTATTGCATCTCTGCTTTTTGCAGATGATGTGGTACTGTTGGCTCCTTCAAGCAGGGCTCTCCAACTCTCACTGGAGCGTTTCACAGACGAGTGTGAAGCGGTTGGGATGAAGATCAGCACCTCCAAATCTGAAACAATGGTCCTCAGTCGGAAAAAGGTGGAGTGCCCTCTCCGGGTCAGGGAGGAGATCTTGCCCCAAACGGAGGAGTTTAACTATCTTGGGGTCTTGTTTAGTGAGGGCAGGAGGGAGCGAGAGATCGACAGGCGGATAGGTGCAGCATCTGATGTGATGCGGACGTTGTATCGGTCTGTCGTGGTAAAGAGGGAGCTGAGCCAAAGGGCGAAGCTCTCAATTTACCGGTTGATCTACGTTCCAACCCTCATCTATGGTCACGAGCTATGGGTCGTGACCGAAAGAACGAGATCCTGGATACAAGCGGCCAAAATGAGTTTTTTCTCCGCAGGGTGTCCGGGCTCTCCCTTAGAGATAAGAAGTTCGGTCATCTGGGAGGGGCTCAGAGTCGAGCCGCTTCTCCTCCACATCGAGAGGAGCCAGATGAGGTGGCTCGGGCATCTGATTAGGATGCCTCCTGAACGCCTCCCTGGTGAGGTGTTCCGAGCATGTCCCACCGGGAGGAGACCCCGGGGACGACCCAGGACACGCTGGAGAGACTGTCACCCAGCTGGCCTGGGAACACCTCGGGATCCCCCGAGGAGAGCTGGAAGAAGTGGCTTGGGAGAGGGAAATCTGGGCTTCCCTGCTAAAGCTGCTGCCCCCGCGACCCGACCCCGGATAAGCAGTCGAAGATGGATGGATGGATGAACACTGTTTATAACACAAAAGCTGCAGTACAGTATACTGTACAGGTATATGAACAAAATATAGGATAACAAACTTAGGACTATTTACTCTAAAATGAGACGAGCAACAGACCCGGTGGCTTTTCTTTCCACTATCTCACTGTCTCTAACTCGACCTGCCCTTGATCGCCACCGAAGACAGCGTTGCTCAGCTGATGTCATGCAATGAACTTTTAAAGCCAGCCACGGGACGCTTCAAAGTCCTCAATGGCCATCGTTAGCGCGATGGAACTCGCCTTCACTCTAATTAGCGTTCCAGTTAGCGTAAGGTTTTTAGCAAGATAACAAGTAAAGCATTTCAGGAAACGTTCGTTTATTCGACTATCCGTTGAGCTACAAGCATTTACTCTGAGCAGTTAATCGGATGCATTCCACTCGATCTACACACATAGATATTGAGGTCCCTCTTGGCCAATGGGAGGCCAGGATGATGCTCGGTAAGCCAATGGCAGAGCAGCTATGAGTATGTTGCGTTCAGGAAACTCGGAGCTGTGAACGAAATAAAAATTGTTCACTATTCCAGTAAAACTCATGCTAAAAGAGTCACTTACATGTTGCCGTTTTGTATCCAATGAGAGAAAATAGCGGCGCGGACAGAGTTATTCCGTTGTATCGAGCGGGACTTGCTTGTGTTTGAGCCACTGCGTGCTTCTGTATGGCTTCGGGTCGTGGAAATTCCGTTGTTATGAATTGATCGTTAATTTAACATCGTAGTCGAAATTTTAATGCATAGGTTTTTAGTCCGGGTGAGGGAATTTCTGTTTCAAAGAAATCCGTAGATGGGAATATTTACTGTCCTGTGGTTGGATACTTGGGGTTGCCTAGTATGGAAACATGGGGTGGTCCAGTGTGCCATAGAACCGGTGTGGTTGCAGAATAACGAAAATAAATGTTTTAATGAGTTTTTTTTTTTTTTAATCAGGCTAAAACAAACAAAATTACTGATATCCGAGACCTTTTATTTTGAAATGGGACATCAGATCTGAATGAAAGTACTGTGGTTGGATACTTGGGGTTGCCTCGTATCCCCTAGACTTGGTCTGTTTGCGGGATAGCTAAAATTCGTTTTCGAACTATTTTTAAAAAAAATCAGGTCCTTGAAGTAGAGTTAACATTGACTTTATTTTTTATCTCAACTTTGGAATGCTTCTTGGTGCCATTCTGACAGAGTTTTCATTCTCCCTCGGTGAACTCATCGTTAGTTGACCACCAAGAAATTATTTTGTTACTTTTTTTTAAATCCAAACCACTGACGTGCATGCATCAGTTGGAAGGCTTTGATTTTGATCGTAATGCAGAGTTTAAACAATTGCCATGGCGGCTGGCTGGACTTCAATTTTGCGAGTGGAGGCTGGCCTGACCGCAGTCCGCAGAGGTGCTTCCGAACGTAATGGCACTCACCTTGGAGTTGCTGAGCTTTTAACAAAATCGCCGTGTACCAGAAGATTTCCTCAAACGCATGGAGCAAGAACGTGTATTTTGACATTGCCCGTGATTGTTTTTCACTCTTTCATGCTAGCAAGCCTGCTTAAGATATAGCTAGCACAAGTTAGCAGGGAAATCCGGTCTAAAATATGAAGTACTTTGAGCATGATCCCGACATACCAACCTGTGCAACAGCCAGGATTGATTACAAGAAAGCCTATGACTCTATGCCACACACACATGGATCACTGAATGCTTGGAGTTGTATAAGGTGAACAGGACCCTAAGAGCCTTCGTTGCAAACTCGATGAGGATGTGGAAAACCACACTTAAAGCCAATGGCAAGCCACTTACCCAAGTGTCCATCAAATGTGGCATATACCAAGGTGATGCACTCTCCCCACTGCTGTTCTGCATAGGACTGAACCCCCTAAGCCAAGCAATCGCCAAAACAGGCTATGGATACTGCCTCAGAAATGGAGCTACGATCAGTCACCTCCTCTACATGGATGACATAAAGCTGTATGCTAAGAGCGAAAGGGACATAGACTCCCTCATCCACACAACCAGGATCTACAGCAGTGACATCGGGATGTCATTCGGGCTTGAGAAATGTAGTCAGATGGTGACTAAGAGAGGAAAGGTAGTCCGCACTGAAGGGGTCTCACTCCCTGAAGGAACAATAGCAGACATTGAGAACAGCTACAAGTACCTCGGTA
>NW_017805879.1:82280-90488 GCF_001891065.2 Hippocampus comes
CAGAGTATGGACTGGAAACCCCAAGGGCAAAATGGGGAACACCTCCGAAGGTGGTGGAGAATGACCAAGTGAAGATCCTGTGGGACTTCCAGATACAGACTGACGAGATGGTAATGGCGAACCAACCGGATATGGTGATCATAGATAAAGGGCAGAGGAAAGCCGTTGTAGTGGATGTAGCGGTCCCAAGCGATGGAAACATCAGAAAGAAGGAACACGAGAAACTCGAGAAATACCAAGGGCTCAGAGAGGAGCTGGAGAGAGCCTGGAAGGTAAAGGTGACAGTCGTGCCTGTGGCGGTCGGAGCACTCGGGGCAGTGACCCCCAAACTAGATGAGTGGTTGCAACAGATCCCAGGAACAACATCGGACATCTCAGTCCAGAAATGTGCAGTGCTGGGAACAGCAAGGATACTGCGCAGAACCCTCAAGCTTCCTGGCCTCTGGTAGAGGACCCGAGCTGAATGGGGGGCGGACACCATCCTTATGTGGGAAATATATATGTAGTCAACTTTTCTTTGAAATAACATGTTTCCTTCTTGTTGTCTCTCGTGGGTCTGCCCGAGGACTGCTGGGATAGGCTTCAGCACCCCCCCCCCCTCAAGCACACACACACACACACACTTGTGTGGATAAAGCGGAAGAGAAAATGAAGGGATGGATTGATAGACATATCGATATATGTATGTAGATACTGTATATCAGAGGCGATTACTCTAAGACTGCAAGGGAAGCTGAGCTAGCTCTCTTTGTTGAAAACGACTTGCGACAAATTAATCTTTTCTTTTTTGGTGGGGTTTATTGTAGTTCACTATCAGAGATCATTTTCTTGAAAACGAACGGAGAGCAGAACTCCCGTACCGTATAAATTAACGGACACATTTTATTACGTAGCCCGAAATTGAGCTTCCCCTCCTTGACAGACCAGCATCCCCCACTGATATATATCTATATATATATCTATATAGATATATATATATAGATGTATATATATATACACACACACACACACACACACACACACACAATACAATCTGATTTATATCGTGCTTTCACAACAGCCGCAACTGTAACACAAAGCGCTTAATAAAACAGTTAAAGTAAAATAATGAACACAGCACATTGCAAAACACGGACAGTCATGCAATCGTGACCACTTCTCCCTCGTACGCTTTGTTGTTTAAAGCCTTTTGAGGTGAAAGAGGAGAGAAGCAAAGTGACTGACCGGGTTTGTCGACCTTCCGAATGTCGTCAGACAAAAAATCTCCGTTCAAGTCCCTTTCTTCGAGCCATGACCACTTGAACGTGTTCCTCACACTCGCCTCTATCGCGCGTAAGTCTGCTTGTCTGTCTACCTGCTTGAACATTACGCACAAATAACTTTACATGTAGTGCTCAAATACTCAATATTCAATGATTTATCTGGACTTTGAGGCTTCCGCTGTCGCTGAAATTTCGAAAATCCAAGGTAGGGGAGTGGTGTTGCCGTTGCTTGCGTTTGCTGTTGTCGTAGCTTCTTTGAAATCTCATGTCGGTTGCGTCGGCGCTGATTGGTTGAAACCAAAACGACGCTCATGCGTACATGTTTGCGCTGACGCACGTACAGCAGAAGACCAACCGAGTGCTGTGGCGCGCTTCGCTCGAATGGTATCGCTACAAGCAAAACAACGAACTCAAACGTGCGTTCATTCAATGTTGTCAACTAATACCCTGATTAATTTTAGGCAATTTTCCAGAGGATAATTGCCTAAAATTAATTTCCCGGAGGAAAATTGAGGACAATTTGAAAAATCCGGAATTTCTGGAAAATCCGGGGGACTTTCATCTCTGGCATCACAAACATTGTTATTGGGGCATGGGACATCCATCCATCCATTTTCTGATCAGCTTAGCCTCACAAGGGCCTTCTTTGGGTTGTTTGGTTTTTTTGAACATGTAAGTAGATAACGGAAATTTGACAGCAAGTCAAGTGAAGGTAAAAAAAATAAGAAAAAAATTAACAAATAGTCATCATTCAACACAATTTACACGTTCAAAGTAAGAAGTAAAAAAGAAAACTAATCGAGTCCCATCCCTTGTTTTTTGTGAGTTTTAACTTGATTTACATGAAAATTGTCATAGATTGTTCATTTGGCATTTCGCAATCTGAAAGGAAAAAGTGAACACACACTGGCACATTTTTATATCAATCTACTCTCATACTCATAATCAATATTGCCTTTTTTATTTTAACGTAACTTTTAAACCTGTTTTTGAACACAGCAAGCGATTCACACGTTGATCTCTGCTGAGCGACATGTTGGTGAGAAAGGCTTCTCTTTGTTCAAGGTGAGGAAGCTAAGATCAGACTGAACTCGGCCAAGAAGGCCCGATGAATACCCAGACAACTGTAACTGCACACTAAGCTTTAACACAAAGTGTTTTCATCTGGAAACGTAGCACTGGATGTCCTGTATTTGTGCTTTTAATACAAAGTCAGGGGAATGCAGTGCTGCGGGTGGTTGGGAAAATCAAGTACGACTTGGAGACCTATGCTCTAAATCAGTGTTTTTCAAACTTTTTTGAGCCAAGGCACACTTCTTTCATTGAAAAAATCTCGCGGCACACCACTAGCTAAAAATGTGAAGGAAAAAAAAACAAACAAACAAAAAAAAGCTTATTTTAACAATGAACACGTTATATTGTGACTATAACCATTTTTAACATTGAAGAATGACGTTATAACAGCTTGAATTGGAATCAAATGAACACAAAGAAAAAAGTATTTTATAATCTTTCATATTTATTGTTTCACTGTCATCCTGCATTCATGCGTCACAAATTCGCTTGTCTGTAGGCGAAACACAAGGAAATTGGCTAGCTGTTGCTGCTCCCTAGCGGTATGAGAGGGTACTACACGATTACTTTTTGGGCGATAGTCCGCACAGGAATACAAATTGGATATTTTCCCGCGGCACACACTGCTCTCAATCAGGGGTCGGGAACCTATGGCTCTTTTGGTGATTGCACTAAAACAAAATATTCTCAATTTTTTTAATCCAACCATTGATTTTTCACTGCTTATGTCCTGTTCAGGGCTGCACTTGGCAGCAGGAGCAATTTTAATTGGATGATACTGGCCGACTTCGGCCGCTGCTGGGTAAACAGGAAAACGCCCCCTTTTGAATCACTCTGCTTGGTCATTTGCTCAAAGCTAACCTTTCCACAAAGCAGTTGATGAGAAGAAAAAAAAAGACGAGTATAGTCCACTTCAAGACGAATGGACTGAAGGATTCGCTGTCGTGGAGACAACAGGTTCTGCGGTGTGTCTAATTTGCAATGACAAAATGCCGTTGATGAAACGATCGAATGTAAAGCGGCACTTTAACACGCGCCGTGCTACGTTCGCATCAAAACACCCTGAGGTAAACAACAGGATGCGTGCAAGTTACTGAACAGTGTGCAAGCTAGCCAGCAGCAACTCGCGTTTGGACCCGGCAAGCTGATTATAATTCCGCTAGCTTTGCGAGCAATCGTGAGGAAAACCATTCATATTAATGGTGAATATGACAACAAAATTATTTAAAAGAATACATTCCGAGGTGTATTATACTGACATTTTGTTTAATTCACTTTTAAAATACAGTTTTTTAATATGGCTCTCACTGAAATACATTTCCAAATATTTTGCTTTCATGGCTCTCAGTCAGAAAGGTTCCTGACCCCTGCTCTAAATTGTCCTGAGGTGTGACTGTGAGCGTGAATGGTTGTTCATCTATGTGTGCCCTGCGATTGGCTGGCAACCCCGCCTACTGCCCGAAGACAGCTGGGAATGGCTCCAGCATGCACCGCGACCCTTGTGAGGATGAAGCGGATCGGAAAATGGATGGATTTGACAATAAACTTGGACTTGAACTTGATATGTACACACACACACACACACACACACACACACACACACACACACACACAGCGTACAAGAAAGACACCATATGAAGGCTGTTAAGAAAGAGTACGAAAGAAGCGAGACGAACAGTGTGATCCAACCTAATCTGTGAAGAACAATTCTTGGCTGCATCCTGCCAATGACGTCCAGCAGTCGACTTTGTCCCTTGTGGTCCTCTTTTTCTCCACAAAGTTCCTCCTCGTATTCTGATGTCCTTCTTGCGCACATAGTTCACACGAAAATTACAACAACACTTTACGCTTACGATCTCTGCGCAGCGATGTGTTGAGCACGAGCGCCTCTTTGTTAGCGGCTAGGAAGCTAACCGAAGCTAAACTAGGCCGAGAAACACCAACGTACACCGAGACGACTTTAATCGGACAAGAAGCTTCGACGAAAGATGTTTTGGTCCAGCGAGATGATTGTGGGTGACCCGGGTGCAGGTTTGAGCACGCTGACGACGAATTCAGGAGAATTTGGTCAAGGGTGTCTATCCCTCATCGTGCCCCAGTACCGTACTGCTGTCAAGCCCGCGATTGTTAAAACTGTACACTGCATGACGGAAATCTGCCAACAGCGAGCGCCTTTGAAACCTTCAAAATAAAAGCTTTCCAAACCGCCCGCGGTTTGGATTTAAAATAATTTCTTGGCGGTCAGGCAACGACGAGCTCCCCCATAGAGAATTAAAACCACCAAGAAGAGTTCTGAAGTTGCGACAGAAAATAAATATAATGCTAACTCTCCATCAATTACTAAAACTTCACCTCATTAAAAAAATTGATAAATAAAATGCATTTTTGTTGAATGAATTTTTGTTTTCCCGCAACCAGATCAGGTCTAGGGCAGGGGTAGGGAACTCCGGTTCCTCGAGAGCCACATCCTGCCTGTTTTTGGTCCCTCCACACTCCAATTCACCCGATTCAATTGTGTGTGCCCTGAGATTGGCTGTCACCAAGTTCAGGGTGTACCCCGCCTACTGCCCGAAGATGGCTGGGATAGGCAGATCGGAAAATGGAAGGATGGATGTAGCGAGCCTCAAGTCGTTATTTTGTGCGTGTTGAGTTAATTCGCTGCTCTTAACTAGTCGAATGAATGTTTGACTCGTGGAAATGTCTCATGTTTACACTGTATCATCTTTCAATCGAAAGAATGCCATTTGCTCACGTAGATGACATTCACCCCCATTTTGCTGACAGCATACAGGGAATAAACTGCTGTCACCACAACCTTGGTCAGCTCCTGTGATTTTATTTCTGTGAAGATCTCACTGATGATGTCACACATACGTTAGCCCGTTGTATTTGTAAATTAGTGATCACATATTGTGAGCAAAAAACAAGGAAATTGTTGATTTTTTGTTTATTTTGGAGGTGGAGCATTTGTGACCCAAGTTTATCTTGTCGCCCAAGTTGAAATGCTGCTAACATTTGTTCTTACTGTATGAGTAGTTGGAGTGGTCGAGGTATGATTATTATTTAAACCAGAATTCAACAGCAATTTTTGATTTTCATTCATTTTTCTTGCTTTTGTTTGTTTTGTTTCATTCTTTTTTATTTCTGTAAGAGAGGGTATCAACAATTTTCTACACCTGTCGCTCGTTTGTGGAATTTAAGATAGAAATGGAGCATGACAGGTTACGATATCGTCTTCAGGCGTCACGTTGTCGCCCTCTCCTGGTTAGTGGGAGAAATGCTGTCTGACAACTTCCGGGAATCGAAAAAGAAACCCCTATTTACATATGTGTCTTGTGCCAAATTCGTTTTTTGTGAAAAAAAAAAGGAATACCAACCTGTTTTTAGACTTTTCCTTCTACGTTACACACAACAATATAGAATAGCAAGCTGTATTTCAATGTTGGTGTTTCGGTATTAAAAGAAAGGCTAAATAACGACTTGTTTTCTATTAAAAAAACAAACAAAAAAAAAACATAGTTTTCTTAGTGTTCCAGAAACGAAATCAAACCCCGTAAAATGTCACAAGATAAGATGAAAAAGCCCA
Source organism: Hippocampus comes (assembly GCF_001891065.2). NCBI lineage: Eukaryota > Metazoa > Chordata > Actinopteri > Syngnathiformes > Syngnathidae > Hippocampus > Hippocampus comes. Next base: position 88,203 of record NW_017805879.1, read on the forward strand.
CGTGAGGTGAATTTTTCGACAAGAGAGCAAGGCCGGTTTTGAAAACCGTACACTCGGTTTTCAAATCCTTGACTACCTCCTCGGTTAGCCGTGACCAGATACTCGCTCGTTCTCTTACAATATTTGAGGCAAAGGAGGAGTGCATTGCTGACTGCAAAAGGACAGAATTTTCATAAAGTTTCACACTTGGACTTGCTTTTTTTAAGAAAAAAAATATATACTGTACTTGATTTCGGCGTTCATTTATCTTGACAACAACTGGTATATTCGAAATTTTATTACTTCCACCGTGTTTGTTTTTGGTTTCGAGTGCAGATTGTCTTCACACGGTGGTCTCGATATGTTATTGCTGATTTTTAGAAGCTCGTGGAAAATATGTGATTCTTTCAGAAGGTTGCAATGACCAACTAAAACGAGCAGAGGGCAGCATATTGTCTTTTGCCGTGCTAGGCCAAAGGAGGCGCTCGCATTTCAGAACCAAGAAGAGGCATCCACCAGGTGGAAACAGAGCTGAAGAGCGAACATTGTGAATACTGTACATTGTAACGTGTTTGTGTTCCAATCAAAAAATAAATAAGTCAAAAGTTACAAGATTAAGAAGTACAAAACGCTTTGTTAGACCGATTTTGAGGCGTGTTGATACAAAATAATAATAATAATAATAATAATAATAATAATAATAACAATAATAATGCAAAGTGTGATGGAAACGTGGCATTCATTTATCTTCAAAATTGGTGTAGTTGGATTTTATTTATTTTTTTTTTTTGCTTTCACCTGTATTTGGTTTTAGTTTCGAGTGCAGGTCATGTTCACAGAGTGGATATTTATGTTCTTGCTTATTTTTTGAGGGCAAGAAGAAATCATATTGTATTCTTGCAGAAGGTTGCAATGACCAATTCTGACCAGCAGAAAGCAGCGTCCAGCGCTTAGCGTGCACGGCCAAAAGGGGCTCAGTGATAATTTTACAGTTTACCCCCAGCGAGTCCAAGGGACTCGCTGATCAGAAAACTATGAATCCCATGATGCATTTGGAGAGTCCCAAATTTCGAATTCTGAAATGGTCTACTTATTCAATTGCATATGATAATAACACAAACAACAACATATACATACAATTATAAACAAATGCTGCAAAAATTTTAATAATTCAGTAGCAGGCCTGAGGATTTCGGAAATTCACGGTAACCGTTTATATTAGTTCTGTTGGATTACCCAATGGGAAACCACGGTAACTAATTCTGGGTTCCGTAAACATTCATAATGGGAACCCATTTTTCTATTTTGACAGATATTCATAATCAGAATTCTGAAACTCAAAAGTATAATGTTTCAAGGGTAAATGTTTGAAAACTATCCATGAACAATGAACATTACATCAGCAGCTGTGTACTCCAGGTTTATTCAAAAAAATAAATGGATCAAAATATGGTGTAGACCAGGGGTGCCCATTACGTCGATCCTGATCTACCGGTGGTAGATCTAGGACTGTCCCAATTAGATCCAAAAGGTGAAGAGGAGAAAAAAAAAACATTTGTGTGTCTTTGTACATGTTAGTAATATATTTTTTGTGTTAATGCACACTGCACCCTAATCATCCTATCAGTCTCATTTTCCCAAAGAAAGATTTTAAAAATTAAATAAAATAAAGCAGGTAAATCTTTCACCTACGGTGGCACGTGACTCCGTCAGCGGAAGTTGTTAGCGCTCAGCAGTCTGCAATTGCAGCTTGTGATCAGAGCTGTTGCGCTATATCTTTGATCGTCATTATTCTCATTCAAAGTTTGCTTCGTGTACAATTCACCGAGGGCACGGGCAAAGAATAGGAATATAGAGGGCTGAGGGAAGCACTTTAAAACGGTACGTGTGAGCTACGATAGTCAACAACCTGCAAAAGTGCATCGCTTGCTTCCGTGTTTGGCTTCTCATCATGGCGCGCGTGCGCGTGTGTGTGTTTGTCTGTGTGAGTGTGCGCGTGCGTGCGTGCGTGCGTGCGTGCGTGTGTGCGTGTGTGCGTGTGTGCGTGTGTGTGTGTGTGTACGTGCGCGCGTGCGTGCGTGGTAAGGGGTGATCCCGGAAGGTTGGTTAAACCAAAAGTAGATTCCAAGTAGTAGTCCAAAAAGTTTGGGCACCCCTGGTGTAGACATATGGCATCATGAATACAGCAAATCACAAAATCAGAGTGTTTTTTTCCAATCTCACACTGCAAAGATTAATTTACTGATAAGTAAATTCCCAAGACGATGCATGTGTAATCTACTATCAATTTGACGAAAGAATCTACGA
>NW_017805879.1:90622-100062 GCF_001891065.2 Hippocampus comes
TAATGACCAACTTGCCTCGTAATCGTGCCTCTCGTCGTATCTCGCTCTCGTGTTCTGTGCATACGTCACAGGTGAATTTAGTGATACGCCCTTCGGACGATTCATTCGAAAAATCAGACTGGCATTCCCATTTCTTAAATGTCGTAATTAGTACACCTTTGTGAGTTTTTTTCGCCGCCATCTAAAACTTTCATCCGCGCGATTCCTCAGTTTGCGGACTAAAATAGCAACCCACATGCGCACATAACGTTATCTGTTCCGTCCCCCCCAACACTGAAAAAACAAAACGAAAGTAAATGAGAAGAAACACACTCACACACCACACCACAAACACACGTACAGACACAGTGAAATCGCGTTGATCACACAGGAGAGACTTGATCGCGTACAATCAACTCGTGTGCGGTGACTCTATGGTTAAACGATTTTTCGGTACCATCAAAATGATGCCGCGGAAACGACACGCTACCAGTAACGATCGTTACCGCGAAATCATCAGGCCTGTCGTTGTTTTTTTGTTGTTGTTGTTTTGACTGAGAAATTTCCTTGCGTCCCAAAAACGCACATTATTTGGAACTGTGCATCCCGCGGGAAAATTATGCGTCGAGGACGCGGGACGCACAGGTAACGAGATGGCTGGGGCCTCTCTCATTTTGGAGCCATACGCAAGATGGAAACAGCGCTGAACAGTGTATGTTTTGAATAAAATACAAAGTTTCCTTCGTGTTCCAGAAACCAAATCAACGCACTGATTTGCGAGCACCTGGAGGGGGCACAATCGAGTGCAAAACAAATATCAAAGGCCACACGCAAAGACACTGATCTCTCACGACCAGGGGTGTAGTGGGCGTGGTACGCGGGGGTACGCCGTCCACCCATTTCTCCCGACGCCACATTCATTTCAGTTTTAGCCCTAATGCGAGTTATGCTTTATAACGTTGGCCTGTGATTATTTTGGAGAAGTAAAACATTAAATTTAATGTTAGTTCAACTGGTGTTGTAGCCTATGATTGATGTTCTGTATGTATATATAGAACATCCCAGAATCGCGTACACCCACTTAAAAAATCCCCACTACACCACTGCTCACGACTGCACAGATACATCCAGACAGGGTGGACAACAGAAATTCCTGAAAATCTCAAGAGTATATCACGAAAAGAAAGGGGAACTTTCTGAACAACAGGGATGTGTTCTGTGGGGAACAAGAGTAGTGGTGCTGGAGAAAATGAAGAGAGCATTGTTAAAAGAGACTCACGACGGACACCCGGTATAGTAAAAAGGAAGACAATTGCACGACAATATGTCTGGTGGCCAAACATTGACATGGACACAGAGAAGGTCTGCAGGCAGTGTGAGATTTGCCAGCTAGAACAACACATGCCAGTTTCCTGGAGGGGTGTGGAGAAAGATTCACATTGACTTTGCAGTTCCATTCATGAGTCACATGTTTATGATCGTGGTTGATGCTTACTCCAAGTGGCTGGAGTACTTTAAAATGTCACAGAAACGTCAGCAGCCACCATTACAAGGCTTTACTGTGATGTTAACTGTTTGCAGCACAAGGAGTGCCGGAGCAAATCGTCACTGAAAACGCCACACCCTTCATGTCGGTTGAGTTCCAACTCTTCATGAAAAGGAATGGAATCTTTCACATGACTGGAGCACCGAAACATCCTGCTACAAATGGACTCGACCTTCAAGGCAGGCATGAAGAAGCTCGCAAGAGAGATCCTGAGTGTTGAGGATAAGATTTCACACTTCTTGCTGCGTTATCGCACAACACCAAACAGTACAACTGGAGAGTCACCAGAAGACTTGTTCTTAAAGAGACACATGCGAACACAGCTGGATTTCCTTAAACCGAACATCTCCGAGACGGTGAGGAGGAGACAGTATCAGAAGAAGAAACATGATTGTCAGCCTGCCGAAAGACAGTTTGATGCGGATGACCCCATCTATCTAAGCAACACAGCAGGAGAGCACCCAAATGGATCCCTGGAGTAGTGACACAACAGACTGGACCAGTGTCATACTGTGTGCAAGGTGAGACTGACCTGGTATACAGGCGCCATGGAGACCAACCGCACCCTCGATACCCACCTGAAATTTTGGATCCTGCACCTGAAAGTGCGACTCAGTCAGCTGAGGAGGAGAGAGACTTTGGCGAACTGGAGTCCACAGCGCCTGCACCACCAGCTTTTGCACCGGACCCACCGCTTGTGCCAGAGACAGTGGCCTTGAAACGTTCAGGAACATAAAGCACAACACACTTCAGGTTACAGGGATTGATTGTGATATTATAGATATAAAAATGTTCAAATTGAGTTTATATGGAAAAATTGTTGTGCAGTATGATGGATAAGGTAATGTTAATTTGGTATTTTTCATGAATGTTAATGTCAATTTAAATCATAGTTAAAACACTGTATAATTTACCTTTAACCTAAGGGTGGAGGTAATGTTGTGTATTAACCACTATAGTTGTTTGTACAGTATGTTGTTTAGATGCACAGACTTCCCGTACCTTGTATTGCCATTGACTGCGCATGTGTGAGAATGTTTCTTGAATGTTTAAGGTAGTGTTTTGGTGTGCCGTGGGAAATTTTACAATATGAATGCCTGTGCGGTCGATCGCCTTGAAGAACAATCATGTAGTACTCTTCCATACTGGTAAGGAGCAGCAGCAGCTAGGAAATTGCCTGATGCTTCGAGACAAGCAAAGTTTCCGACGCGAGGCAATACAATGAAAGGTATCTTCCATTTAGATTTACGTTTACCAGAGATGCAACGGCACCAATGTTCCCTCTGAGCTACGCAACTGCGCACTGGTCACACACTCTCAGCGAACAAGAAAACCTATCCAACGCAGTGAACGCACTCCAAATGAATTAGATATGTAAGTTTTTTTTCTGTGTCAATTTACGGTGTAATTCAGTGAGTGACAGGTGTCCAGCCAATCACACGATACGATGCAATGACGCTTTGCAGCCAATCACGGCATTGACAGTACTTGCGCATGGTCTCTGCTCCATAACAATAACAGTGCGGTGGCAATAAGTGATGCTATTGCAAATCCTTTATCGTGGCGAAACGACCGTGCAGTGAACGTGATACGTCGACTCCCCAAACCAAAATAAGAATGAACTGCAGTCCTTTTAAATTGGAATGGCTGTCGGAGTATGTGCAAATAGAAGAACAAGCAGTGAAACTCGGTGAGATATTTTCTTCTTGTTCGAGTGAGAAGGTCTGCTCTGCAAAACATGCAGCAAAGCTTAAGATGTAAGTAAATTTTCCGATGTAAAAATAAGGACTAAATGGAAGCCGGAATACCTAAAACGATAAATTCAGCAGAAAAGTCTTTTGAATGATGTTGGAATTATACAAAGACTCAAGATGGGGAAAAGGGACTGGTACAATATTGCGGGAGGGCGCAAACGACCAGGAGAAAAAGAACCGGCTGTCACACAGAAGAAAATCAGACCCTGAGCAAGTTAAAGTTCTAATTGACTGTATTTTATTTGCCATTAAAATGAATGCACCAAATATTGGATTGATGTTGATTTGATTCCTATTCAATGTGTTATAATATTGCGTTAATTTTCAATGTGAGTAAAACGCTTATAGTAATAATACAACACGTAATTGTGAAAATAAGCTTTTTCCACATTTTCAGGTCGTGGTGTGCCAGGGGATTTTTTTCAATGAAAGAAGATTGATGAAAAAGATTGACAAACACTGGATTATACAGTAGCGCCGAGTCACCGACGCCAAAGGTGGAACTAAATTACGTGGTTTAACATTCTAGTTGGACCTTTTCGTGCACTGCACCACTGACAAAAGACGCGAAGATGCGAAGAAGCCCTGTACGGAAGAGGATTAAGTCAGAATTCCGAGATTAAAGTGAGATTTCTGAGATTAAAATCAGAATTCTCACTTTAAAGTGAGAATTCTGAGATAAAAGTCAGAATCTTGCCAGCCTTGTTTTTTTTTTCTTCATTGGCCCTAATCCTCTTCCGTAGCCCTCAGAGAAACAGTCCCAAGATTAACACGACAACGAGTAATATTATCTTGTCAAGGTAAAACCACAACACAAAACCAAGCAAGCCCCCAACAGTAGGGTTGCTTAAGTGTAATTCCTCTTCACTGTTAAAAATTTAAAGTTAAAAATGAAGAGAGAAAAAGGCATTACATCCTATTTCTACATGAAAAAGAAACTAAATGATTCAGACACTGAGACAGAGCCAGATCATGGTGGCGAGAGAGCTAAAGAGGAGTAAGTTGAGATCACCAGAGAGGAAAAGTCAGAGGATACTGAGGAGCAAAGAGAGACAGATAAAGATCCTGAGAACGAGGAAACTGAGACTGTCTGCGTGTGTGTGCCTGTGTACGCACGTGCTCGTGTGTGTGTGTGTGTGTGTGTGTGTGTGCGCGCGCGCGTGTGTGTGTGTGTGTGTGTGTGTGTGTGTGTGTGTGTGTGTGTGTGTGTGTGTGTGTGTGTGTGTAACTTTTTTTAATATCCCTTTTTATTTTGTAATGTTTATTTTTATTTAACAGGAACAATATATAAGGCATTGCCTTTTAAAATTGGGACAATTAGATGCATGTAAAACATCTAGCTTCAGTGTGTTTGCAATTTTAGTCCCTGATCAGGCTTTAGAACGTATTAATTTATAGTTACTGAATACAATAAATGAATGAATAAGTTAATTCATGAAATTAATAAATAGCATTCATGAATACATTTTAGTCAATTATGTGTGTCTGAGTGCCTAAACAGTGTAAGTGTAGCAGGTTAGTGTATATGCTGTGTTCATGCAAAAATTATGTTTCATCTGTTAGGTTTGTCTTTCTCCATCGACAAAAGCAAATGTAAAGAAGATCCGCCAATGCAGAACGGAGTTTTTCCACATTAAATCTTGGGAAAACATACCTCATGTGCACTATGAATGATGATAGATTAAGCCAGTGGTCCCCAAACTTTTTTCTATGAAGGCCACATAACTTTTCACTTCTCTGATAGGGGGCAGTGTGTAACAGAAAAAGTGTGACTGCAGGAGGAGTATCTAAACGTAAACATTTATTGTTTTCCAGGAACCCACACAAAATCAAATAACCTTTTCACAGAACAAAAGTCTAAATATAAATAACAACACTATTAATGAAATAAATAATAACTAAATAACCCTCCCTGGGTTCCTCACAGAAAAAAGCCAGTAATAATTAATTACACCATTCATGGAATAAATAATAATCAAATAACCCTCTGGGTATTTACAGGAAAAAGGGAACATAAATTTTCTGTTGAGCCGTGCACAACCTTAACAGGTTCGATTTTAGCTTATTTTTTAGAGCGGAATCTTTTATTCAAATGACTCATCTGAGCAGTCTCTCAAAATTACTGTGTTCCTTCCTTAGAATTCTCTTGTTGGTTGCAGTAGGCTTGCAGATGTCGCTGTTTTGCAGCTCGCTCTCTCATCAACATCCCTGTGAAAACCACCAAGCAAGCAGGCTGAGAAACTGAACCCAGTGATACAGCATCTTCACAGCACAACCATTTTATCCCATTATATTTCGATAATACAGTATATATATATATGCTCAGAATGACTCATTAACATCAGAAAAGTGAGCTTACCTTTGTATGTTCATCAATGTGAACTGTGGGCCTGCATCTGGCTGGTGAGAAGTTGAATGTCAGGTTCCATTTCAGTCACTGCCAGTCTCAAACACTGATGCAGATGTTCATCTGTCAATCTTGATCTCATTGGAGTTTTCAGCAGTTTCATGTGTGAAAAGGTTTGCTCGCAGATATACGTGCTTCCAAAACGTGTGGCCATTTTCATTGCGTGTTTTCTGATGTTGGGGTACGTGTCGTTCAGGAGGGCAGCATCGAAGTCACTGAGACTGCTGGACATGAATGTGTCTTTCAGAACATCACAGTTCTGTAACTTGGCCAACTCAAACGGATAATAAGGCTGGGCTTCATCAGTGTCGGCAAAAAAGGGGTTCTGGAAAAGACGGATTTTTTTCAAATAAACATGTAGTTCACGGAATTGCACACTGAACTCCGCCTTCAGCATTTCCAGTGCTTCCACACACTTTCCAGCTGGAAACAGGGCCGCTGGGATTTCTGCAGAGAGGTTTTGTGTAGCAGGGAGATGGATGAAGATGTGCTTTTTAACTTGTCCCAAAAGCATACCTGTCAACTTTTCGGAGCGCCAACCTGTATAAACTATCAAAAAAATCCTTATAAAGAGCAAAAAATCCTTAAAACATACCAAAGCATTTTATATGTCAAAATAACGGCAGAAAAAAAACCCACGAAATATGAATGATATATTTGTTTCCTTGTAGAACTTGCTTGTACACTACCGAAGTATGCAATGAATACTCTGCTGTTTTCAACTAGGAACCACGTGATTTACTGGAAAGTTACCGGAAATGAAAGCATTCGAGTAGACTAGCACCATTCTGGGCAAAAGCAAACGGAACTACCTGTTAGGGGGGGAAAAAAAAAAACCAAAAAAACGGAAAGTTTCAGAATCCGTATGATTTGTGCGATATGGCCATATACGTAAGATTCACCACAAAATCCGTATGAACTATGGCTAAACCGTATGAGTTGACAGGTATGCAAAAGCAGCTCAAGTGTCACATCAAATGGTTTTATGTGGGAATACATGTCACAAATGAGTTTCCCCTAGTCTTGTAGCTGCAAGTTAAAGCTGTTCAGCATTTCCGTCATGTCTGTTAAAAATGCAAGGTGCCATTTCCATTCTGAGTCGATCAGCTCTGGCACCATTTTGTTTTGTGAATGAAGAAATTCGTTAATTTTGGGTAGCAGCTCATAAAAACGCCTCAAAACTTTACCCCGGCTCAACCATCGGACCTTTGCGTAGTACAGCACATCACCGTGCTCAGATTCCAGCTCAGACAAGAACTCTTGGAACTGCCTGTGTTTAAGTCCCTTTGCTCTGATGAAGTTTATGCATGAAACCACAACCTTCATGACAGAATCCCACGTCAATACTTTGCAGCACTATGCTTGCTGGTGAATTAGGCAGTGGATTTGTATTGGGGTGGTGAAACCCCGTTCTTCCATCTCCCGGTTAATACGTCCTATTAGGCCCCGAGACGCGCCCACCATACTTGGAGCCCCGTCAGTTGTGACGCTGGCCAGCTTTGACCAGTCCAGGTCTAACTCTTACATCGTTTGGTGCACTTTGCCGAAAATATCCTCCCCCGTCATAGTCCCTTTGAGACTTTGGAGGGCTGCCAGCTCCTCGCACATCTCAAATTTGCGCTAACTCCACGAATAAAAATTACCAGTTGCGCTGTGTCCTCCACGTCCGTGCTCTCATCCAGTGCTAATGAAAAAAAATTCAAAATCTCTCGTGTTCTGCTGCAGCTGGGCATATACATTTCCCGCGATTTCTTCAATACGTCTGGGGATCATACTCGCTGATAGACTCACGTTATTGAAGACGTCTTTCTTCTCGGGGCACACCTCCTCCGCGACAGCAATCATGCATTTCTTCACAAACTCTCCATCGGTAAAAGGTTTACCACTGCTTGCTATCAGTTGATCAACCCTAAAGCAAGCCCGAACAGATGATTAGTTCAGCTGAGCTTGGCGAACAAATGTATTTTGCTGAGCGAATATTCCACTTTTTAGTTTTTACAGTTTGCCTGCTCGCATTTGTCCTTGGAAGCTGTCGTATTTGTCCTTGTGATGGGATTCATAGTGTCTCCACAGATTGTCTTTACAATCAAAAGAGCAATAAAACCACAGATAAAATTATAAATAATAAAAGCGATGAGTTTAAACTGTATATGCAATTTTAAATAGGTGGGTTTTAAGATGAGTTTTGAATATAGGAAGAGAGTCAATATTTCGGATGTCGGGTGGGAGTGAGTTCCAGAGTTTGGGGGCAGAGCGGCTGAAAGCTCTGCACCCCATCGTGCTGAGACGGGCAGAGGGTACACAGAGGTGGAGGGAGGCTGAGGACCTAAGGGAGCGAGACGGAACAGAAATTTGGAGAAGGTCCGACAGATAGGGGGGGGGCAAGGTTATGGATGGCTTTGAATGTGAAGAGGAGTATTTTGAAGTTGATCCTCAGTTTGACAGGGAGCCAGTGCAGCTGTTGGAGGATGGGGGTGATGTGATGGAAGGAGGGTGTTCCAGTAATGATACGGGCCGAAGAATTCTGGACCAATTGAAGTTTGTGGAGAAATTTGTTGTGGACACCGAAGAGAAGTGAGTTACAATAGTCAATACGGGAGGTGACGAGACTGTGGACAAGGATGGCAGTGGAGTGAGGGGTGAGAGAGGGACGGAGACGGTTGATATTGCGTAAGTGGAAATACGCGGACCGGGTTATGTTATTGATATGAGAGTGGAACGATAGTGAGCTATCGAGGTGCCACTGCCTCTTAACAGATGAGACAGACAGCTTTTTCTTTGCATTGAACAAAAAAATAATCGTTTGTCCACTTTGGGTTAAATACCCTGCATTCTGCATCTATTTTTCTCTTACCTAACCTTTTCGCCATGATTACGTTCTCTTCGAGAGGGGCGGGTTGAGGATTTTTTTTTTTCTGGGGTTGCCAGATAACGGCACAGACCGCAGAAAGATGCAACAAATGTCACGTTATAGTACAGGTACATGTGTTTATGAAATAATTACTAATTAATAGTTAATAATGAAAATAGTTCAGAACTAAGGAACATTCTAATGCAAAAGCCCAACTTTACTATCAAATAAAAATACACAAAAATGAAAAATAAATCAAAATACTGTGGTTTTGTTCAGGGGGGCCGGACCAAATGCAGAGGCGGGCCGGATCCGGCCTGCGGGCCGTAGTTTGGGCACCACTGGATTCAGCAATCTTGGTGTACTTTGAATTGAGTCTAGGACGGGGGTTGGCAACACGCGGCTCTCGAGCCGCATGCGGCTCTTTAGCGCCATCTCGTGGCTCCCTGGAGCTTTATAAAAAAATGTTTGAAAATGGAAAAAGATGTGGGAAATTTATTTTTTTGTTTTAAATATGGTTTCTGTCGGAGTAAAAACATGACACAAACAATCTTAACGTTTCCCAATGCTGTAAATATGTGTAGAATAAATATTACATTTCAACGTTTTTGTCAACGAAGATTTGTGCAGTGGCTGACCCTGAGGGCCAGCAAGGCCTAATCTGCTGGCCTAAACATTCTCAGAAAAGTAAATTTACTTTTCTGAGAATAACATAAATTTGTTATTTTATTTTCATAAATATGTTAACAAAAGTATTCTCTGTATTCTTTACGTCAGGGGCCCCCAACCTTTTTTGCCCCACGGACCGGTTTATGTCAGACAATATTTTCAGGGACCGGCATTTAAGGTGTGGCGGAAATAATACAACAAAATAATATGGTATGAGCTGCATGAAAACTGTGG
>NW_017805879.1:102375-127439 GCF_001891065.2 Hippocampus comes
CATTTTTTACAAATCAAGTCTGACAGGTTTCTTAATGTTACGCTTGGACCTCCGTAGAACAGGTGATGTTGAGGTATCATTCTCTGACGATGGTTCATGACCATTCTTGTTCAGTTCAGTCATGTTGGATTCAGTCGGAGTAGACACAACATCCTCACTTAGCGTTTCATCATTTGTCTCTTGGAAATGTTCTTTGGTCTTGCGAAGGTCTCGACGATTTCTCCGAAACACGTTTCCGTCCTTGGTTCTCACTTCGTATGACCTTGGTCCAACTTCCTTGAGTACTGTAGCTTTCTTGTTCCACATCTTTTGATCCTGGATTCGAACAACATCATCTTTGACCAGTGGTGGAAGTGTTTTGGTCGCTTTGTCATAACGTTGCTTTTGTTTGCTTTTTAGATAGTCCATCTTACTTTGAATGTCTTTGTTCTGTCTCGTTTCCGAATTGCAGGGCAAAGTTGTGCGAAGCTTGCGATTCATTAACAACTCAGCAGGTGATTGGCCACATTCAAGAGGTGCGGTCCTGTAACTCAGAAGAGCTAGATACGGATCCGATCTGCTGTCTGTTGCCTTTTTAAGAAGTTGCTTGACAATATGCACACCTTTTTCTGCTTTACCATTGGCTTGTGCATGCAGGGGACTAGATGTTATATGACTAAAGCCATACTGCATTGCGAACTGTTGCCATTCTCTGCAGTTATAACAGGGTCCATTGTCACTAACCACAATGTCTGGTATCCCATGTCTTGCGAAGAAGGATTTTACATGTGTTATGACATTGGTTGCAGTTGTGCTTGTGAGCAAGGCGATTTCTGGATAGTTGGAATAATAGTCAATTACCAGCAAATAATCTTTTCCATTGTAATGAAACAAGTCTGTTCCAACTTTCTTCCAGGGAGCGGTGGGAAGATCTGGAATCAGCATAGGTTCCCTTGCTTGCTTGCTCTGATACTTTTGACATGTTTCACATTTTGCAATCATATTTTCAATTTCCTTGTTGATGCCTGGCCAGTATACGGCTTCCCTGGCCCTTCTCTTGCATTTCTCGACTCCTAAATGTCCTTCATGTATCCTTTGCAGTATGTCTGTTCTCATACTGTGCGGAATGACAATCCTTTTGTCTCTCAGTAATAGTCCATTTGTAACACTGAGCTCTGACCTGATGTGGTAATACTTTGTTAATGATCCTCTCGGCCAGCCTTCTCTCATATGTGTCATCACCATCTGCATTTCTGTGTCTTTCGTCGTTTCCTCCCTTATTTGTTTCGATTTTGAATCTGAGACCGGCAGGGACATCACTATGAGGTTTACATGAGCCTCGACCTCACTTTCAGTGGAGCTTGTGCGGTGTAGCTCTGGTGCTCTTGATAGTGCATCTGCTAACACTAGATGTTTGCCTGGTGTGTAAATTAATTCAAAATCATACCTCTGCATTTTCATGATGAGGCGCTGGATTCTTGGCGACATCTTGCTTAAATTCTTCTTGATGATGGATATTAATGGGCGGTGATCTGTCTCAACTGTGAATGTTGGAAGGCCATACACATAACAATGGAAAATGTCCAGTCCATAAGCCAATCCCAAACATTCTTTCTCAATTTGTGCGTATTTTGTTTCAGTTCTTGTCATGGATCGAGAAGCATAGGCTACAGGTTTCCAATTTTCACCTTCTGCTTGTAGTAAGACAGCTCCAAGACCGTCTTTGGACGCATCTGTCGAGATTTTCAGTCTTTTTGTTGAGTCATAGTACGCCAAAACTGGCGCAGTCGTGAGCGTAGTTTTCAAAACATTCCACTCTTGCTCATGTCGACTCGTCCATTTCAACTAGGGGTGCCCAAACTTTTTGGACCTCAGATCGACTTTTCAATCAACCAACCTCCCGCTATGATGAGAAACAGCCTGACACGAAGGCATGCAATGCACCTTTGGAGCTCACTATGAGGTTTACATGAGCCTCGACCTCACTTTCAGTGGAGCTTGTGCGGTGTAGCTCTGGTGCTCTTGATAGTGCATCTGCTAACACTAGATGTTTGCCTGGTGTGTAAATTAATTCAAAATCATACCTCTGCATTTTCATGATGAGGCGCTGGATTCTTGGCGACATCTTGCTTAAATTCTTCTTGATGATGGATATTAATGGGCGGTGATCTGTCTCAACTGTGAATGTTGGAAGGCCATACACATAACAATGGAAAATGTCCAGTCCATAAGCCAATCCCAAACATTCTTTCTCAATTTGTGCGTATTTTGTTTCAGTTCTTGTCATGGATCGAGAAGCATAGGCTACAGGTTTCCAATTTTCACCTTCTGCTTGTAGTAAGACAGCTCCAAGACCGTCTTTGGACGCATCTGTCGAGATTTTCAGTCTTTTTGTTGAGTCATAGTACGCCAAAACTGGCGCAGTCGTGAGCGTAGTTTTCAAAACATTCCACTCTTGCTCATGTCGACTCGTCCATTTAAACTCTGTAGCCTCATGAAGTAGCTCTCTCATGGCTGATGTTTTCACTGACAGATTCGGAATAAACTTTCCAATGAAGTTAATCATTCCCATGACTCTTAGTACACCCTTTTTGTCTGTGGGGCGAGGCATGCTGAGGATGGCTTTTATCTTCCTTTCATCCGGTTCAATGCCTCTGCTGGACAACTTATCCCCCAGAAACGTTATCTCCTGCACACCAACCTGACATTTCGTACGATTCAGTTTCAATCAATTTCCACGTACTGTTTGTAGCACCTTTGCCAGTCTTTCATTGTGTTCCTGTAAGGTTGTGCCCCATATGACAACATCATCCACATAACAGCGAACCCCTTCAAGTCCTTCTAGCATATTGTCCATGGCTCTGTGAAATATCTCTGACGCTGAGATTATTCCAAATGGCATTCTCAAGAACCTATACCTGCCAAACGGAGTATTAAATGTGCAGTATTTTGAGCTTTTCTCTTCGAGCTTTATTTGCCAGAACCCTTGTGCTGCATCAAGCTTTGAGAAGTACATGGCTCCGTCCATTTCACTCACAATCTCCTCTCGTTTCGGAATCTGGTAATGCTCGCGTTTGATGTTTTGGTTTAAGTCACCAGGGTCCATGCATATTCTCAGATCTTTGTTTTTATTCCCTTTGTCCACACAAACCATCGAGTTGACCCACTCAGTCGGCTCTTCTACTTTAGTGATGACTTCAAGTTGACACATCTTGTCCAGCTCCTTTTTAAGCTTTTCTCGGAGTGGTGCCGGAACTCTTCGAGGTGCATGAATCACTGGTGTCGCATCCTCTTTCAGTTGGATTTTGTATGTGTAAGGTAGACATCCAAGTCCTTTAAATACATCCTGATATTGTTCCACAATATTTTCTACTGACTGTGTACCTGGTGAGAAGCTGATTTGGTAGACTCTCTTAACTAGGTCAAGTCTTCTTGAAGTTTCACCACTAAGTAGTGACTCACGCCCTTCAGGTACAATTGTGAACAATACATTGTAGTCTTTCTTCTTGACTCTCATTTTCAATCTGCACTGACCTTTGCTTTCAATTCGTTGTCCATTGTAGTCTTTCAGTAGCACTTTCTTGTTGATAATCTTGGGCTTTTCCTTCATGGCATCTATTTCCGCCACGCTGTACTTGATGGTTTTCAATGCTCCTGAAATTAAGTGCTGCTTGACGAGCCTATACAGTATTGTGTTCATAATATGTGACGTCACTGAAGGCCTAACGTTGAAATACACGGCCCGCCACTGGATTTGTGTCATAGCCTGCGACACACATTTATTTCTATTAGCAGGGTGGGATGCAAGGCAGGTGGCTGCTGCGGCACAAAAAAAAAAAAATCAAGAAACCAAGAAAAACGGCGTTTCATGTACAATTTACCGAGGGTACTGGCAAAGAGAATCTGGAGGGCCGTGAAAAGCATTTTTAAAACGGTACACGTGAGCCACAAGAGTCAAAAACGCTGCAAAAGTGCGTCCCATGCCTCCGCCGTCAAGACAGGTAGGCATGCGTCTGTAAGTGTGTTTTGTATGTCCGAATCGATCGCGGTAAGTTGGTCTTCGGTCAAGAAAGGTTGGGCGCCCCCGCTCTCCAGAATGCACTGCCAAAAACAACAAAAAACTTTTAATCATGGAGGCTCATCGTGTAATTGTAGCAAACTTAGTCATTTTGATAGTAGGCTAATATAGCTCATATAGATAAAATACATGTTGCAGCGTCGAAAATGGGAAAGCTGTGGTGTTTTTTTTAAACCTACACTTTATTTATGCTTTTAACGGTATCGACAAACGCAGACATGTCTACGTCCGACTCCGTGCCTTCTCTCCTCTTGTTCGACTCAAGAGGCGTTCAAAGACAGCCTCCGAAAAACGGAAATTAATGATCACTCAATGACACTAAGAAAAGCGAAATTAATGCACCAAAACAGAAAATCAAGCGAGGAAATCACAAAATAAATTCTATGGGGGCGTGTGTGAACACACAACAAAGGAATGAATAACAAACAATTCTGAGACAGTCCAGTCTCCTACATACAGTACATACAGCATGTGTTTCCTTCATTGTAAGTTTTATAGAAGGCTGTTCTTTTTTTGCGGCTCCAGACATTTTTGTTTTTTGTTTTTTTTGTACTATGTGGCTCTTTCAACATTTTGGGTTGCCGACCCCTGGTCTAGGAGGTCAAAAGCACTGAATCTTGAATCACAAGCTCCGGGGCGCTTGAGTCTTGCGCCTGAAATAGGCAGCATTTTTACAGCCCTGCTTTGTTCAGCAAAAAGGTCGGTGCTGATGGACAGTCAGCTCGCGCCGATAACCACCTTCAAAATAAAAGCTTTCCAAACCGTCAGCGGTTTGGATTTAAAATGTTTCAAAATAATTTCTTGGCGGTCAGGCAACGATGAGTTCACCCAGAGAGAATGAAAACTCTCTCAGAATAGCACCAAGAAGCGTGTTCAATTTGAGACAAAAAAATAAAGTCAATGTTACCGCTCCATCAATCACTAAAATGTCACCTAATTTAAAAAAAAAAAAAAATACATAAATAAAAAGTATTTTTGTTTTCCCGCAACCAGACCAGGCCAAAGGCACACTATGCCACCCCAGGTATCTCACCACAGTACTTTCTTTATGATCTGATGTTACATTTCAAAATAAAAGGCCTCTAAAATCAGCAATTCTTACCTTTGCGCTTGTTTAAAAAATATGATAAACAATGCGGCTCTTTTGAGCAAAAGCAGATTCGAAAATAGATGGAAGGATGCATGTTTGGTTTCTCTTTGGTTGTTGTTGTGTTTTCTTTATCCCTCGCTGTTTTATTTGGGTGACAGTAACAGTTTGGCTTCTTGAGTTAACCTTACATTTGCTGTGATTTTGTTTTATTCGAAAGAAGTTATTTCATCTTGAGTTTTCTTTTTATGATCTTCAATTAAAGGGTTTAGACTCAAATGTTACTTTTAAATTCAGTTTATTTATATTACCGGTACACAAATGTCAATAAAATTGTGTGAAACAATGATGTGCTGATTAAATACGTATTTACTTTATTATATGTCAATTGGTAGGATTCAAATCAAGATAATGACGAACCACAGTGCGCTGCTGCGACGAAGGGGGTCACTCTTCTCCTCACACCAATGCACGACTTCCATTGTGCATGTGTGATGTCACTACTTCAGAAAGGTCCCGCACCCTCAGGGACAAATCAGCGTTCATGCCGACGGTGAGTGCAGACACGAGTCAGGCGCTAGCTAAACTATAGCGACATAATACATCTGTACAATGCAAATGCATAGCATTATCCACGTGAATCTCACAGGCATGCTGTAGCCTATCCCAGCCGTCTTCGGGCAGTAGGCAGGGGACACCCTGAACTGGTTGCCAGCCAATCGCAGGGCGCACACAGACTAACAATCATCCACGCTCACACTCACACCGAGGGACAATTGTTCCATTAACCTGCCACGCACGGTTTTGGAATGTGGGAAGGATGAAACCCACGACCTCTGCAGTCTGAGGTCGACGCACTAACCACTGGCCACCGGGCCGCCCGTGGACAAAGTCCAGTATTGTAAACTCAGTGATTTAATAAATTCAAGTGTTGCAAACCTTAATTAGTCAAATTAATATTTGACTTGTTTTGTTCGACTTTTTAAAGTTCATCCTGGAAATGGCTCATGTTTACTCTGTACCATTTTTCAATCAGAAGAATGTGTTCAGGAATCTATTCCTCACTGTGATTTCCGAGCCCCTCTCTGTTAGTTGGATCTGTTCAAACATTTGAGAGAAAGAATGTCATATGCTGTTAAGGGTATTTCCTAGTGATGACAAAATGAAGCCCCAGAAAGCAGTAAAGCCCTGCAGGGAAATACTGCACACACTTCGGGGCTTCAAGGTGAATCATTTCCTCGACTACGCCATCATGTGGACAGGAAAATGTATAACATGCTTGGTGCGTGCAATAAAATGGTGGGGTGTAAATCATGCTCTGAACACATAATAATCTGTATTTGAGGAGTGTTTTTACAAGAATTGTTCTGTGTTACTTTGTCTATGTTTGCGCTTATGCATATGCAAGTGAAAATGTGAAATAAGGAGGTAAAATAAAATGCTTATTCGTTTTTATTTAAAAACAATATTTTATCCAAAGTTTTTGGACTCAGGCGGTTTCTTTTTTTGCAGAGAATTTCACCTGCTTTTGAATAAACTCTTTCACATGGTGCTGATGAAGCAGGGGTGCATAGATATGTTGTAGAAAGTTGGTATGAAGGAGAATCCACAGCGTTTCTTTGTCGCTTTTATTTCGAACAACACTCGAACCTATCGTATCATTTCCTGAATTAGTCACGTGGTACACCCCTTTCGCGTGGCTTCAAACGTCACAACTGACGTCATCAACACGCGCTTCGACTCCCCATTCATGAACCACTCATTTAGATTACAGTACTCGGCACACGCTTCAGGGATTCGACCTGTGGAGCACATCACTAGTATTTCCTGCTCACTGTGATTAGGCCAAACAAAAAAGATAGTGTGTTTCCGGTAACATGAAATTTCAGCATAGGGTCGGTTGGTCGGACAAAGTTTTTTTTTTTTTTAATCTTTTTTTTCCCATCAAAAATTTAAACAAAATAACCATAAAACATAAAACAAGAAGACATTGAACCCGCCACCTCCGCCGCCGTGCTCCTCCGCCCTCGGTTTTTACTAGGCCCGTGGTGTTCATCAAATAGTTCGCTGAATTTTTTCGATACATCTATGGATGCTATTTTCTTAACATTACGGTGCGAGCATGCGACTGTAAAACGGAAAACGCGGTTTAAACTGTCATCTTTTCTACGACTTACAATCACCTTTAGTGCCCTCTGACCCCCACCACTTTTAGGACCCATCCAGAGGACATGTTTAACATCAAAAGAAGAACTGTTATCTCAAGTATCTGTTTTGCTGCCATCACATCAAAGCTCAGACCGAAGACAATGATGGGTAGTGGTGGTCTGGTGTCACCTCACCACTCCCAACTTTTTCCAGCCACACCGGGTCAGATGTAGAGGTAAGATCTTAAGCCCAAGCCCGAGCCCAGGGTCGGGTCGGGCCTAAAATGTCAATCATTGCATCGGGTCGGGCCGGGTTCTCTCTCGCTGATTTTTTTAAAATAAATATATGTTGATAAAAATGTATACTAAAACAATGTGTGGATACTAAACTAAGCGGTCTGCTTCTCTCAAAGTGCCGCGCTAGATTCTTAAGGACATACTGCTGTTGTGGTCTATGGCCCAATTTTCAACCAAAAATGACGGATCGCCTTAAATTTTTTCCGTCAACTCTTAAAAAAATCCGTCAATGATGGAAAATTGTCAGTTAATGTACCCTCTGCAGGAACAGAAATATAAAAGATGTAAATGTTTATCGAGTCTTGTTTAACTTAGATTTCGTTGCATAAGACAGGCTTTAATTTGTTATCATAAATCACCCATCTTCCTCCCGAGTCCTCACAAATAAAATATGAAATTTTGGGCTCGCTTCGGGCTCGGGCCTGCAAATCAAGTTAATTGGTCGGGCTTGGGCCGGGTCGGGCTTTAATACCCACGGGCTGGGTCGGGGTGGATTTTTTAGACCCGATCTTACCTCTAGTCAAATGACATGTTAGTGTCTTTGCTTCCGGGATTTGCATGGAGGCATAACTCCCCGCCTCTCATTATCATATTGTCTCAATATATTCTCATGATTGTATTTTTTCTGGGCTTCCTGAGAAAATCTGAAACTCTCAGGAGCCCGAATCGATTTGTAAACTGCAGAAAAGAAAAATAAAACCTTTGAAGGTACTGTTCATCGTCTCCAGCCTGTATTTGGATAACCAACACCTCATCATCCGAAATTAACGAACACGTGGAGGAAGAGAAAGGCCGGCTTTCACCCCAACAAATGCCATTTGCTAACAGAGATGGCACTCATCCCCATTTTGCTGTCAGCATACAGGGAATAAACTGCCGTCACAGCAACCTTGGTCAGCTCCTGTGATTTTATTTCTGTTAAAATCTCACTGATGTCACACATACATTGGCCCGTCGTATTTGTAAATTAGTGAACACATATTGTTAGGAAAAAACAAGGAAAGTGTTGGATTTTTGTTTATTTTGGTGGTGGAGCATTTGTGACCCAAGATTTATTTATTTTTTTGTCGCCCAAGCAAGAATGCTGCTCATATTTGTTATCTTTTTAGTAGTAGTGGTAGAGGTATGATTATTATTTAAATCAGAATTCAACAGCAACTTCTGATTTTCATTCATGATTTTGACTTATTGTTTTTGTTTGTTTGTTTCATTATTCCTTATTTATGGAAGAGAGGGTACCAACAATTTTCCACACCTGTAGCTCGTTTCCGGAATTCAGGATAGAGCTGGAGCATTCAAGAAAAGGTCACGATACCGTCTTCAGGCGTCACGTTGTCGCCCTCTCCTGGGCAGTAGGAGAAATGCTGACGGTGACAACTTCCGGTAATCGAAAAAGAACCCCCTATTTCCGTTTGTGTCTTGTGCCAAATTATATTTTCGTTCAAAAAAATTAATAGGAACCTGTTTTTAGACTTGTCCTTCTTCGTTACAGACAATAAACTTGAACATCAAGCTGCATTTCAATGTTGGCATTTCGATATTAAAAAAAGGTTCAATAACGACTTGTTTTCTACTTTTAAGACAGTATCTGTTTTGAAACGTAATATCCAATGACCAAAAGAGCAACGGACTACACTCCGAACCCAGAGAGCCACTGTCCTGCCTGTTTTAGAATGCAGGTACGTCCAATTATTAAACAAGTCAACATTGTTCATCATGTTTTATTATGTCTGCAGTGCATGATTTACGTCAGGCAGTTTTTTTTTCCCCCATAATTGCCACGGGCTATTAACTTCTGCATGCGCTTACCCAGTGACATTATGATTTAAAAAAAAACGAACACAATGGCAGCTCCAACCTTCCATTCTCTTGGCATGAAGACAATTCTGAGGTGGTGAGTAGATTTGTCCTAACTTCATTGTACTCACGACGAATGGCACCCTTTGTATCCGACCAAATGCCCACATCAGATCAAGTAAAAATAGCGAAATGAAAGGAAAGCGTGCTCTTTTCCACTTTTTTGTCTTCCTGGAAAAGCGGGCATGTCTCGCAAGGCACGTCACCTGGAATCTTTGGAAGTTTCCTTGTCCACAATAAGAGAAAAGGGCAGCTCGGGGCGTGGCCTCGCGTGATCAGAGAGGAGCTTCAGTTACGCGATGAGATCTTGAGTTCAGAAGACGAAGCAGAGTTGACAGAAATTTCTTCGGTATGTTGCTGTCAGCTTGGTTGCTGCTCATGGCGACGGTGGCAGGTGAGTGTTGCTTGGCGAGGTGAAGAGCCACTCAAGTGAATGCTGAAACTGCTTTTCTCTCATCCTTCAGGCACCAGCGGCGAGCTGGTGGCGGTCACAACTGAAATGTTGGCATCAAAAGGCAGTCGGGTGACAGTGTCATATGTTTACGCCGATAAGGCTATTAGTGGTGATGATTTTTTGTGGTATAAACAACTTCCTGGACAAGCGCCACACTTCTTGCTTTCCCACTTAGGAAACGGCAAACCATTGAAGGTCAAGCCGGGAATGTCGGTCAGCATAGCAAGTGACAGGGAGCGAGTGCACCTGTACATGGAGGAAGTGTCTCTTGAGCACTCTGCAGTTTACTACTGTGCTGTGAGGCCCACAGTGATACACATGCCACATTCTTGCTACAAGAACATTTCCTGCTTCTGAACTCATCACACTCACCTCTAAGAGAGGAACAACTTACCTAGATATACAAAGGCCAATTCGAAAGTTTGGACGTTGTGCAATGTGTCAACAAAAACAAAATACTATTTTTTTTCAACCTCGTGGGCTGTGGTCTGAGGAGCCCTCATTTCAACTTGTTTTTGGTCATCATGTTCATTGTGTTATCTGGGCCAAAGATGAAAAGGACCATCTGCTGTGTTATTCGCACCAACAGTTTTTTGGGATCTGTAGATGTTCTTGTCAGGGAGGTGTGATGACATTCAGAGACGACATGGTGATTTTTGAAGGGCACTGTTGTGTCATGGGGCTTCCTGTGTGCCAGAAGAGGCCTGATTCTCCTCAATGGCTTATCAGCCAATATTTATTCGCAAGAAGAAGGAGAAGCAGATGCTGCCAGGATGAATTTCAAGTGACATGAAAGAACCATAGTACGGTGCTGTGACGAGGAAGGACTTCGAATGTGCAACAGGAAGTGAAGGCCGTGCCCACGAAGCCACAAGTTAGCATTCATGTGAAGGGCGAATGCTGCGCCATGAAGTTCATGCCAACACATCCACTGGCGCGCCTGCACAAAAACACCTGCAGCTGCCTCGTGCACGGGGGGCTCACGGGAGGAGATGAGCCACTGTGACAACACGCTGCTGCTGCTGTGCAGGGGACATTCGTGTCTCATGGGCTCATTTCAACTTCATCTCAGACTCACTGATCTTATGTTTTGTTGTGATGTTATGCAAGCACAAGGAGGTCAACGTGTAATGTGACTCTGAGGGCAGCAGTGATTTTGTGTTCACATACTGGCATGCACAACAATGAAAATGTCATCTGGCTTTTTATTCATCACTGGCGCAAGAGGATACAAGTTGTCCCAGAACATTCCTGACATCCACGTCAAAGCTCAGGCGTGCGAAAGGTCCGCATAAATATCGATCAGGAGACCAACAAGGACCAGCGCTGCTGACTGCTACTGCACATCAAGTGACAAAACCAGAAATCCAAACTATCCCCACTCTGCACACTGATATGAACACAGCTTTGATGACCTCACTGTTAAAACGCAATAAAGACCCCACTACGAACATCCAATTATCACGGACTGTCCTGAAATCCAACCTGTTTAAAAGTTACAGAAAACGATGCTCCTCGTTCTACCTGACGTGCATTTGTACACACAACAAACATCCTGTCCCAGTAAGCTTCTGAGACAGAAACCATCACCGCTGTCATCTATGGTGCAGGTGCAATGGCAACCGCTTCCTGTGGAAAGAGCAGCAGAGACACAAACGATATCACACACACACCAATGCTCACACTGAGATAGCGCAAGTCATTTTTTACTCTTCACAAAATAAATACCGATTGGCTTGGTAAATGATGTGGGATTTCATTTTTTAACGTGTGGGCTGACTCTCATTCATCCAGGTCATGACAAAAGTTGAATCGAGGACACTGAATTCTTCTACATTGTTGATTATTTTTTTCTTTTCAAAATGTCTTTCTACTATTTGAACGATTTGTTTTCATACTGATTTGATGTCTTCTTTGTATTGTATTCATGACTTATTAGTTTCTCTGAATGTAGAATCTTGATGGGCTCTTTTGAATCATCCAAAAAATAAGGAAGCAACAGCCTTTAAATTTTTTTTTCTTTTATTGAGTTTTTGTTGATATCATGAGGCATTTTATAGCTCACTGACATAAAAAAAGCGACAAGTTCTAACACGAGTGGAGGAGGAAGAGGAAGACGGTGCCGCCGCGCTGGCTACTCTGGTGCGCCAAACCACAGGCCCAGCGTCATGACACAGTTGATGGCGAGCATCTTGGCGAAGACGAGGCGCAGGGTGAGGACGGCAAGGGAGAGGAGGTTCACCTTGCCGTCTGCCGGCGACATGCACATTAAACTCAGCCCGACAGACTGCGCCTCTCGCATGTTGAATACTAACCTGGCACCAACACGTCCTGGCACCGCCCTGGTCCACTTTCACCTGTGGCGACCAAACAGGAAGCAGACATGAGGCGGTGACTCCATTAACATGACTGGAGGCCTCGCCTGACCCTCCTCACCTTCGTCACACGTGCCGTCATGTGCGGCTGTTAGCAGTGCCACCTGGTTGTACAACAAGTCGTCCGAGATTCGCACGGGGCGAGACTCCTCGAACATGTGACTTTTTCCCAGCTTCTCTGTGGCATTGCGTCGGCTGAAGCCGGTGGCGAGACATGCCGTCAGGTTGCTGGCCTCAAGTTTGTAGAAGGATGGCTCAAAGTCCTCCCCTAAAACACCAACCAGATTCTCACATTACAGGGGAAGTTGTGTCAAAGGTTTTCATGACCATAATGTGGAATCTGAATGTCCAATTGAAGCGGCTCCCCTCGCTCCTTTTAAAATCAAGGCAGTCGAAGGACTTTGTTGGAGCAGAAATTGACTCCCGGCGGTACATGTATGAGATTGGTGTGCACAAAGTGCATTAATTTCGCTAAACTGCAAACTCTCCCCTTGCAGATGATATATTCGGCCGGGCATTTGACGTGGGCAATTGGAGAGCACCTTGCAACACTGTTCGAGCATCCATGGGGACCAAAATCATGAACGGCTATTTTTTTTTCAGTGTTTGGTTTCTATTTTTAATTTAGCACTAAATGAATATGGAAATAAAACAACAATTGAGATTTTTTTCCAGTGATGCAGTTTGGGTTATGGTGTTTACGTGTAGTTTGGAAGAAACTTGCTGGTTCCTGACATTTCTAATATGCAACAATAACTTTCACATTAAGTTCGCGACAGAGCTTGTGAAAGTTTCACACAAAGCATGTAAACATGTAACAACCAAATCTCCAAATTTCATTTAATTGAGCCGCCAAATCGACTTTGCCATGTTTCCACTCACCAGGGTCAACACTCAATCTGGTTCCACATCCAAACATCGACTACACATTCAGACAATCTGAGGCTCAAAGAAAAAAAATATGAACCATCACAGTTTCAGATTTTTACTAAAACAAAACTAAGTAATTCTCTTCCAAAAAAAATCCCACTTACAGGTTTCCACCGTCAATCGGTTCCACTTCCAAAAAACAACCTGTCGAATCCTGTCACACATTAGTTACTTCCTTAACAAGAACCTCCTGAGATCTGTTGTGAAGCTGCATACCTCAACAGGCTTCGCGGTATAAAAAATGGACACAAAATATGTATTTTATCTGGTTTTACAGTTTCTCATCTTTTTAGGTAGTGACACAATTTGGGCCATGATACATAAAAGCCAAACTTGCGAGTCACGACAGTCAGTCTGGTACCGCTTCCAGTTTCCTGACACACATTAGTTAGTCCCTCAACAAAAACCTTTCGAGAAACCTTGACAAGAACGCAAGTGGAATCCTTATGGGGTGTCATGGCTCAGGTGGTATTGTGGTTGTTTTCCAGACTGAAAGTCGTGGGTCCAATTCTGAGCCTGAGTGACTATGCCCAAGGGGTCCTTGAGCAAAATACCAAACCTGATGCTGATGAGGATTGTTCAAGTGCTTTGAGTGCCTTCAAAAGTGCGATTCAAGCAAAATCCCATTTGTTATTTACCTTCATGTTTCCACGCACAAATAAAATGTATCGTCAGCGTACCAAATATCTCCTCGTTCCAGCTGCATGTATGGGAAATTTACCAGTTGCGACACTCAAACTACTTTCACATCAGCGGTCCACCTCTTCACAGCGGCATTCCTCAGAGCAAGGTTCCTTGTCCACTAGACTTTCATGTCATCCATGTCGACTGGACACCCTTCTCCAAGTGTCTTGAATTATGTTGTTTGCATAAAAAAAGATGGGTACATTTTTCATCGTGTTGCCATCGCACTTGAGGCAATAAACGAAAGGTTCGTGGCAAAAGCAAGCAGCTGAACCGTTCCTCGAAAAACAGAGTGGAGAAAGAAAAACAAGTGTTCACTGACAATGATGTCAATACAAGAGGTGGAAAATACAAGCTACCGTATATATTAAGATCCGACTGATTTCCACTGTCATGCTTGTCCCATCCCCGAAGACAATCTACTTGCAACAACATCCACTGTGACACAAAGCTGCAACCACATTGGCGACGCCCACCGCCTCTGGCTTCACGATGCTGACATCATGTTGCCTCTGTTCAAAGTTCCGCTCAAAAGCCACTCACACTTATTTTGATGTTACCAGGTGGTCCCAAGTAATGATACAAAGTAAAGTAAAATGATACAGGATCCGACATTAACGGTGGCCCAATGGCCTGATGGCCCTGGACCAGTATGGCACTGTTGTCGGGCCACCACCGACATTCTCGATGCGAGCTCGGCAGTCCAGTACTGTACACATTTCATGAATATGAAACTGAAATTCTCGCTTTGAAGCAAAATGTTGAAGTATTTGAGAATTGAGTTTTTCGCAGTCGGGTGAGGCAATCAGACTGTCTCGAAAACAACTGATCTTTTGGGCTCTCCTCAGTCAAAGGTTGTCTTGTTTGGGGTTCACAGAGAATTTTCAGTGAAAGATTCTTTGTTCAAAAGTAGGTGGCCACAATAAACAACCAAACCATATTATGCTGGGTGCGTGCTAAATTATTTTCCACAACAATATGGATTGGCTTGAACAAGAAATAAGCTCAGAAAAAAAACATTTTTTATCTGAATCTGTACTTTAATTAGTCAAACCAAAAAACTTACTATTTGCTCGGGGGTCGAAAAAACAATACATAAAAAAAAAGCGCTTGCAGAGGCAAGGTACAAGAGAACACCGAGAATACACAAACGAAATATCACAAGCCCAATAACGTTCAACCAAATATCAAGATCGATAACAAAGAACATTGAAAACGAGAGCAACTCTGAAACGCACGGAAAGGTCACACGTTTCCTGCTTTCCCTCTCGCCGAGTGGCAGCTCGCCACGTGCAGGAAGGTCGGTGAGTATCGGAAGTGACAGGAAGCAAGTGCACCCGCATCTCGAGATGATTATGAACATGTTTACTTTATTATTAGCTCTAAATTTGTCTAATTAAAATCAAGAAAGGCAAAGATGACGTTCACGCGAACCACAGTGCACTGCTCCACGTCACAGCGATACATGACTTCCGTTGTGCATGTGTGATGTCGCACACTTCAGAAAGGCCCCGCCCCCTTAGCAACAAGTCAGCGTTCATGCAGACTGTGAGTGCAGACATGAGTGTGGCGCTTATATGTGTGCTGACGGCTGCTTGGAGCCTGGGTGAGGTCAAGATGTGAAGTCACTGCCACTTTCCACTGATGTTTGATCGCTTTTGTTGCCTTTTAGTGACAGGAATCAGCGGCCAGACAGAGCACCAGCCAGAACGGGGGGTCCACGCTGTGGATGGTGCAGCAGTGACGCTGGACTGCAGTTCCCCCAGTTCGGCGTACACTGACTACATCTTCTGGTACAAAAAAGAAGTAAACTCATTGCCTGACTTCATCCTGAGCACATATCAGTTCGGTCAGGTTAAGAAAGCGGAAAAGTACCGTGAAAGGTTTCGCTGCAGCATGAATGCCAGCGCTCGGCAAGCTTCTCTTCATATCGAACGTGTGAAGCCCAGCGACTCCGGAGTCTTCTACTGCGCCCTGCGGCCCACGCTGACACATTCACTGGCGTGCCTGCACAAAAACACCTGCACCCACCTCACCTCAGAAGTGACATTGGGGCCGTGGCCTCACCGGAGTCCAATATGTCTCACTGTCGCAGAGCTGCAACTCAGAATGACAACAGGCTGCTCCCGTCCTCGAGGATGCTATTGTATTGTCTCGTTTTTTTACTTCACTCTGCTCTGTAATGGGTCTCATACTCTGTGTGCTCTTTAGTTCATTTCATTGGATCCCACATGCAGTTTTCTTCTGGTATTATCCAATTTCTTCTCCTCATTTCTCTTCTCAAGTCATGTTGACAGTGCAGCTCAGACATCAATTAGGAGGCCAACGACAACTGACGCTGCTCACCAGTGTAATGGCAGCCTACTTGGCAAACGTGGCAGGCTAAGCTGCAATAAAATGACAAAAGTAGCGAAACGACATCAAACTCCATTAACATATTGCACACGTACAATCCAAATGCAGAGTACTATCCACATGAATCCCTCAGGCCGCTGTCACAGACTGAGTGCGCCGCTGTTGTATAATCACATGACCACAATGAGCCAATCGAAGAGTTTGTTGACCGGAAGAGATTTTTTTTCTTGATAGGAATCTGATGTATTTGAATTTCGTACGTATTAAAATAGAAGCACCAAAAGTAAAATACAGCATTATTCCCTTTGTAGTCAGGAAAGAGTCTAATAACATTTGGAATTTTGATTTGTATTCCTAAAATTGAAATAGTCCATAGCATGAGACAAAAAAATGTCCGGTAAATTTGTTTTGGATTCCCGACAAATTTTCTGGTTCACGTCTCCCGTTTTGTTTTGTTTTGTTTTGTTTTTTTAAGCGAACAGATTGCATCTGCGACCGTGTGCATCCTGATGACACTGAAGGGAATTACAATACATTAAAAGTGAACAATGGCCAAGACACACTGACACTGAAGCACAAGTATCAAAATAATTTCAGGACCAAAAAAAAAAAAAAACAACAGTAATTCATCACTGCCAAGCTTATCGCACACAAAACAAAATAGAAAAGGGAGAAAAAAAAGCTTTTGTCCATTTGAGGCCCATCAAAACCTTAAACCACAATTTCGTTAAGTCCATGAGAGTGGGACAAAAATATCCTCAATATTGGATCGTTTTCATACCCGTGTTCCATACACACCCCGCATCCCGCCCCAAGATACCTGAGATAGGCGTCTACTCTTCGGTTTAGAAAAGACAGGTGGTTGTTCCACCAGTTACAGATTAAAAGAATGAACTCCAGCTCAATTGGATAAACAGTGCTATCTGTTGTTATTCCGTTGTAACTGCATGTAAGGAGAGAGTAATTGTGGGAGTGACTGCCCACCGCAATGGCGGATTGGTCGTGGAAGGTCACGTGTCCGAATATCCGTGGACAAAACATTGGAAACTCATAATAATAATAATAATAATAATAATAATAATAATAATAATAATACATTTTATTTGTAAGCGCCTTTCACAGCACTCAAGGACACTTTACAACCAAGCGCAAACAATAAAAACCACAGATAAAATTATAAATAAAAGAAGAGATAGATTTAACTCGTACAACTTGTATAAATTCAAGTGCAGCTGTTTTGTGAGTGTTGTTGAGTAAAATCGCTGCCTTTAATGAGCCGAATGTGTGATTTCCAACTTGTTCTTTTCATTTTCAAAGTTAATCGTGGAAGAAACGAATGTTGACAAGGTGCCATATTTTTTTATTGAGAAAGAACGCCATTTACTCAGGCAGTTGACACCCAACCCCATTTTCCATGACGCTGTTGACACACAGGAATGTTTTGTACTGTGACTTCTGTCGATGAAGACATGCTAAAAAATGTGACATCCATCCATCCACCCATTTTCTGATCTGCTTAATCCTCACAAGGGTCGTGGGGTGTGCTGGAGCCTATCCCAGCTGTCTTCAGGCAGTAGGCGGGGGACACCCTGAACCGATTGCCAGCCAATCGCATGGCACAACCGGACGAATAACCATCAAGGTCTAAATCGGCGGTTCTCAAACTGCGGCCCGCCTCCACATTTGATCCGGCCCCCGTGAACAATACCAGAGGGCATTTTGATTTATTTTTCACATACAATATATGTATTTGTATTGGATCATAAAGTTGGGCTTCTGCAATAAAGTGTTCCTTAGTTCTGAACTATTTCCATTATTAACGATTGGCTAATAACTATTTCATAAACACATAACATGACATTTGTTCCGCCCTGTGGTCTGTGCCGTTATCTGGCAACCCCAGAAAAAAAATCTGAACCTGCCCCTCTCAAAGAGAACATAATCATGGTGAAAAGGTTAGGTAAGAGGAAAAAAAATGATTCAGAATGCAGGGTATTTAACCCAAAGTGGAGAAACGATTAATATTATTATTTTTGTTCAATGCAAAGAAAAGGCTGGCTGGCTGTCTCATCTGTCAAGAGGCTGTGGCGGTATTTAAAGAATACAATCTGCGGAGACACTATGAATCCCGTCACAAAGACAAGTACGACGGCCAAATGCGAGCGGACAGAATCAAAAATGTCAAAGCTAAAAAAAAGGAATTCTAGCTCAGCAAAATACATTTGTATGCCAAGCTCAGCCGAACCAGTCATCTGTTTGGGCGAACTTTCGGGTTGCTCAACTGATAGTAAGCAGCGGAAAAGCTTTTACTGACGGAGCGTTTGTCAAGAAATGCATGAATGCTGTCGCGCAGGAGCTGTGTACCGAGAAGACAGATGTCTTTAATACCACGAGTACAATCACCAGACGTTTCGAAGAAATCGAAAGAATTTGAATTATTTTCATTGGCACTGGATGAGATCACGGATGTGCAGGACACAGCGCAACTGCTAATTTTTATTCGTGGAGTTAGCACAAACTTTGATATGTGCGAGGAGCTGGCAACCCTCCAAAGTCTCAAAGGGACTACAATGGGGGAGGATATTTTCGGCAAAATGCACCGAGCTCCGAGTATGGTGGGTGCATCTCGGGGGTCGAATTGGATGCATTAACCGGGAGATGGAAGAATGGGGTTTCAAATTCACTGCCCAATTCACCAGCAAGCACTGTGCTGCAAAATATTAATTTGGGATTCTGTCATGAAGGTTGTGGTGCCATGCAAAAACTTTATCAGAGCAAAGTTGATTATTATTTATTTCCTGGCTTTTTTTCCAGCGAAGAACCCGCTGAGGGTTATTTAGTTATTATTTATTTCATTAATCGTGTTATTATTTATTTCCTGACTTTTGTTCTGTGAAAAATCCAGAAAAGGTTGTTAGATTTTTTTGTGGGTTTCTGGAAAACAATACATTTTTATGTTTAGGGACTCTTGCAGTCATAATTTTTCTGTTACAAACTGACCCCGCGGGCCCCCATCAGAGAAGCGAAAAGTTATGTGGCCCTCACAGGAAAAAGTTTGGGAACCACTGGCCTAAATTGCTGATTTCAAAAGCCTTATATTTTGAAATGTAACATCAGGTCTTAATGAAAGTACTGTGGTGGATACCTGGAGTGGCTTGGTGTGCCCTAGACCTGGCAAGATTCTGGGATAACTCAAATCCATATTTTATTGTATTTTATTTTTTTAATCAGGTGAAATTTTAGTCATTGATGTTGAGTAACAGTGATTTTACTTTCTGTATCAACTTCAGATCGCTTTTTGGTGCTGCTCTGAGAGAGTTTTCATTCTCTCTGGGTGAACTCATCATTACCTGAAGAAATTATTTTAAACATTTTTATTTTAACAATATTTGAAATTCAAACCACTGAGGTGCTTTTATTTTGAAGGTGGCCAACGCCACTCGCTGGCTCCAAATTACCGTAATGCAGAGTTTAGACATCGCTGATTTGACCGCGGGCCAGGATGGGGAGCGAGGAGGGATAGACACCCTTGACCAAATCCTCCAAAATTGTACTCAACGTGCTCAAAGCTCTTCTGAAGGCGCCCACCATCATTTTGCTGGGCCGAGACAGCTTTCGTTGAATCTTCGTGTCCGATTAAAGGCCAAGTGTGAAGTAATTTCATGAAATGCCAAATAGGGTCACAATGAAAGTACTTAAACATTGTCCACCAAATAAAGCATGTAAAGATAATTTATATGTTGTATATTTGACAAAATAATCGCTTTTCCGAAGTTCGAGCCTGAAAGGGGAGTAACCCGGAGGTGCTACGTCACATGGAGAACAGCGATGGCAGAGCTCCATACGGCCGAGATGCAAAGCATTTCAAACAATGATTCAAACAGCGATACAAGCGATAGATCGAGCGCAAGTGAGGATATCCATGTTTTGAAGAGTTGGAGGAAGAAGAGGAGGTTGGAATTTTACATGTTGGACCTTGCATGTATGAGCCAGACGCTAATCAGGATGCAAACAATGTGCCCAGACGACCTGACATGGAATGGAGACAAGACCCATCGAGATGACAAGATTGATAAGATATAGGCTGGTATTATTTTTATGATTTGAAGATGCAGGCATGTGCACATAATTTTATGTTTTTGTCTATGATGACATTGTTTAAAAAAAATAATCAGACTTCATGTTCAAGCAGTTAGCCTACTCGGTACTTGAGTATTCTTTTTAGCAAATAATTTTTTGACTTGTACAGTCATACCTCGGTTTTTGACCATAATCCGTTCCAGAAAGCTGTTCGAAAACCGATTTGTTCGAAAACCGAAACCACGCTCTTTTTAAAAAAAACATCTTGATTGAACACGTCTGCTCGCAATGGAATGCTACATGAGGAAGCGTCACTTCCTCGTGTAAGGAAGGCGAGAGGAGTCAAGTGACACATTCAAGTGCGCTCAGTTTGTTCGAGAACCGAAATTCGGTCGTCATCCGAGGCATAAAAAAAAAGAAATTTTTGGTCGAAAACCGATTTGGTCGAGAGCAGAGACATTCGAAAACCGAGGTTTGACTGTACTATTGAAATATACTTGCACAACAATTTGTCTGACTGCCATTATTACTCATCGCTGATATGAATAGCATCAATCGGGGTTTGACTCGAGCCGAAAACTAACGTCGCTAGCTTCTCCTGTTCAACGTTGCTAGCTTCTCGAGTTAGCTTTCAGCTAACGTCGCTACATTCTACTGTTCATTCCACAAGAGTTGGCAGCTATGCTTTGACAAATCATCATCATCTATCCAAAAATCACACTTACATTTTTGCAAATCCTATCACAACACTGTTGTTGGCACAGCCAAGGGAAGATGACACTCCCAATAAGTGCACCTCCTTCCGCTATTCTACTAGTTTCGAGTTGGCATCTCTGTTCTCCCACCAGAGAAAACGCAGATAATCTCTGTCTTCTCTTCTAACATGAAAACTCATGTTAGAACCATGTGTGACGTAGAAACATTTTTTCTACGTCACACATGGTTGCAACAGGAAGTTTACGGAACCGACATTGTACAGCTGTGAGACCATTTGAAAGGTCAGGTCCTGTTGACAGATGGTGATTCAGTGAGGTGCACTTGTACTTGGCCGAACAGTCAAAGACCACATGAATTTTGTTCGGGTTCCGGGGGTGGAACACACCACAATTTATTAATTCAGGAGTCATCACAGATTCGACACACATACAAACTTGACATTAGACCCAAAACCATCAGTGACATCGTCCGTGTCTTTGGGACGCTCGAGCTGCGGCCCGTTCCGCAAAGACTCTTTCGGATGATCGCCGGTTTCCTTTTCGGGGCTTCGCGGAAAACATCCGTGCGAGACAACGGTCGTGCGCCAGTTCTATTGCGGAGCATTTGGGCTGCCTGAGCATTGTCCGCACTCAAATGACTTGTCTTATGACAATCACTCTCGGTGACGCCTGAGTGCCTCAGGGCGGGGGAGAGCGTCTCTCTAAGATTGCTATCTCGAAGGTAATGAACCAACCAGTGACCAACGCAACCGCGTTTCACACGCGAGTTTCCTTCGCCCCGTCTTTGGGGGTTCTCGAGCAGCGCGATGAGAACGAGTCCTTGGGAGTCTCGAGAGCCTTGAACGACCGTCGACTTCTGTGGCAGAGTCAACACACCATATCGTGCAGGATATCGTTTAGCGGCCGCTCGAGCGCTCCAGCTAATGACGCGTCGTCCTCTCGGAACACAAAGCGGACCGTCTGACTCCCGAATGGCTCCTCGCGGGGAGCGTGTTGATTCCAGACTCAAGCCATGGGGGTAAAGGCCCAAAGCTGTCGTGGGCCGAGTGTCTCCGTGAGGGGAATAAGTCAAGCCGAATGAGGCCGAGCGCGGGGTCCGGCGCGTGCCACCGGCAAGGGAAAAGAGCGGTGTTGTGTTCGCCCGCGCTCGGGCTGGATCGGCACCAGTCCGAGACGCTGCGGTCCGAACTGCCGCAGGTGTCGGAGTCCGTCTGGCCGAGTCACTCGGCTTGGGCCAAACTCAGCAGGTGGGGAACGGTCGCCACCGAGGTGGTACTGCTGACCGGCGCGGTCACGAGGTCCTGCTCCGTCGCGGCGGCGGTCGGGGACGCCTGCGCCCCCGAAGTGACACAGGAGGCGCCACCAAAGAGGGCGGCCACTTTCTGGTAGTAACGTGTCCGGATCACCTTGGCGGAGCGGTAGAGATCCCCGATGAAACAGTAGCAGATGGGGTTGAGGCTGGAGTTGGTCTGGCCCAGCAGTTGGGCGAACGGTGGGGTCTGGAGGAGCCATGGCGGCGGGCGGAGCTCGCGGTCGATCCACAGGTCGGCCACATAGAGCGGCAGCCACGTAGAGCGGCAGCCACGAGGCGGCGAACAGCAGCACCAGGCACACCACCATCTTGGTGATCTTCTGCCGGGTCTTCAGGCGAGAGGCGTGCAGGGCCCCGCACCGCGGGTCCAAGTCGGCGAAGGCCGACCGCGTGCCGCCCCACAGTCGCCAGCCGGTCAGGAAGCCGATGGTCAGGTTGAAGGTGACCGGAAAGCAATAGAGCACTGCAAACAGCAACACGTACCTGCGCGGGAAGGAGGAAGGAATTAGGTCGCGGCGCATCAGTCAAAGTCAAAACGTCGCTCCTCAAATGGAGTCACGGATTTGCAAAATGGCAAAAAGGACTCCAAGCCTTGACTATGTAACAATAGTATTGTTAGAGTTGTTGCTAGAGGGACAGCTTTGGGCGAGGGAACCGGAAGTGACGTCTGTTCTCCCCGATGTTACACGATGGAGTTCCATACATGTGCTTCCAGTGTTGTGCCTATTAAAGACAAGTAAGCAAGGAGCTTTAACCGTCCACTCTGTTTGTTGAGACAGAACAGAACAGAGCGAAACAGACTACGGTGGTACCAGGACTTGACAAGTGTCCCGACTCAAGAGAGTGCCCCTTTAGGGTTACAAATCGTTCCTCGGTCAATTTTTGTGACTTTGCGTTTGGAAGCAAAATTGGAATTGGAATGCGCTTCGCATACGCTGCCGCCACTCGAGCGACGACAAAGAAACGGAGCAAGAGGGGCCGTTGCTCCAAATGGTCAAAGACGCAAACGTACAACGAGAAGGCACCCTGATCCTTGTCTCAGCCAAGCCGCTCTCTCCAGGCACTCGCGTTGTCTTGTCCGCTTGTCTGTGTTTGGTTGCCAGCTTTCGTTCCGTCTTTCTCGATTCATTCTTCCTTACTTTGGCCCTCAACGTTTTGGCGATGCTTGTTGATGTCATTTTTCATTCCTTTGCGGGGCTCAATCACGACAACGCGCTCGTTACGGACGCAACGCTAACTCGTGAGCTTTGTGGTCAAAGCTTCCGCTCAAGACGTTCTTTGATGTTTCTCCTTTGATGGCTGACACGGTCGGGGTGAACTTGTGGGAACGCGTCTCGCAGTTCATTGACGGCTCCGCCAAGGGCACGGCTGTCCAAAGTCGGTCTTTGAGGGCCGCCGTCCCGCCAGCTCTCGCAGGAGCAACGCACCCGATGAAAATCATCAGGATGGAAAACTGGCGGGCCCAGAGCTGGACCTGCCCGCCCTCGGGTGTTCTGCTCCTTCAGGAGGTGTTCACTCAAGGCGCGGTGTTGATTTGCGGTGGCTACTATTTGAGGAAAGGAACGAAGTGTATCCACATTGTTTTCCGTCCAGCTAAAGCCGGTTCATTGTCATTCCGTGGCAAAACAAGACCGATATGAATTTTAAAGGAGGTCAAACTGGGAGTCAAAGGTGATTTCTCTCCGCGATGAAAGCGAAAGTATTTTTTTTTTGCTTCCGCTATGAGCAAAATGCAAATGGCTGACGATCCCGAGAGGCAGTGGGCATGAATCTTGATGAGGCCATCCTCCTCTGGGTCGCTCATCGTCGGCCGGAGAAACGAGCTACTTCCCGGACCCGTCGGCTCGGAACGGCTCGGATTCACCGGTGAGCCTCAACAGCGGACGCTTGGAATCTCGAAAGGGTTACGAGTGATGCAAGTTGCAGCCCTATCTTTTGACACAGCAGTCCGGATAAAACACACTGAAGGATCTGACCGAGCGGGATGAACCGAAGCGTCATTTTTTGGGGGATCGAACCCAGTCAATCACCCGAGCAGGAGCCGACCTGAGAAATGAGACAGGCCACTAGGAGACGACTCAGACAACACCTCCCGAACGTTTCTCGCCAAGACAGCACTTGCAGCGATGCCACATTACACATTTCGACGTGTGCGGTCGCCAAGGGCAAACCAGGAGGCGTGGAAGAGGAAACGAGCGCAACGCCGTTGGATTGAGAAACCCAAAAAAGAAGCAGATTGAAATTCCGAGGCTCTTTGCCCGCCGGCACGAGTTGCGAGTTTGACACGGTTGAAGATTTTGAATATGGCGAGCTGGAGGCACGGCGACGGAGAGAATCGTTTTTTTGTAATTGAGCACAAAGGGACGGGGCCACTCAGGCATTTATGACGCTGACTTTCCCGAGACTCGCGATCCACTGTGCTAGCCTTGCTAGCGCTTCTACTCAAACTCCAGGACCTCCAAACTCCTGAGTCGTAAGGACGAGACGGCACGTTAAGTGGCGACCTTCATCCGAAAGGTCCCGAGCCCGAACGTCAACTCCTGCGTCGACGTCGGCGTACGTACATACCCTTGTTTTAGGCGACACTTGGGCCACTCCTCCTGGCACACCAGAATGGAAAAGATAATTTCGTTGCACGAATGTGTAATGACAATAAAGCAATCCAATATTGTCCAAAAGCTGCCGAAGCCGATCTCCTGCCGACGGTTGACGA
>NW_017805879.1:135082-137017 GCF_001891065.2 Hippocampus comes
TTGCGTCTCAACTATTCCAGCGGAGTTGCCCTGATCAAGAAATCATCTTGAAACAATGAATAAAGTTGGCTTGCACGTTTTGGTAGTGTGCGTAATGGGTGTTTTATTTGCACTTAATTCACATTCGCCAAGAACAGGGGTGTCAAACATACAGCCCGCGGGCCGCGGCTGGCCCCCAAGGCGGGTCGATAAGGATCGCAGGATAATTTCAAAGTCAAAAAATGCAACAAACCTCAATCTATCACTGAGGCAGACAGAACACAGCCGACGCTATCAAGGACATGTGAATACTTTATTCTTGACACATGTAATAGCGCTCTCCTTCGTTTGTAAAGTGCAGGCAGGGATTACATTTAGACTCCATATGCACATGTGTAAATGGTTTAAAAAATCCTTTCCTTGTAAATCTCGTTTAATATTCAATTGCATGACTATATTTTTCAACAGCAATTACTTGTTCAAGTCTTGTGCCTTTGTGCAATCAGTGAGATCAGTTGCATCGTACATGTGAATGATCAAAGTAAATTGCACATTTGTCTCATAAGGAAACCTAAGGAGCTTCACGAAATGTTTTGTAAAAGATATGTTCATTACATTTCAACATTTTCCTATTCTTATTGTGCTTCTTTAGACCAAAAAAAAAAAAAAAAGGAAAGAAATATTATTTTGGTTCTTCATAGCAGAGTATGGTATAATTTTCATGGTTTTCATGTGTGTGCGGGTGTACATACTGTTCACCTGTTGGGTGGCGGTGCACATGACTGATTTATTGCACATATTTGTTATCCGGTGGCCCAGTGGGCCAGTGGTTAGTGCATCGACCTCACAGTGCAGAGGTCGTGGGTTCAATCCCCGCTTCAGCCTCCCCGTGTGGAGTTTGCATGCTCTCCCCGGGCCTGCGTGGGTTTCCCCACATTGCAAAAACATGCACGGCAGGCTGATTGAACACTCCAAATTGTCCCTACGTGTGAGTGTGAATGGCTGGTCGTCTCTGCGATTAGCTGGCAACCAGTTCAGGGTGTCCCTCTCCTACTGGCCGAAGACGGCTGGGATCGGCTCTGGTACCCCCCGTGACCCTCGTGAGGATAAAGCGGATCGGAAAATGAATGAATGAATATTTGTTGTCCACAACTTGCATTGGCCTCGCTGCAGTTGTGAAGATTGATGTGTGAAGCATATTATTACAATGGACGCGACAGCTTCTTGTTGACTTTGAAACGTCGCTTGGAGCCGACGTGTGCACATTTTGAGCAAGACGTCGGCCATCCACATAAGTGAAAGGACACTTTGTCTCCTCTTTCATGTTCAACTGCTTCAAACAACAAAGCGTATAAAGGGGAAAGATTTCCCGATGTCATGCGTTGTGTTTATGATTTGACTTGACACTGTTTTGTTCAGTGCTTTGTGACAGCCGCAGCTGTTGTGAAAACGCGATCTGAATCAGGACGTATTGTAGCGTACTTGGAGTAATTCCACACTTGTTCATCACGTTTGGTTAACACGTAACCAAGGGCGTCGTCAGAAAGAATATAATCATTCTCGTCTCTCATTCGATGTTTTAAAAGTATGATCTTGGTGTCTGTTGCTGGATTTGGCAGTTGAGAGACGACAGTCCAGGAAGTACACAATGGCCGGCAAGGAAGTCACTTTGGGCGATGGAACCAGGTCTGCTTTTCGGGCTTGCAGGCGTAGCAATGCCGTTGCTTAGCTTTAATTGCCGTCATGGACGTTTTGATCTTATCTGAAACAAAGTAACACAAAACAAGAATGGACATTCAGTGCGAGGTCTGTTTGGAATTGATTTGAGTGATACCTGAATTTATTTACTTTGTATGTGTGGCTGAAAATGTTCACAATTATTTGCACATAATTATTTGTTCTTTTGCGGGTATGAGAAACATTTTCTTGAATTAAAAAAAAAAAAAAAGCAATGAT
>NW_017805879.1:138479-147272 GCF_001891065.2 Hippocampus comes
ACCCGGCGGCTCGGAACGGCTCGGATTCACCGGTGAGCCTCAACAGCGGACGCTTGGAATCTCGAAAGGGTTACGAGTGATGCAAGTTGCAGCCCTATCTTTTGACACAGCAGTCCGGATAAAACACACTGAAGGATCTGACCGAGCGGGATGAACCGAAGCGTCATTTTTTGGGGGATCGAACCCAGTCAATCACCCGAGCAGGAGCCGACCTGAGAAATGAGACAGGCCACTAGGAGACGACTCAGACAACACCTCCCGAACGTTTCTCGCCAAGACAGCACTTGCAGCGATGCCACATTACACATTTCGACGTGTGCGGTCGCCAAGGGCAAACCAGGAGGCGTGGAAGAGGAAACGAGCGCAACGCCGTTGGATTGAGAAACCCAAAAAAGAAGCAGATTGAAATTCCGAGGCTCTTTGCCCGCCGGCACGAGTTGCGAGTTTGACACGGTTGAAGATTTTGAATATGGCGAGCTGGAGGCACGGCGACGGAGAGAATCGTTTTTTTGTAATTGAGCACAAAGGGACGGGGCCACTCAGGCATTTATGACGCTGACTTTCCCGAGACTCGCGATCCACTGTGCTAGCCTTGCTAGCGCTTCTACTCAAACTCCAGGACCTCCAAACTCCTGAGTCGTAAGGACGAGACGGCACGTTAAGTGGCGACCTTCATCCGAAAGGTCCCGAGCCCGAACGTCAACTCCTGCGTCGACGTCGGCGTACGTACATACCCTTGTTTTAGGCGACACTTGGGCCACTCCTCCTGGCACACCAGAATGGAAAAGATAATTTCGTTGCACGAATGTGTAATGACAATAAAGCAATCCAATATTGTCCAAAAGCTGCCGAAGCCGATCTCCTGCCGACGGTTGACGACGGCGATGGGAGCACCCACGCCGAATGTGCCGTTTATGGACCCCGTGAAGTGTATTATGGGATGATGTCACCTACGCCCGATCGTCTGGGCGAGGGTCACGTCACATATGTGCCAATTCACGTTTTGGGGCACGTTGACGTGTCACGTGTACGTACCAATGTAGGAAACTGAGCTGTTGGGTGTTTTCCAGGTGGAAAGACAGTCCCCACGTTGAGGATGTGGCCGCGAAAGATGAAAATGCAAAGGCTGCTTGTCAACTCTGGTCTGTAGACGGTGTTATCACTCCTAAAAGAAAAACAAAAATGTTCATAAAATTTGGAGTGGCAGTACAGTACACAGAAGCAGCAGGTTGTGTGAAGAGGTCACTGAATTTTGTACAGTGATCTTTCGCTATTTTGCGGTTCGTTTATCGTGGCTTCGGTGCATCATGGATTTTTCCAAACATATTCATTAAAAAATAAATGAAATAAAATTAAGTCCAGAAAAAGTCTGCAAACAA
This sequence comes from Hippocampus comes, assembly GCF_001891065.2. Classification (NCBI taxonomy): domain Eukaryota; kingdom Metazoa; phylum Chordata; class Actinopteri; order Syngnathiformes; family Syngnathidae; genus Hippocampus; species Hippocampus comes. The sequence goes on from NW_017805879.1 coordinate 139,859, forward strand.
CAGCGAGTAACATAGAGCAACATATACAGTACTACATGTATATGTTTACTGTATTTTATTATTCATACTCTAATCTAACCTAACTTATACATGTTTAAATCTATTAGTACACAGCATTAAGTAATGTTAATTACTACAAAATTGACCTCTAAATGCATGTACAGACGCTCTCCAGGTAACGAACGAGATACGTTCCGAAGGCTCGTTCGCTGGCTGAATTCGTACGTAAGTTGCTTCAGTGCTATATTTTGTATGGAATGTATGTTTAAGGCTTATATAAGTATGTTTAAGGCTTATATAAGTGTAATAAAATGAAGTTTAACATACTTTTGGAAGATGTACTCGAAGGCTTAAGGAGATGATGGAGGGGGAGAGAGTTCCATCTCGAACTTCTTCATGGGGACAAGCGTTTCCTCCTCCTCCTCTCACAGCGCCTCACGTCGGTATTAGCGGCGGAAAGAAGTACTACAGTACTCGGAAAAAGGCGCGCAATACAAAATCTGACTGACAGCATCTCTGTCCGAGAACATTTTTCGACATACCTGTACCCGCAAAAATGTTCGTATGTACCGTTGTTCGCAACACGAAAGTTCGTAAAGCGGGGAGCGCCTGTATACCATTAAATTTGGCCTTAGAAATATTTTTTATACTCACACACATGTACATGTACCTATACGGGGGGCGGTCGCTACTTCGCTGATTTTCGTTTATCGCGGGTGGTTTCGGTCCCCATGAACCGTGACAGACGAAGGATTACTGTACTTAATTGGCATTGACAAAAAAAATGTAAAGGTCATGAAAACTGGTTGACAAACGAGAATCGCAGATTATTCCAGTAAATCCTAAAATTTGTGAAAGTAAACATAGAACCACCACCAACACAAAAAGATCAAATAAGACGATAAAGAGATATGGGGATGTGCGCAACGATGCAATGCGGGAAAAGGTGTGGATCCAGCAGAATTAAGTGCAAGAAATTTGATTTCACACAATATAGAAGGTCATTTTGTACTCAAGACTAGTTTTTGAAATGAATGAATAATCGTTTGTGTTAATCAAGATGATCTTCACCATAATCGCCCCGCCCTCACATGCAACCCGCGTTGTTTCCCACCCAACATAACGAGCACCACCAGTCGGCATGACGCAGTTGTCATGCTCCGCGTACCGAATGTTGCGACCGTGGCTCTGCATTCAAGACATTTTAGCACCGCCGTGTGGTGACAACTTTCTTTGCAGCAAAACTGCCCGAGTACTGTACTTCCAAAGTGATGAGTTCGAGTCAACTTGCCCTGGCTTCTTCCTCACTCTTCAATTGAGCCGATGTCAGCATTCTCGGGATAAAAAGTATCAACTAACCAGGCGCTTTTTTCGACAGGGTCAGCGGGAAGAGGGGGCGCTGACCTTCAAATGAAACATCTCCTCTTGTACGGCGCGCAGTCACGCCGAACGTGAAGCGCTCAGGAAGGTCGACGTCATGAGAGCTCGACGCGGCGGGAAATTATGACGCGCTACGTTCATGTTTTCAATGTCTCTTGATTTTTTGTCTCTTGAGGAGCCGTTGAAGCAGTGAATGAGCGCGTCCCCCAGGGGGTGCTCGTCCTACCGTTGTCAGTCTCTGTAGAGCTCTGTAAATTAAATCATTGCTGTCCTTCACAAATGTGACGGGTGGGATTAAATGGGTTAATTGGTTGCACACGTTCAAACTCACAGACGCTACAGTGTAGAAGGGGAGGATGGTAAAAGTGATCAAAATTCGCTTTCGGAGTTGTCAGAATTGGTTATCCGCAGGACCGAATCGGGGAACAGTCCTGGTCAACTTCCCTAACGGGCCCGAACCCCCGTTTACGGCTCGCCCCCTCCTTGCGGTAATGCGGGACGGCTGGGGAGACGGAGGTTCTTTTTTTTTCATACGAGTCAATGACGAAAGAGATGCGGCTAGGTTCCTAACCGCCTTTTTTTTCACGAAGCCAACCAGAATCCGCCTTCGCTTATTTTTAACTCTAATCAGTAACCGAGCATTAGAGGATAATAAGTGACCGCTTCACTTTAACGACGGCTCTTTCGATTTTTTACTTCTGGTGCAATTGGCATGTAGACCTAGTATTCATTTAACAATCCCGGTCGGGATCGTTCAGATGTGTTATTCAAGACGCCGGAGTAAACTATTTTGCTTAACTCTTCATTTTTCCAGACGGATCACGCGGCCCGCTGTCAGCGAGCGCACAACCTTTCATTCATCGATGAAGGCTGAGTGGTGATAAGAATTAAATCATAAAAACTACAGAGGTAGACGATAATGAATTTTGACACATTTATTAATATGACAATTCTCGTAAAACATGCATTAATCCACCATTGTAACCGCAAGCCGAGGAATACTATGGTCAACAACAAAAGCATTGTTAGAATGGTATTTTTCAACTTCAAATCAAATGAGAATAATGTCACAGCACACAGGGATTATAATAATGATAAAAGGAGTAAGGCAAAAAAAACGAATAAATAAAGTAAAAATGATTACAAGAATAAAAATGAATGAAATAACCACCTGTCTATTGTCATTGAGGGTGTCAAGATTGATCAAGTCTTAGGTGCCCCGTGATTCAACTTATTAATTTTTATCATAATATTTTAGTACCATTTCTATACTTCCTATTTTTACATTATCTGGCCAACAATTTTGGGTTCGAGACGTTTAATACATACGATTGGCTCGTTTCTTCCGACACGCAATAGTAGTATATTGTCTATGTCTCCTTACAGATACAACTTCCGGTTTATCTTTGGCGCTTTAACTCGCAATCTTTCCTCAAATCAATGATAGACTTAACGCACATACTTGAATTAAAGTCACATATCAAAATCGCATCTATGCAGCTTAAAAAGGATATCATGTTTACACAATTCCTGTTGATTCATTTTCTCCCATGCAATCAACAGGTTTTTGATCTTGTCTGGTTCTTCACCAGGAGGCATCATTTTGGAGTAAATAACGTTCTCTGGCAACAATGTTTACACCAAGCAGTTTCAAAGCATTTGTTAACATAGCACACAACTAGTCTAAATTAAATGAATAATACCATGTTATTTCGTGACAACATTCCAAAAGAAAAGAAAAATAATCATAAAACAACAGTTAACAGTAAATTCTGTAAAACTGTATGATCCAGTTGCAATGCACTACAATATTTACTCGGTAAATGGACCTGTTGCGAGCTGGTGAGAGCTCAGTGGACAATTTGTTCTGACGTCATCTAGTTGTCAAATTGGATAATACATCCTTGGGCTGAATTGGGAGTCTACTTTTGAGGTCAATTGCATATTTAACGTTTATCAATTGTACCGTGAAATGGCGCGCCTTCCTACAGAGTAAATACGTGTCAGCAACATGACAGAAGCACTTTTTTTTTTTCATTCAGCTTTTGGAATGATCTCATGGTTACTGTTGTTAAGGGTCAACGGTGATGTCAGGATCCGGTACGGGGCTGTCAGTGCCCTCTTGTACCGGAGGAGGGTCTTCATGCCGAAGTTTCTGCGAGAGAAGACAAGAGACGACACGAGCTCACAAAATTCGCCGTTTGGAGAGACAAATATACAGTAAATGAATAAATATCGATGAAAACACTCTCTCCATTGTTTGTGTTGATTCAGAAGCAGTTTTACGTCTATTTACTTTATCCTCTTACATTCACAACGCGGCATATCGCTCCACTGCGCGGCCGACGTGCACGTCACACTTTCCGGCCCCTTCATCTGATAGCCAATGTCGCAGCGGAAAGTGCAGTTGTTCTCATAGCTGAACCTCGTAGCCGGATCATCTCCACAGCTGACTGCGCCGTTGGGTAAGGGGGGAGGAGCAGAGCACTGAACGGCTGCAGAGCAAGAGAAAAAGAACAACAGGCAGTAAGTTCGCTTTCGTTGCACTGAACCACTAAACAAACGAAGCACGTCAACACAATTGGTCATCCATTGTATATTTGCGTTGAATCGTTTTGCTCCATCTGGTCCACTTTCACACCTTTGCATGTTGGGGGTGCGATGGTCCAATTGCCGGAGTCCGTGCACGCCATGCTGACCACACCTTGGGGTACGTAGCCTTCCTGGCAGCTGAACGTGCAGACTGAATTGCGAGGAAAGGGGCTCTGGGACGGGAGGAGAGATGGGGTGCAGTTCATGTGGCCATTTTTGGGATCTTCGGGGGCGGGGCATGTGATTTCTACAGGAAGTGAAGTGAAGAAGGCATATTAGGAAAAAAATGCGATTTTTATAACAGTTACGTGTACAAAAATAAATGAATAAATATCGATGAAAACACTCTCTCCATTGTTTGTATTGATTCAGAAGCAGTTTTAAGTTTATTTACTTTATCTTCTTACCTTCACAACGCGGCATATCGCTCCACTGCGCGGCCGACGTGCACATCACACTTTTCGGCCCCTTCATCCGATAGCCGATTTTGCAGCGGAAACTGCAGTTTTTCTCGTAGCTGAACCTCGTAGCTGGATCGTCTCCATAGCTGACTGCGCCGTTGTGTAAGTTGGGAGGAGCAGGGCACTGAACGGCTGCAGAGCAAGAGAAAAAGTACAACAGGAAATAAAGTTCGCTTTTGTCGCACTGAACCACTGAAACGACGCACGTCAACACAATTGGTCATCCATTGCATATTTGCGCTGAATCGTTTCGCTCCATCTGGTCCACTTTCACACCTTCGCATGTTGGTGGTGCGACGGTCCAATTGCCGGAGTCCGTGCACGCCATGCTGACCACACCTTGGAGCACGTAGCCTTCCTGGCAGCTGAATGTGCAGACTGAATTGTGAGGAAAGCGGCTCCGAGACGAGAGGAGAGATGGGGTGCAGTTCACGTGGCCATTTTTGGGAGCTTCGGGGGCGGGGCATGTAATTTCTACAGGAAGGGAAGTGAAGAAGGCATATTAGGAAAAAAAAAAGGGATTTTTGTAACAGTTACATGTACAAATATAAATGAATAAATACAGATAACATCCTCTCCGTTATTTGTTAAGTATATATATATATATACATATACACACACATTATATATATATATACACACACACACATATATATACACACACATATACACACACACACACACACACACACATATATATACACACACACACACACACAGAACTATATATTGTGAGCCCTGATACTAATAATGCTCCTCTAGGGCGCCTTCCCAGCGACTGTCAACTTGGTTCTGGTGTTGCGTCCCACCACTTTGCTGCAGCGGGCACTGTCAGACTTCCTCTTCAAGTTCAACAAGGATGAGTTCAAAATGAAGGTGGGGCTGACCTCCTTGTTATTGTCATTCCCGGGACTTCCTGTCTCGTAATTGGATCAATTTGTCTGCTGTGCTTGACTCTGCTCTGCTTCTTATGCGTCCTTGCAGGTGGTCATGCTGAGTTCGGTGACCGAGCTCCATGCCTACATCGACCCCGGACAACTAACAACGGAATTGGGGGGCACACAAGAATACTGCCATGAAAGCTGGATTTCCCACCGCACTGTATGCACGCACGCACACACGCTCCTCAGGGTCACCATCTTTTGGAAACACATTGTTCTTTTTTTAGGCACCAATGGATCTGTCTGTCTCTGTTTCTGCATTTCCGATGCAGGCAATTGAAGCGTTTGCTCTGATGGTGAAGACGACGGCTCACACTCTGCAGGCCTTTGGCACCGAGCTTGCAGAAACAGAAATGCCCAATGATGCTGAGGCCACCACCAGCCTGCTGGACTTGCATTCTCAAAAAAAAGACAAAATGAAGGTCTCTTTCTCACTCTCTGTCATGGGTAGAGTTTCTCATAATTACTTTGAAAGAAAAAGAAAAGTATCTGCACTAATTTGGATTTGCACTTTGCTGGTCATTTTTTTCCAAAAAGTGAATTTTTGGATGCTACTATTTGTCATTATCATGTGGTTGATGTACTCAGAGGAAATTTCTCATCTCTTCAAAACTTTCTTTTCCAGGAGGACCTACAGGTGTCGCAATCTCAGGGCGCGCGTCTATTGGAGTGCATCAACGAGCCTTTTCGGACTGACGCGGAATACCTAATGACCCATGATGAGCTGGAAAACCTCGCCACTGTGCAGCGGTAAGAGTAACTTGACTGTGTGTGATGTTGGACTTGTTTATTCTCTTGTCTGCCGTGTTTCTCATCCCACCCTCAGACTCCTGGGTCAGCTGGACGAGACCGAGACAGCATTTGACGATTTCTGGGAACGCCATCGCTCCAAGCTGGAACAGTGTTTGCAACTTCGAAGTTTTGAGCAGCACTTCCGTGAAGTGAGTTGAGAAAATTTCCAGCCTGTGCTAGGCAACAAAATGTTCTCTGCAACCATGCTTTGATGATGTGATATCGCTCACAGGTGCGCTGCCAACTTGATGCCACGTCGGAACGGTTGTGCGGTTTCTCAGAGGTCAGCGTAAATCCTGTCCATGCCGAGCACGTCCTCCGTGAGCTCAGCAGTCATGAGGAAAAGGCCTGTGTAAGAACACACACACACACACACACACACACACACGCGGGCAGCTGAAAATCGACCCTAACATGCTCCAGAAATCCACTTTTAGAAACAACCTGCTGGCCCTTTGCAGCTTTCTGAATGAAGAGATGAATAAAGAGGAATGTGAAATTAAATGACTGTCGGTATTGAGTGGAAGCCATACTTGGTTCTGGCTTTCAGTATCAAGCTTACTGTTCAGTTCGACAAGCAAGTTACAACAAACACAATAGTTGAGGGGTTTAGAATCTTCACATATTGAACACTCAATAGAAATTTTGTACATGGTTAAATGCCACCCATTTTAAAAAATTATTTTATCTGTACCTCATAAGGTTTGCATGTGTGCGGGATCCTATCCTTGCTGACTTTTGGCGGGATATGGGTAGAATGCGCTGGACTGGTCACCAGTCAATTGCAGGTTACTGTATTTTCACGACCAAATGTTCGATTTTCATTTCTTCTGCAAGCGTTACTGCCCCCAGTCGAATGGTAACGGTAGAGACGCTTCTCCCAGCTGTTTGTTGATTATTAATTCATCACTCGAGTTGGTCTTCAAACTCGGGCCACCTTGCCTTGTTTCCACGGAAACTCAGCTTCGTCTTCTTGACTTGGCGAAGCTCGTTTTCTTACTTCCTCCACTTGCAAACTATGGATTCATTGATCTTTAAATTCTCCCGCGGCTGCTTGATTGCCATGTTCTTCTGCGTAACTCATCGCTTGCAGTTTAAAATGTGCTTCATCGGCGTGTCTCTTCATTGGTGCCGTTTTCGGGGGTCCTTAGCTAAAGTGATGTTGTTTTGCACAAACGAAATCCCGGCACTATCTACACCACAGGTGTCAAACTCAAGGCCCGGGCCACATCATTTTATGTGGCCCCC
>NW_017805879.1:147392-151445 GCF_001891065.2 Hippocampus comes
TTGCGTCTCAACTATTCCAGCGGAGTTGCCCTGATCAAGAAATCATCTTGAAACAATGAATAAAGTTGGCTTGCACGTTTTGGTAGTGTGCGTAATGGGTGTTTTATTTGCACTTAATTCACATTCGCCAAGAACAGGGGTGTCAAACATACAGCCCGCGGGCCGCGGCTGGCCCCCAAGGCGGGTCGATAAGGATCGCAGGATAATTTCAAAGTCAAAAAATGCAACAAACCTCAATCTATCACTGAGGCAGACAGAACACAGCCGACGCTATCAAGGACATGTGAATACTTTATTCTTGACACATGTAATAGCGCTCTCCTTCGTTTGTAAAGTGCAGGCAGGGATTACATTTAGACTCCATATGCACATGTGTAAATGGTTTAAAAAATCCTTTCCTTGTAAATCTCGTTTAATATTCAATTGCATGACTATATTTTTCAACAGCAATTACTTGTTCAAGTCTTGTGCCTTTGTGCAATCAGTGAGATCAGTTGCATCGTACATGTGAATGATCAAAGTAAATTGCACATTTGTCTCATAAGGAAACCTAAGGAGCTTCACGAAATGTTTTGTAAAAGATATGTTCATTACATTTCAACATTTTCCTATTCTTATTGTGCTTCTTTAGACCAAAAAAAAAAAAAAAAGGAAAGAAATATTATTTTGGTTCTTCATAGCAGAGTATGGTATAATTTTCATGGTTTTCATGTGTGTGCGGGTGTACATACTGTTCACCTGTTGGGTGGCGGTGCACATGACTGATTTATTGCACATATTTGTTATCCGGTGGCCCAGTGGGCCAGTGGTTAGTGCATCGACCTCACAGTGCAGAGGTCGTGGGTTCAATCCCCGCTTCAGCCTCCCCGTGTGGAGTTTGCATGCTCTCCCCGGGCCTGCGTGGGTTTCCCCACATTGCAAAAACATGCACGGCAGGCTGATTGAACACTCCAAATTGTCCCTACGTGTGAGTGTGAATGGCTGGTCGTCTCTGCGATTAGCTGGCAACCAGTTCAGGGTGTCCCTCTCCTACTGGCCGAAGACGGCTGGGATCGGCTCTGGTACCCCCCGTGACCCTCGTGAGGATAAAGCGGATCGGAAAATGAATGAATGAATATTTGTTGTCCACAACTTGCATTGGCCTCGCTGCAGTTGTGAAGATTGATGTGTGAAGCATATTATTACAATGGACGCGACAGCTTCTTGTTGACTTTGAAACGTCGCTTGGAGCCGACGTGTGCACATTTTGAGCAAGACGTCGGCCATCCACATAAGTGAAAGGACACTTTGTCTCCTCTTTCATGTTCAACTGCTTCAAACAACAAAGCGTATAAAGGGGAAAGATTTCCCGATGTCATGCGTTGTGTTTATGATTTGACTTGACACTGTTTTGTTCAGTGCTTTGTGACAGCCGCAGCTGTTGTGAAAACGCGATCTGAATCAGGACGTATTGTAGCGTACTTGGAGTAATTCCACACTTGTTCATCACGTTTGGTTAACACGTAACCAAGGGCGTCGTCAGAAAGAATATAATCATTCTCGTCTCTCATTCGATGTTTTAAAAGTATGATCTTGGTGTCTGTTGCTGGATTTGGCAGTTGAGAGACGACAGTCCAGGAAGTACACAATGGCCGGCAAGGAAGTCACTTTGGGCGATGGAACCAGGTCTGCTTTTCGGGCTTGCAGGCGTAGCAATGCCGTTGCTTAGCTTTAATTGCCGTCATGGACGTTTTGATCTTATCTGAAACAAAGTAACACAAAACAAGAATGGACATTCAGTGCGAGGTCTGTTTGGAATTGATTTGAGTGATACCTGAATTTATTTACTTTGTATGTGTGGCTGAAAATGTTCACAATTATTTGCACATAATTATTTGTTCTTTTGCGGGTATGAGAAACATTTTCTTGAATTAAAAAAAAAAAAAAAGCAATGATTGTAACTAATGACGTGGCCACTAAATATACAGTACATGTCAATCCCTCACCTATGAAACTGGCCACTGCTGGCTCACAGTCCATCGTGGCGGAACGCTTCTCTTCAAGCATTTGTGGCAGCTTTCCTGTAACATGCAGCAAAAGCAAAGAAATTAGATCTAGCACGTAGCCTTCCTGGCAGCTGAATGTGCAGACTGAATTGTGAGGAAAGCGGCTCCGAGACGAGAGGAGAGATGGGGTGCAGTTCACGTGGCCATTTTTGGGAGCTTCGGGGGCGGGGCATGTAATTTCTACAGGAAGGGAAGTGAAGAAGGCATATTAGGAAAAAAAAAAGGGATTTTTGTAACAGTTACATGTACAAATATAAATGAATAAATACAGATAACATCCTCTCCGTTATTTGTTAAGTATATATATATATATATACATATACACACACATTATATATATATATACACACACACACATATATATACACACACATATACACACACACACACACACACACACACACACACACACACACATACACACACACATACACGTGTTTAGAGTACATACTTGACATAAAGTTGTGGAAAATGAAGTAAAAGGAAGAAGCAAAAACAGGAAGCTAGTGTGCCATGGAACCCTGGTTGGAAATGACTGCACGATGGCACATAATGAACGGATTGTCTCGAGCAAAATGCATTGGTGCAGTCATTGCCACTTGTGTGTCTGCCTTTGTGCAAACTCCAATTAATACTTCTCACGGCAAACTTCAAACAATCTAAATTGAACAATAATTTACTGTTTGTCAATCAAATAGCAACATTCCAAATGTTTTATATTTTTCTGTCATTAGATGTGCAAGTCTACTAAATGTTGAAACCAGGGTACAGGCAAGAGCTATTATATGCATGATCAGATGTTTTTGTTTAAGAATGACATGATAATATTTGACATGAGATATAAAATAATATTATTTGAAGCTTTTAGATTTTTTTTCAGTAAACAAGCATTTTAAATGGCTACACTAAGTGTTAATTCATTGTCAGTGTGTCTTGTGGACTGCGTCGTGCTGGGCTTCCACTTCACTGTGCTCCATTGTGCGAGCATTACGGGATGGTTGTCCCAACACGGACAAACAAAAAAGAAAACATAAAAGAGGGAATTGAAAAGGAGATGTGGGATAATGATGATTCACGTGTTTATTTCTCACCTTCCTAACTCAGTTCGCTTTTCAACACATCTTCCCCGCTGCCCTTTTCCTCTCCACACCTTTTAATAAAGCAGATGGGTCTCTCATTTTGGAACCATAAAGCACTTCTGTGTGCCGAGTCAACACGCACTAGCCAGCAGGTAATTACTGGAACACACAAAAGAAGAAGAAGAAGAAGAAAGTTCTTTCGAGAAATTATCCAATCATCATTTTCACATCTGCTTATTCATTTTGCAGATTACCCTGAAGAATCTCGCCTTGTCATGCCTTCAGCCGCAATAGTCTTGGCATCTTAATTATCTTATCCCTTAGTTAAAGCGAAACAGTATCACATGAACGATGACATATTTAATTCAGTAGCATGCCACTAAATCTGTTGTGCAAAATCCGGTGAAACTTTACACATGGTGTATATTTAGTCCATCAACCTGATAGTAGAAATGGAAGAGGTATGATTACCTGCGACATTTCCAAATGTGACTTCACTGTTTGTTTTAATGATTTAGGGACGGTTTTTGATCCATCCTGGGACTTCTTTTTCGATTTCTTGTTCTTTTTTTGTCTGCATGCAGCAGGAATTGCAAAAGCAGAGTGGAGGCCCATTAAGTTGAGGAGCAACTGTATTAGAAATCTGGTTCCCTGGGAAAGCTCCCAGCTGAGATGGGGCGGCCATATTGGATAAACAGATGGCCGGGGAGAAGAGAGAACAGGCAACGAGAACAGAGGTGAAACAAAGAGGGGAGATGAGAGAGAGGACGCAAGTAGACAAGGCATGCAGAGAGAACACAGAGACAGTGAAGAAAAGTAGAGAGGAAGTGGAGAATATACACACACACACACACACACACACACACACACACACACACACACACACACACACACACACACACACACACACACACACACACACACACACG
>NW_017805879.1:151938-154890 GCF_001891065.2 Hippocampus comes
TTGCGTCTCAACTATTCCAGCGGAGTTGCCCTGATCAAGAAATCATCTTGAAACAATGAATAAAGTTGGCTTGCACGTTTTGGTAGTGTGCGTAATGGGTGTTTTATTTGCACTTAATTCACATTCGCCAAGAACAGGGGTGTCAAACATACAGCCCGCGGGCCGCGGCTGGCCCCCAAGGCGGGTCGATAAGGATCGCAGGATAATTTCAAAGTCAAAAAATGCAACAAACCTCAATCTATCACTGAGGCAGACAGAACACAGCCGACGCTATCAAGGACATGTGAATACTTTATTCTTGACACATGTAATAGCGCTCTCCTTCGTTTGTAAAGTGCAGGCAGGGATTACATTTAGACTCCATATGCACATGTGTAAATGGTTTAAAAAATCCTTTCCTTGTAAATCTCGTTTAATATTCAATTGCATGACTATATTTTTCAACAGCAATTACTTGTTCAAGTCTTGTGCCTTTGTGCAATCAGTGAGATCAGTTGCATCGTACATGTGAATGATCAAAGTAAATTGCACATTTGTCTCATAAGGAAACCTAAGGAGCTTCACGAAATGTTTTGTAAAAGATATGTTCATTACATTTCAACATTTTCCTATTCTTATTGTGCTTCTTTAGACCAAAAAAAAAAAAAAAAGGAAAGAAATATTATTTTGGTTCTTCATAGCAGAGTATGGTATAATTTTCATGGTTTTCATGTGTGTGCGGGTGTACATACTGTTCACCTGTTGGGTGGCGGTGCACATGACTGATTTATTGCACATATTTGTTATCCGGTGGCCCAGTGGGCCAGTGGTTAGTGCATCGACCTCACAGTGCAGAGGTCGTGGGTTCAATCCCCGCTTCAGCCTCCCCGTGTGGAGTTTGCATGCTCTCCCCGGGCCTGCGTGGGTTTCCCCACATTGCAAAAACATGCACGGCAGGCTGATTGAACACTCCAAATTGTCCCTACGTGTGAGTGTGAATGGCTGGTCGTCTCTGCGATTAGCTGGCAACCAGTTCAGGGTGTCCCTCTCCTACTGGCCGAAGACGGCTGGGATCGGCTCTGGTACCCCCCGTGACCCTCGTGAGGATAAAGCGGATCGGAAAATGAATGAATGAATATTTGTTGTCCACAACTTGCATTGGCCTCGCTGCAGTTGTGAAGATTGATGTGTGAAGCATATTATTACAATGGACGCGACAGCTTCTTGTTGACTTTGAAACGTCGCTTGGAGCCGACGTGTGCACATTTTGAGCAAGACGTCGGCCATCCACATAGGTGAAAGGACACTTTGTCTCCTCTTTCATGTTCAACTGCTTCAAACAACAAAGCGTATAAAGGGGAAAGATTTCCCGATGTCATGCGTTGTGTTTATGATTTGACTTGACACTGTTTTGTTCAGTGCTTTGTGACAGCCGCAGCTGTTGTGAAAACGCGATCTGAATCAGGACGTATTGTAGCGTACTTGGAGTAATTCCACACTTGTTCATCACGTTTGGTTAACACGTAACCAAGGGCGTCGTCAGAAAGAATATAATCATTCTCGTCTCTCATTCGATGTTTTAAAAGTATGATCTTGGTGTCTGTTGCTGGATTTGGCAGTTGAGAGACGACAGTCCAGGAAGTACACAATGGCCGGCAAGGAAGTCACTTTGGGCGATGGAACCAGGTCTGCTTTTCGGGCTTGCAGGCGTAGCAATGCCGTTGCTTAGCTTTAATTGCCGTCATGGACGTTTTGATCTTATCTGAAACAAAGTAACACAAAACAAGAATGGACATTCAGTGCGAGGTCTGTTTGGAATTGATTTGAGTGATACCTGAATTTATTTACTTTGTATGTGTGGCTGAAAATGTTCACAATTATTTGCACATAATTATTTGTTCTTTTGCGGGTATGAGAAACATTTTCTTGAATTAAAAAAAAAAAAAAAGCAATGATTGTAACTAATGACGTGGCCACTAAATATACAGTACATGTCAATCCCTCACCTATGAAACTGGCCACTGCTGGCTCACAGTCCATCGTGGCGGAACGCTTCTCTTCAAGCATTTGTGGCAGCTTTCCTGTAACATGCAGCAAAAGCAAAGAAATTAGATCTCAACACGACTGAGGCTGTGAAGACTAGCAGCTGAGTGATGTGCATTGTTACCAATGTTATGGGCATTCTCGATGAAGGAGTGAAGGACATCCCTCTCCAGTTGGAGGCGTTTCTCTGTTTTGCTGTTCATCTTTTTTGTAACTCCGCCAGACTGGAGGAGGGTGGGAGCCAAGATTTAACGACAAGTTACTGCGGTCCATCTTATTCTTTGCACTCCTAGAATCAAACCCAGATCGCGAAGATAAGCACACTGAAAGAAAAAGTCCTAACTGAATCAGAATCATAAAAATGTGAGCACATCTTGGACACTTTTTGCAGGAACTCAGCGAAGTGACGCATGACACTCTGGTTTTTGCCGGGAAGGACGCAAGAGAGCAGCATGGTGGCGCAGGTGTGGCATTTTTGGTCGACGGCCAAATTGGGTACATTGACGCCCATGATAAATGCCAATTTTCAACAAGACTGTAAACCTGGTGTTTGATCGTGCATTTCTCGCTATCTCTGCACAAACGACATCACTGACGGCTCACGCATCAAAGCTAGAATTGTGGAACGACAGTTTTTACCTCACTTTTCCAACAGATGGCGCTACAGCCTAAGATATCGTCGGTCGGGCAAACATACAGCACCCCTCCCCCCTCCGCAACTTTGAACAATGTACTCTCGCGGCTAACCGTCAAAGATGTCAAGATAATAGCAAGAGGTAGATCACATTAAGATGTACTTTCTCAAGCGCCATATGGATAAAGTTGAGTTGAGTGAATTGGAGTTTGCACTTACTTGAGAAAATATAAGCCAAAAAAATCCACCAGCGGGACATCTTGGCAGCTCTGCTGTGAAGTCAACAGAAAAAAAAG
>NW_017805879.1:156714-160545 GCF_001891065.2 Hippocampus comes
CATCGGAAGCACGGGTGGGCTTGCCGTTGTGAAGACAAGATGGGAAGTGGCGTTCAATACTGCAGTCGCCAGGCTAATGTTAGCTGGTACTTGCAGGAAAAACAACAATAATACCAACAAAATATTTGGATATGCCAGGCAAATAAAACTCACAACAAACCTTCACAAGTCGAAGGTAACAGATCAAACGATGTCGAATTCACCAATCTACCTGATGACAGCGTGCGCATTACCTTCAGTGCGACTGCCCTGCTGAGTGAGCTCCTTTGATTAACGGCTACGCTCGAAAGCGGTTGAGCATGCGCACGGTGCGATTGGCTGAGCCAACTTTCCACCTTTTCGACAAGCATCGTTCATATAACTTCCGGAAAAAGGTCAAATGATGACGTCAAATATTAATATGCTGGGAGAAAATTAAGCAAAGTACATCGGAAGCAGGAGTGGTGAGGTTAAGTGCAATCGTTTTATCACTCCTGTGGATGCATTCAATATAAACACCACTAGAGGGCAGTAAAAGCCCCCGTCCACGATTCTGCGAATTCTGCAGTTGCACAGGAAACAGTATAGGTAATAGCCTTCGCATTAAATTCATTTATTCTGTTTTTTATACACGAATTGCAAAGCGTCATCGTATCTAATGTGCATTTATTGTGTGCGAACTATGGTGATTTTACTGTTAAGATTTTCTTCATAAATGTATGAAAAAAAGGATTTGTATTTTGTGATGAGGGTATTGATATTGTATTTCTTTTTTATGCATTTCTAACTTGTTAATATTTAAATTAGGTGAAATATCCAGCAGATTAAAGAAGATAGTTCCTGGAGTTTCCATGTGCTCCCCGTGCCTGCATGGCTTTTCTCCCACATTCCGAAAACATGCATGGCAGGTTGATTGGGCGCTCCAAATTGTCCCTAGGTGTGATTGTGAGCGCGAGTGGTTGTTCGTCTATATGTGCCTGTGCCTGCGATTGGATGGCAACCAGCTCAGTGTATCCCCTGCCTACTGCCCAAAGACACCAGGGATAGGCTCTTGTGAGGACAAGCCGATTAGAAAATGGATGCCTAAAAGGACAACCATAGCTTATCTGTACCACTTCATTGATTCACTTGGCAGAAGCCTTTTTATTGCTTATTCATGTTTCATTGACAGCGCAAACAACTTTGTTGATCATGCTGCAAGGTAGTGAATGCAAGATGACAAACCAGGAAGCTACTGTACTCTCACGAGGGCTTAGTTTTATTACAACAGAACATATATATACAGGAGACGGACAAATCCAAGAATGAATGAGGTTGCTTGCGTATTTAGAAACATTTTCCTGTGGACCATATATGTACAAACACAGACACACACACAGACACACCCACACATATATATTGGTTATTAAATAACCTCTATAATTACAAATATACCTCTAGAACCCCAAAATAACCTCTATAATTACAAATATACAAGAATTGATTTCATTACATTCAAGAATGTACAATCAGAAAGAAGAAAATCATGATCTTCTCTGTGACATCATTGTGACCGGTAAATTCTCGTCTCTCATTCGATGTTTTAAAAGTTATCTTGGTGTCTGTTGCTGTATCTGGCAGTTGAGAGACGACAGTCCAGGAAGTGCACAAAGGGAGTCCCTTTGGGTGATGGGACCAGGTCTGCTTTTCCAGCTTATAGGTGTCACAATGCCATTGCTTCGCTTTAATTGCCGCCATGGACTTTTTGATCTTATCTGAAACAAAGTAACACAAAACAAGAATGGACATTCAGTGCGAGGTCTGTTTGGAATTGATTTGAGTGATACCTGAATTTATTTACTTTGTATGTGTGGCTGAAAATGTTCACAATTATTTGCACATAATTATTTGTTCTTTTGCGGGTATGAGAAACATTTTCTTGAATTAAAAAAAAAAAAAAAGAAATGATTGAAACTAATGACGTGGCCACTAAATATACAGTACATGTCAATCCCTCACCTATGAAACTGGCCACTGCTGGCTCACAGTCCATCGTGGCGGAACGCTTCTCTTCAAGCATTTGTGGCAGCTTTCCTGTAACATGCAGCAAAAGCAAAGAAATTAGATCTCAACACGACTGAGGCTGTGAAGACTAGCAGCTGAGTGATGTGCATTGTTACCAATGTTATGGGCATTCTCGATGAAGGAGTGAAGGACATCCCTCTCCAGTTGGAGGCGTTTCTCTGTTTTGCTGTTCATCTTTTTTGTAACTCCGCGCCAGACTGGAGGAGGGGGGGAGCCAAGATTTAACGACAAGTTACTGCGGTCCATCTTATTCTTTGCACTCCTAGAATCAAACCCAGATCGCGAAGATAAGCACACTGAAAGAAAAAGTCCTAACTGAATCAGAATCATAAAAATGTGAGCACATCTTGGACACTTTTTGCAGGAACTCAGCGAAGTGACGCATGACACTCTGGTTTTTGCCGGGAAGGACGCAAGAGAGCAGCATGGTGGCGCAGGTGCGGCCCTTCTTGGTGGGGAGATGCTGTGCCTTGAGGAAGGCCTCCTGCATCTCGGTGGGTAGCGCAGGTTCTGGCAACTACCTGAAGAATTGCTTCACCAGGCACGAGGAAGACAGGCGGACAGGCACTCCTCATCAGAATCTTATTTTTTCTGGACATACACAACAAAACTGAATGTCTGAAAGACCTTTCATGGGGTCAGCAATGTTCAGTGAGAGCACAGTCAACCAATCACGCACCTGCAGTGTTTTCAGGTGGGCAAAAGAGCCAGTTATTCTGAACAGGCCCTTTGTGTCGACATGCTCCAGCAGCCTTATGCATGCCTCCACCAGAAAACTAGAAGAGTCGGGATATGTTTCACACTTGCAATTTGACCAATATTCAATGCATGCAAATGAGTGTATTCACTTACCAAGGGACACTCCCCAAGCGCCATATGGATAAAGTTGAGTTGAGTGAATTGGAGTTTGCACTTACTTGAGAAAATATAAGCCAAAAAAATCCACCAGCGGGACATCTTGGCAGCTCTGCTGTGAAGTCAACAGAAAAAAAAGTATATATATATATATATATATATATATCGCTATTTCACAGATTTTTTTAGTGCAGTTTTTTTCATGCTTTTTTTAAACAGTGAATTGTGTTCTGCATCCTGATTGGCTAAGGGACTGACCAACGTGAACAGTCTCCGCACCTCGTCTCTGTACAGCTTGCCAAATTTACCTTTGCTAATTTTTGGTCTTTGGTTTCATTTTATCAGTGGCGGATGCTGGTCTGTCAAGGAGGGGAAGCTCAATTTCGGCCGACATCATAAAATGTGTCCGTTTATTTATACGTGAATTCTACTCTCCGTTCCTTTTCAAAAAAAATTAAAAGGCTGCCTTCACCATAAGATCGGTGATTGGCTCATTTCGCTGTCAATCAAAAAGAGATTCAGCCTCAGAGAGATCATCCAATCATCATGCAGAAAACTGAGCTTCCAGGTCAGCCTATAAACGCCCACTGTCCATAGACTCCCAGAGACGCTGAGTGTCCAATGGGCGGGACAAAACCAGCATTTTTCCAATGACTCGTCTCGTTTCAATGCATTGGGACAACCTACACTGAACTCTCGAGACGCCCAGCCTTCGCGCTGTAGACGCTCAGCGTCCACACAGTTTAAAGCACAGTGAAGCTGCGGGAATAAATGAGAAGAAAGTCGCGTCATAACCAGTAATAAGAAGCTGATTTGGAACAAAAGTTGAGCGCGTTGTAGCGCATATTTAGTCAATGACATGTACACACATATATTTGATCATTTACTTTTTGACATTTTAGGGGAAGCTGAGCTTCCCTTGCAGTCTTAGAG
>NW_017805879.1:163301-164816 GCF_001891065.2 Hippocampus comes
ATGAAACTGGCCACTGCTGGCTCACAGTCCATCGTGGCGGAACGCTTCTCTTCAAGCATTTGTGGCAGCTTTCCTGTAACATGCAGCAAAAGCAAAGAAATTAGATCTCAACACGACTGAGGCTGTGAAGACTAGCAGCTGAGTGATGTGCATTGTTACCAATGTTATGGGCATTCTCGATGAAGGAGTGAAGGACATCCCTCTCCAGTTGGAGGCGTTTCTCTGTTTTGCTGTTCATCTTTTTTGTAACTCCGCCAGACTGGAGGAGGGTGGGAGCCAAGATTTAACGACAAGTTACTGCGGTCCATCTTATTCTTTGCACTCCTAGAATCAAACCCAGATCGCGAAGATAAGCACACTGAAAGAAAAAGTCCTAACTGAATCAGAATCATAAAAATGTGAGCACATCTTGGACACTTTTTGCAGGAACTCAGCGAAGTGACGCATGACACTCTGGTTTTTGCCGGGAAGGACGCAAGAGAGCAGCATGGTGGCGCAGGTGCGGCCCTTCTTGGTGGGGAGATGCTGTGCCTTGAGGAAGGCCTCCTGCATCTCGGTGGGTAGCGCAGGTTCTGGCAACTACCTGAAGAATTGCTTCACCAGGCACGAGGAAGACAGGCGGACAGGCACTCCTCATCAGAATCTTATTTTTTCTGGACATACACAACAAAACTGAATGTCTGAAAGACCTTTCATGGGGTCAGCAATGTTCAGTGAGAGCACAGTCAACCAATCACGCACCTGCAGTGTTTTCAGGTGGGCAAAAGAGCCAGTAATTCTGAACAGGCCCTTTGTGTCGACATGCTCCAGCAGCCTTATGCATGCCTCCACCAGAAAACTAGAAGAGTCGGGATATGTTTCACACTTGCAATTTGACCAATATTCAATGCATGCAAATGAGTGTATTCACTTACCAAGGGACACTCCCATACTCCTTCCGAGTACAGTAATCCCTCGCTATAACGTGGTTCACCTCCCGTGGCTTCGCTATTTCACAGATTTTTTTAGTGCAGTTTTTTTCATGCTTAGTCAGTCATTTTGAGGAGAGAGGACGTCGGCGCGTAGCGCAAATGAGACCTAAGCACTTAAGACTGAGGTACTCCTGCCTGGATTTTCACGGGACAGGAGAAGTGAACCAATGTCTTTTTTTTTTCGTAAATGGACGCGACAGCTTGTTGACTTTGAAACGTCGCTTGTAGCCGACTTGTGCACATTCTGAGCATGACGTTGATTCGCTCCTCTTTCATCTCAAACTGCTTTAAACCAGGGGTCCCCAACCTTTTTTGCCCCACGGACCGGTTTATGTCAGACAATATTTTCAGGGACCGGCATTTAAGGTGTGGCGGAAATAATACAACAAAATAATATGGTATGAGCTGAATGAACACTGTGGTGTTTTCGAAATATAATAATAACCACACGGAGCGTCTAATCTGGCCGCAACACTCTGATCGCTATGGTAATGTTTAATGCCTTCAAAATACGATACAATGCAAATTCAAAGTGCATGAAAAT
>NW_017805879.1:164931-167931 GCF_001891065.2 Hippocampus comes
TTTGCGATCTCCAGCAGTTTTTTTTACTCATTTTGCGAGCTCCGGTGTTTGTTTTTAGCCTAATTGGTCGCGTTACGGAGAAGCGTGGCTTGACGTGTGTCAAGCTGGACACAGACGGATGTAACGGAGAATCCGGTAAGTTTTCAAAATAAAACATCTTTCGTATTCCGAAATAAATAAAACGGAATTAAGGCAAGTTCTTTCTGTGCGGCCCGGTACCAAATGCCCGGCGGACCGGTACCGGTCGGCGGACCGGCGGTTGGGGACCCCTGCTTTAAACGAACAAAGCGCACGAGGGGAGAATGGTTTTATGTTATTGTCGTGTTATCAAATGAGGCACACGTGAGTCCAGCTGTCGTGTTAACGTGGATAATTTATATTTAGCTTTGACGATGCGGGTATGCCTCTCTCCAGTCACTCTCTCGTCTCCCGCTCTCGACGCACACTCCTGACATAGTCGCCCCGCGACTCTGTAGTCATGTTGTACACGATTACACCACAGTTGTGTTGCGTTTATTATTTATTTTATGTTCACTGTTTTGTTAAGCGATTTGTTACAGCTGCCGCTGTTGTGAAAGCGCTATATCAATCAGCATGTATTGTATTGTATTGCATGTACGAAATGGGAAAACACTCGATAAATCAGAATGCATTGTATTTGTAAGTTGAGGGTTTCGTTGTTTTTAGTGGATAGCTTTACTTTACTAAACAAAAGGAGAGATGAAATCCTTAAATGCAGTTTATTAAAGGGGGGGGGGGTGTGCACCTCCGAACGGATGAACGAGAACACACCTTTTTCCGGTAACACAAACACTTCCTGGTTTCCTTCAGCCAATCAGACAATATCAACATAAACTTGTTTAAGCAATTATTAAACGGAATATAACCTAGGTAACTAACACAAAAGAATATAATGCTCAAATATAAAATGATCATAATTAATAATTTAACATAAGCTTACATTTGTATAATGACAACATTGTCTTACATTCTCGCTGTAAAATCTGCACTTGCGTGTTTTGCCTCTCGTCCACTATCTGGAGAAAAGTTGCCTTGTTCTGAGACGAGTCCGTTAGTGATACAAATACAAGTTGGAGTGGATGAACAGTTTCTGCGAAGCTTTGAATAACAGAATGGATTCACACGTATTTATAACGTCAAGAGGGAGGTCCCGAAAAACAAGGTGTGACGTCAGAACTTTGGTTTTTCCCCCGGTGTCAAACATACAGCCCGCGGGCCGCGGCTGGCCCCCAAGGAGGTTCGATCAGGATCGCAGGATAATTTCAAAGTCAAAAAATGCAACAAACCTCAATCTATCACTGAGGCAGACAGAACACAGCCGACGCTATCAAGGACATGTGAATACTTTATTCTTGACACATGTAATAGCGCTCTCCTTCGTTTGTAAAGTGCAGGCAGGGATTACATTTAGACTCCATATGCACATGTGTAAATGGTTTAAAAAATCCTTTCCTTGTAAATCTCGTTTAATATTCAATTGCATGACTATATTTTTCAACAGCAATTACTTGTTCAAGTCTTGTGCCTTTGTGCAATCAGTGAGATCAGTTGCATCGTACATGTGAATGATCAAAGTAAATTGCACATTTGTCTCATAAGGAAACCTAAGGAGCTTCACGAAATGTTTTGTAAAAGATATGTTCATTACATTTCAACATTTTCCTATTCTTATTGTGCTTCTTTAGACCAAAAAAAAAAAAAAAGGAAAGAAATATTATTTTGGTTCTTCATAGCAGAGTATGGTATAATTTTCATGGTTTTCATGTGTGTGCGGGTGTACATACTGTTCACCTGTTGGGTGGCGGTGCACATGACTGATTTATTGCACATATTTGTTATCCGGTGGCCCAGTGGGCCAGTGGTTAGTGCATCGACCTCACAGTGCAGAGGTCGTGGGTTCAATCCCCGCTTCAGCCTCCCCGTGTGGAGTTTGCATGCTCTCCCCGGGCCTGCGTGGGTTTCCCCACATTGCAAAAACATGCACGGCAGGCTGATTGAACACTCCAAATTGTCCCTACGTGTGAGTGTGAATGGCTGGTCGTCTCTGCGATTAGCTGGCAACCAGTTCAGGGTGTCCCTCTCCTACTGGCCGAAGACGGCTGGGATCGGCTCTGGTACCCCCCGTGACCCTCGTGAGGATAAAGCGGATCGGAAAATGAATGAATGAATATTTGTTGTCCACAACTTGCATTGGCCTCGCTGCAGTTGTGAAGATTGATGTGTGAAGCATATTATTACAATGGACGCGACAGCTTCTTGTTGACTTTGAAACGTCGCTTGGAGCCGACGTGTGCACATTTTGAGCAAGACGTCGGCCATCCACATAAGTGAAAGGACACTTTGTCTCCTCTTTCATGTTCAACTGCTTCAAACAACAAAGCGTATAAAGGGGAAAGATTTCCCGATGTCATGCGTTGTGTTTATGATTTGACTTGACACTGTTTTGTTCAGTGCTTTGTGACAGCCGCAGCTGTTGTGAAAACGCGATCTGAATCAGGACGTATTGTAGCGTACTTGGAGTAATTCCACACTTGTTCATCACGTTTGGTTAACACGTAACCAAGGGCGTCGTCAGAAAGAATATAATCATTCTCGTCTCTCATTCGATGTTTTAAAAGTATGATCTTGGTGTCTGTTGCTGGATTTGGCAGTTGAGAGACGACAGTCCAGGAAGTACACAATGGCCGGCAAGGAAGTCACTTTGGGCGATGGAACCAGGTCTGCTTTTCGGGCTTGCAGGCGTAGCAATGCCGTTGCTTAGCTTTAATTGCCGTCATGGACGTTTTGATCTTATCTGAAACAAAGTAACACAAAACAAGAATGGACATTCAGTGCGAGGTCTGTTTGGAATTGATTTGAGTGATACCTGAATTTATTTACTTTGTATGTGTGGCTGAAAATGTTCACAATTATTTGCACATAATTATTTGTTCTTTTGCGGGTATGAGAAACATTTTCTTGAATTAAAAAAAAAAAAAA
>NW_017805879.1:170523-173847 GCF_001891065.2 Hippocampus comes
ATCGCCGATTTTCAAAATGCAAATGATCTGTTTATTTTCAAATAGTAGTTTTTTTTGTTATTGTTTGGTTGGTGTCTTATATGAAACTGCGACATTGCGCAATTTATTGGACAGACTTGTTTAAGATCACACAGCGTGATTTGGGTGGCATTTTATTTCGTATTTTTAAATCATCTTTTTATTTTTGACTATCTGTAAATTTAGTTTCCTGCTCTTAATTGTGAATGCATACTTGATGGTTTTAAATGCTCCTGAAATTAAGTGCTACTTGACGAGCCTATATTGTGTATGTATGTGACGTCACTGAAGGCCTAAGGTTGAAATGCACGGCCCGCCACTGGTAACCAGTAATAAGAAGCTGATTCGGAACAAAAGTTGAGCGCGTTGGAGCGCATATTTAGTCAATGACATGTCCACACAATTGTACGTACACACATATATTTGATCACTTACTTTTTGACATTTTAGGGGAGGCTGAGCTTCCCTTGCAGTCTGAGAACAATCACCTCTGCATTGTATGCATAGTTCAGAATTGTATAATAACTGTAAAAAATAAAGCTGACTAATGTGCTGTATGATTTGAAATTGCTTCCTTCTCACATTTTTATCTCGTTTAATATTCAATTGCATGACTATATTTTTCAACAGCAATTACTTGTTCAAGTCTTGTGCCTTTGTGCAATCAGTGAGATCAGTTGCATCGTACATGTGAATGATCAAAGTAAATTGCACATTTGTCTCATAAGGAAACCTAAGGAGCTTCACGAAATGTTTTGTAAAAGATATGTTCATTACATTTCAACATTTTCCTATTCTTATTGTGCTTCTTTAGACCAAAAAAAAAAAAAAAAGGAAAGAAATATTATTTTGGTTCTTCATAGCAGAGTATGGTATAATTTTCATGGTTTTCATGTGTGTGCGGGTGTACATACTGTTCACCTGTTGGGTGGCGGTGCACATGACTGATTTATTGCAGCACATATGTGTTATCCGTTGGCCCAGTGGGCCAGTGGTTAGTGCATCGACCTCACAGTGCAGAGGTCGTGGGTTCAATCCCCGCTTCAGCCTCCCCGTGTGGAGTTTGCATGCTCTCCCCGGGCCTGCGTGGGTTTCCCCACATTGCAAAAACATGCACGGCAGGCTGATTGAACACTCCAAATTGTCCCTACGTGTGAGTGTGAATGGCTGGTCGTCTCTGCGATTAGCTGGCAACCAGTTCAGGGTGTCCCTCTCCTACTGGCCGAAGACGGCTGGGATCGGCTCTGGTACCCCCCGTGACCCTCGTGAGGATAAAGCGGATCGGAAAATGAATGAATGAATATTTGTTGTCCACAACTTGCATTGGCCTCGCTGCAGTTGTGAAGATTGATGTGTGAAGCATATTATTACAATGGACGCGACAGCTTCTTGTTGACTTTGAAACGTCGCTTGGAGCCGACGTGTGCACATTTTGAGCAAGACGTCGGCCATCCACATAGGTGAAAGGACACTTTGTCTCCTCTTTCATGTTCAACTGCTTCAAACAACAAAGCGTATAAAGGGGAAAGATTTCCCGATGTCATGCGTTGTGTTTATGATTTGACTTGACACTGTTTTGTTCAGTGCTTTGTGACAGCCGCAGCTGTTGTGAAAACGCGATCTGAATCAGGACGTATTGTAGCGTACTTGGAGTAATTCCACACTTGTTCATCACGTTTGGTTAACACGTAACCAAGGGCGTCGTCAGAAAGAATATAATCATTCTCGTCTCTCATTCGATGTTTTAAAAGTATGATCTTGGTGTCTGTTGCTGGATTTGGCAGTTGAGAGACGACAGTCCAGGAAGTACACAATGGCCGGCAAGGAAGTCACTTTGGGCGATGGAACCAGGTCTGCTTTTCGGGCTTGCAGGCGTAGCAATGCCGTTGCTTAGCTTTAATTGCCGTCATGGACGTTTTGATCTTATCTGAAACAAAGTAACACAAAACAAGAATGGACATTCAGTGCGAGGTCTGTTTGGAATTGATTTGAGTGATACCTGAATTTATTTACTTTGTATGTGTGGCTGAAAATGTTCACAATTATTTGCACATAATTATTTGTTCTTTTGCGGGTATGAGAAACATTTTCTTGAATTAAAAAAAAAAAAAAAGCAATGATTGTAACTAATGACGTGGCCACTAAATATACAGTACATGTCAATCCCTCACCTATGAAACTGGCCACTGCTGGCTCACAGTCCATCGTGGCGGAACGCTTCTCTTCAAGCATTTGTGGCAGCTTTCCTGTAACATGCAGCAAAAGCAAAGAAATTAGATCTCAACACGACTGAGGCTGTGAAGACTAGCAGCTGAGTGATGTGCATTGTTACCAATGTTATGGGCATTCTCGATGAAGGAGTGAAGGACATCCCTCTCCAGTTGGAGGCGTTTCTCTGTTTTGCTGTTCATCTTTTTTGTAACTCCGCCAGACTGGAGGAGGGTGGGAGCCAAGATTTAACGACAAGTTACTGCGGTCCATCTTATTCTTTGCACTCCTAGAATCAAACCCAGATCGCGAAGATAAGCACACTGAAAGAAAAAGTCCTAACTGAATCAGAATCATAAAAATGTGAGCACATCTTGGACACTTTTTGCAGGAACTCAGCGAAGTGACGCATGACACTCTGGTTTTTGCCGGGAAGGACGCAAGAGAGCAGCATGGTGGCGCAGGTGCGGCCCTTCTTGGTGGGGAGATGCTGTGCCTTGAGGAAGGCCTCCTGCATCTCGGTGGGTAGCGCAGGTTCTGGCAACTACCTGAAGAATTGCTTCACCAGGCACGAGGAAGACAGGCGGACAGGCACTCCTCATCAGAATCTTATTTTTTCTGGACGTACACAACAAAACTGAATGTCTGAAAGACCTTTCATGGGGTCAGCAATGTTCAGTGAGAGCACAGTCAACCAATCACGCACCTGCAGTGTTTTCAGGTGGGCAAAAGAGCCAGTTATTCTGAACAGGCCCTTTGTGTCGACATGCTCCAGCAGCCTTATGCATGCCTCCACCAGAAAACTAGAAGAGTCGGGATATGTTTCACACTTGCAATTTGACCAATATTCAATGCATGCAAATGAGTGTATTCACTTACCAAGGGACACTCCCATACTCCTTCCGAGTACAGTAATCCCTCGCTATAACGTGGTTCACCTCCCGCGGCTTCGCTATTTCACAGATTTTTTTAGTGCAGTTTTTTTCATGCTTTTTTTAAACAGTGAATTGTGTTCTGCATCCTGATTGGCTAAGGGACTGACCAACGTGAACAGTCTCCGCACCTCGTCTCTGTACAGCTTGCCAAATTTACCTTTGC
>NW_017805879.1:181157-184253 GCF_001891065.2 Hippocampus comes
TATGTATGTGACGTCACTGAAGGCCTAAGGTTGAAATGCACGGCCCGCCACTGGTAACCAGTAATAAGAAGCTGATTCGGAACAAAAGTTGAGCGCGTTGGAGCGCATATTTAGTCAATGACATGTCCACACAATTGTACGTACACACATATATTTGATCACTTACTTTTTGACATTTTAGGGGAGGCTGAGCTTCCCTTGCAGTCTGAGAACAATCACCTCTGCATTGTATGCATAGTTCAGAATTGTATAATAACTGTAAAAAATAAAGCTGACTAATGTGCTGTATGATTTGAAATTGCTTCCTTCTCACATTTTTTATCTTTTTTTTTTTAATGAATCCAAAGACCTTGGTCTGAGAACAAAAAAGGTCGGATGGAGAGCTCGATGAGAAATGAACAGAACGAATCTGTAATATTCTCAGAAACATTGAAATGACAATAACGACAACACAGTGGAAATGTTCAAATGTCACCAGCCACAACGTTAACTGTTAAGGAATCGTTAATACACATTTATATGTTGTTGAAATGCTTCTTACAGGGATGAGAGTGGCTAGTGATAAAAAATCTGAAAATCAGCCGGGGGCCTGGGGGCAGTGTTGTCCAGGGGCAACACCCCGGATGGGGGCCCGGGGGGCAAAGCCCGCTTCATAGCAGAGTATGGTATAATTTTCATGGTTTTCATGTGTGTGCGGGTGTACATACTGTTCACCTGTTGGGTGGCGGTGCACATGACTGATTTATTGCACATATTTGTTATCCGGTGGCCCAGTGGGCCAGTGGTTAGTGCATCGACCTCACAGTGCAGAGGTCGTGGGTTCAATCCCCGCTTCAGCCTCCCCGTGTGGAGTTTGCATGCTCTCCCCGGGCCTGCGTGGGTTTCCCCACATTGCAAAAACATGCACGGCAGGCTGATTGAACACTCCAAATTGTCCCTACGTGTGAGTGTGAATGGCTGGTCGTCTCTGCGATTAGCTGGCAACCAGTTCAGGGTGTCCCTCTCCTACTGGCCGAAGACGGCTGGGATCGGCTCTTGTACCCCCCGTGACCCTCGTGAGGATAAAGCGGATCGGAAAATGAATGAATGAATATTTGTTGTCCACAACTTGCATTGGCCTCGCTGCAGTTGTGAAGATTGATGTGTGAAGCATATTATTACAATGGACGCGACAGCTTCTTGTTGACTTTGAAACGTCGCTTGGAGCCGACGTGTGCACATTTTGAGCAAGACGTCGGCCATCCACATAGGTGAAAGGACACTTTGTCTCCTCTTTCATGTTCAACTGCTTCAAACAACAAAGCGTATAAAGGGGAAAGATTTCCCGATGTCATGCGTTGTGTTTATGATTTGACTTGACACTGTTTTGTTCAGTGCTTTGTGACAGCCGCAGCTGTTGTGAAAACGCGATCTGAATCAGGACGTATTGTAGCGTACTTGGAGTAATTCCACACTTGTTCATCACGTTTGGTTAACACGTAACCAAGGGCGTCGTCAGAAAGAATATAATCATTCTCGTCTCTCATTCGATGTTTTAAAAGTATGATCTTGGTGTCTGTTGCTGGATTTGGCAGTTGAGAGACGACAGTCCAGGAAGTACACAATGGCCGGCAAGGAAGTCACTTTGGGCGATGGAACCAGGTCTGCTTTTCGGGCTTGCAGGCGTAGCAATGCCGTTGCTTAGCTTTAATTGCCGTCATGGACGTTTTGATCTTATCTGAAACAAAGTAACACAAAACAAGAATGGACATTCAGTGCGAGGTCTGTTTGGAATTGATTTGAGTGATACCTGAATTTATTTACTTTGTATGTGTGGCTGAAAATGTTCACAATTATTTGCACATAATTATTTGTTCTTTTGCGGGTATGAGAAACATTTTCTTGAATTAAAAAAAAAAAAAAAGCAATGATTGTAACTAATGACGTGGCCACTAAATATACAGTACATGTCAATCCCTCACCTATGAAACTGGCCACTGCTGGCTCACAGTCCATCGTGGCGGAACGCTTCTCTTCAAGCATTTGTGGCAGCTTTCCTGTAACATGCAGCAAAAGCAAAGAAATTAGATCTCAACACGACTGAGGCTGTGAAGACTAGCAGCTGAGTGATGTGCATTGTTACCAATGTTATGGGCATTCTCGATGAAGGAGTGAAGGACATCCCTCTCCAGTTGGAGGCGTTTCTCTGTTTTGCTGTTCATCTTTTTTGTAACTCCGCCAGACTGGAGGAGGGTGGGAGCCAAGATTTAACGACAAGTTACTGCGGTCCATCTTATTCTTTGCACTCCTAGAATCAAACCCAGATCGCGAAGATAAGCACACTGAAAGAAAAAGTCCTAACTGAATCAGAATCATAAAAATGTGAGCACATCTTGGACACTTTTTGCAGGAACTCAGCGAAGTGACGCATGACACTCTGGTTTTTGCCGGGAAGGACGCAAGAGAGCAGCATGGTGGCGCAGGTGCGGCCCTTCTTGGTGGGGAGATGCTGTGCCTTGAGGAAGGCCTCCTGCATCTCGGTGGGTAGCGCAGGTTCTGGCAACTACCTGAAGAATTGCTTCACCAGGCACGAGGAAGACAGGCGGACAGGCACTCCTCATCAGAATCTTATTTTTTCTGGACGTACACAACAAAACTGAATGTCTGAAAGACCTTTCATGGGGTCAGCAATGTTCAGTGAGAGCACAGTCAACCAATCACGCACCTGCAGTGTTTTCAGGTGGGCAAAAGAGCCAGTTATTCTGAACAGGCCCTTTGTGTCGACATGCTCCAGCAGCCTTATGCATGCCTCCACCAGAAAACTAGAAGAGTCGGGATATGTTTCACACTTGCAATTTGACCAATATTCAATGCATGCAAATGAGTGTATTCACTTACCAAGGGACACTCCCATACTCCTTCCGAGTACAGTAATCCCTCGCTATAACGTGGTTCACCTCCCGCGGCTTCGCTATTTCACAGATTTTTTTAGTGCAGTTTTTTTCATGCTTTTTTTAAACAGTGAATTGTGTTCTGCATCCTGATTGGCTAAGGGACTGACCAACGTGAACAGTCTCCGCACCTCGTCTCTGTACAGCTTGCCAAATTTACCTTTGC
>NW_017805879.1:187170-192256 GCF_001891065.2 Hippocampus comes
AAAGTAAATTGCACATTTGTCTAAGGAAATCTAAGGTGCTTCATGAAATGTTTTGTAAAAGATACGTTCATTAAATTTCAACATTTTCCTAATGTTCTTGTGCTTCTTTAGACCAAAAAAAAAAAAAAAAGGAAAGAAATATTATTTTGGT
Source organism: Hippocampus comes (assembly GCF_001891065.2). Taxonomy (NCBI): domain Eukaryota; kingdom Metazoa; phylum Chordata; class Actinopteri; order Syngnathiformes; family Syngnathidae; genus Hippocampus; species Hippocampus comes. The sequence continues at coordinate 187,322 of NW_017805879.1, forward strand.
TCTTCATAGCAGAGTATGGTATAATTTTCATGGTTTTCATGTGTGTGCGGGTGTACATACTGTTCACCTGTTGGGTGGCGGTGCACATGACTGATTTATTGCACATATTTGTTATCCGGTGGCCCAGTGGGCCAGTGGTTAGTGCATCGACCTCACAGTGCAGAGGTCGTGGGTTCAATCCCCGCTTCAGCCTCCCCGTGTGGAGTTTGCATGCTCTCCCCGGGCCTGCGTGGGTTTCCCCACATTGCAAAAACATGCACGGCAGGCTGATTGAACACTCCAAATTGTCCCTACGTGTGAGTGTGAATGGCTGGTCGTCTCTGCGATTAGCTGGCAACCAGTTCAGGGTGTCCCTCTCCTACTGGCCGAAGACGGCTGGGATCGGCTCTGGTACCCCCCGTGACCCTCGTGAGGATAAAGCGGATCGGAAAATGAATGAATGAATATTTGTTGTCCACAACTTGCATTGGCCTCGCTGCAGTTGTGAAGATTGATGTGTGAAGCATATTATTACAATGGACGCGACAGCTTCTTGTTGACTTTGAAACGTCGCTTGGAGCCTGTCACATCAAATTTGCTGCTCAAAATCAAAACTAAAAAAGGAAACGCATTCCCCGCCATATTTAAGATTTGTTCTTCATTTGTATTCATAAAATGTTGTGTAAATGTGATAAAAAGCTGTTGATTCTTACCTCGTACGGTGATAGTTAAGTCCCAAACTGTTTACTATATATGGGTTATGAATGCATTTTGTCCTATTAAGTGGATGTCTATTGACAGTATATACAACTATGTGCAGTTTCATGATGTACAATGTTTATTTTCTCTTCATTTTAAGCTTTTTAGCAAGAGCTAAACGCTTGTTGGTCCTGTCAGTCTTTTTCACTCTCTTTTTAGACAACTCCAGCCTGCTTTCTTCTGCTCCCTGTCCAGTTCATCCGGGCTTGAGATCGAGTAGTTACTTTTCAGTAGAAATGTCTGTTTTTGGTGTTTCACCAAGGTTGCGTGACTCTGTAAAGCTTTCTCGATCCTCTCGATTCGTATAGAACAGTGTTTTTCAACCTTTTTTGAGCCAGGGCACGTTTTTTACATTGGAAAAATTTTGCGGCACACCACTAACCAATAATGTGATAAAATGACACTCTGAACAGTGTATTTAATTAAAATATAATTTCTCAGTTTATTTATACTCAATCAGTGTGAAACCTGGGGCTGTTTAGATCAGGGTTTTTCGAACTTTTTTGAACTTTTTTTTCATTGAAAAAAATCTCGCGGCACACCACTAGCTGAAAATGTGAGGGGGGGGAACGCTTATTTGAATAATGAATGTGTTATATTGTTACTATAACCATTTTTAACATTGAAGAATGACGTTATAACAGCTTGAATTGGAATCTAATGAACACAAAGAAAACAGTATTTGATCATCTTTCATATTTACTATTTCACCGTCGTCCTGCATTCATGCGTCACAAATTTGCGTGTCTCTCGTCGTAACACAAGGCAATTGGCTACCCGTTGCTGCTCCCTAGCGGTATCGGAGGGTACTACATGATTACTTTCTGGGCGAAAGACCGCACAGGCATAAAAATTGGATATTTTCCCGCGGCACACCTGACAATGTCTCGCGGCACACCGGTTGAAAAACACTGGTATAGAATTACATCGTCCCACACTGTACACAGAGCTTTACCAGCGACATCGAGCTTTCTCACGAAATCCGACACAAGCACAGACAATGGTTCCACTTTACTGGTTCCTACTGGGGACACTGTCAGCTTTCTATCCAATCAGTCCCAATCGAAACGTGTTTTTCAGATCCGCATCTATGTGACGCACTTTAGCTTCGTCACGCGTATCGATAACATTCGGCATTTTGTTTCAAACAGACTACATACACGAGTAATTTCAATACACTACATCTATCGTGCAAAACCATTCAGAATTCGCGGAAAGGGGTTTCGGAAGGCGAACACGGATTGGTTGTGAATCTGCATTTGCCGATATAGCGACCAATCACAACAAGTTAGACATTGGTTTTCACCCAAATATGGAGTAACGACAAACTAACGCTTCGCGAGAAAAAATGGTATTCAAAATGGAGGCTTGCAAACTTTATTTGTAAACATTGCGAGTCCCGAGTCTGCCGAATACAAGTCCAGCAGCCCAGAAATAACACCAGACCCGACCGCCCCCCTAAAATTTTCTCAACGGATTTGGAACAATATTAAAAAAGGTCAATTTTGACTGGAAGCGGAATTCCGCTAAAAAGCCGAAAAATCTCATCCCTGTTCTCAGAATTATATTGTTGGACTGCCGTCGAATCACCAACATGGAAACACTGATACGGTCGCCTTTTTTCATCGAAATGAGACTGGTCATGTTTTTCTCCAACTTACCGAATTTGTTGCTGTCAACTCGAAACTGACTTATTTTATTTTATTTTATTTTTTTTTGGTTCCACTTCTTTACCTTGATGCGCTGTTCGTAGATGCTGAACGGACACCTTTCGATTCACTTTTCTTTCTGAGACTCTCATTTTGCCCTCTTCTTTCAAACCTATGGAGTAGAGAAAAAAATATTCCGTAAAAAAATCTAATTAGCTTGCCGTTAGGAAGACAAGACGGCGAGTGGCGTGTTTTACCAATACTCACAGGAAAAACAATAGTACTGTACCGACAAAATATTTGGATATTACACGCAAATAAAACTCACACTCACACGTCGAAGGTAACATGTAAAACGATGTCGATTTCATCAATCTACTTGATGCAGCGTTTTGCGAGCACATTTGGTTAGTATCGTTTTTTTCAAACATTTTTGAAAAAGCTCCAGGGAGCCACTAGGGCGGCGCTGAAGAGCCGCATGCGGGTCCAGAGCCGCATGTTGCATACCGCCGAGTTAGAGGAATGTAATTCACTCTGCAGCTGTCAGAGACGGCAACACATCGCTGAGCAGAGATCCAGTGGGAGACGCTTGGGGTTGTCGTGTGAAAATGTCTGCAAGGAACACAACAAAGTATACGGATGAACTTTGTGGCCCAAAAGAGGAAAACGAACGTCATCAGCAGCCACGGACTGTGGTACGCAGAACAGGTTTGTTAACTTCTTACTCACTCGCTTAGTACATAACTGCGCTATTAAAAATAATATTACACTGTATATATTCAAGAGAATCCTATTGCATGTCATAGGCACGGGAATAAAGATTCATGTAAAGATAGACAGATTATGGGGCGTCAACAAAAGGATGACAATTGTATCTTCAACCATTAATATTAAATAATAATAATGGCTATTATAATGGCTATTAACGCTTAATTTCTAAATTAAAGAAAAAGGGGATTAAATTGAAATTTACGTCAGAAAATAAGAGCAGAGGAACAATCCAACATTTTAGCAACATGTTGCCCAAGTGGTTAGCATGTCTGCCTCACAATTCTGTGCTTTTGATTTGAATTGCTGCTGCTCAGGTTTCCTCTGGCATTCCTAAACCATGCATACAAAACAACCGTAGGACAGAAAAGACCCGACAAACATGAAGAAATATATTTTGTATTCAGAATGTTTTTATTTGTTTGAAATCTTTAAAACATTTGATAGCCAGTGGATCAAAGACATTACGTCTTTACGTTCTTCATTCATCTCCTCTTTCATCTATAAATGCTTCAAAGAACAAAGTGTATGCAGAAAAGTGGTGAAGATTGCATGACTGTCTGTGTCGTATGTGTTGTATTATTTTGTCATTTTATGTAAACTGTTCTTTTGATGGCGGTGCGGGCACCCGCAGCGCCTCCTCTTGTCTGGTTGAGAGGAAAGAAATTTCATCTGTGCTGTATGTTGCACAAAGAGCACATTTGACAATAAAGTTGACTTGACTTGATACGGCGTAATCTCAAACTTATTCAAAATATCCAAGTTCTATTACTTTGATATCCTGGTACGTGGATTATGTTACTAAATACATTTCATCAGAGGGAACCAGTAACTGTTTTGTCATACATTTTTAATGTGACACTCTGGTCCTGGGTGCAACCAGGGCCGTAGCCAGAAATTTTTCATCGGGGTGGCCGGGATGAACCCATGACTCAGCCCAAAAGGTGCATGGCAGCTTTCAATATCGGTCCGATTACAGATAAAAGTGATGCCATATTTTTTTTTCACAATATTGGTCCGACAATTATCATGCAACCTGAGAGCTTGTTCACCTGCCAGTTGAGTTGAAGCACCTATGGCAAAAGCCAAACTGTTAATACTTTCTCAACCAGGCTTTGACATCTCTGCTGGGTTAGTTGCTACACATTTCGAAATGACAGTGAGAGTTGCACTCTAAAAAGCACGTGACAAAAAAAGGGGATAATCAGAACAGGACAGTTAGAATATTCATGCTTCAATGCTTTGTTGAAGCATTCCATCAAATTGGTGTGTGTGGTCCAATTGCAGATGTGTGCACATTTTCAGCATGACGTCTTTGATCCGCTGATGAAAGGACACTTTGATACTCTCCTCTTTCATCGATAACTGCTTCAAACAATGTGTATGCAGAAAAAGTGGTTAAGATTGCACGACTGTCTGTGTCTTATTTGTTGTGTTGTATTATTTTGTCATTTATGTCAACTGTTCTGTGATGGCGGCACGGGCACCCTCAGCTGCTCCTCTCTCTCCTGTGGTTGAGAGGAAAGAAATTTCATCTGTGCTGTATGTTGCACATTTGACAATAAAGTTGACTTGAATTTGAACTTGATTCATGGCAGGTTGTGATTGTGAGCGCAAATGGTTGTTCGTCTATGTGTGTCCTACGATTGGCTGGCAACCAGTTGAGGGTGTACCCCGCCTCCTGCCTGAAGTCAGGTGGGATAGTCTCCAGCGACCCCGCTGAAGATAAGTGGACTTAAAAATGGATGAATGTTGCTGATTCTCCACATATATATATATA
>NW_017805879.1:192376-196310 GCF_001891065.2 Hippocampus comes
CAGTGTTTTTCAACCTTTTTTGAGCCAGGGCACGTTTTTTACATTGGAAAAATTTTGCGGCACACCACTAACCAAAAATGTGATAAAATGACACTCTGAACAGTGTATTTAATTAAAATATAATTTCTCAGTTTATTTATACTCAATCAGTGTGAAACCTGGGGCTGTTTAGATCAGGGTTTTTCGAACTTTTTTGAACTTTTTTTCATTGAGAAAAATTCTCGCGGCACCCCACTAGCTGAAAATGTGAACCCCCCCTCCCCCCGCTTCTTTTACCAACTAACGTGTTATATTGTTACTATAACCGTTTTTAACATTGAAGAATGACGTTATAACAGCTTGAATTGGAATCTAATGAACACAAAGAAAACAGTATTTTATCATCTTTCATATTTATTGTTTCACCGTCGTCCTGCATTCATGCGTCACAAATTCGTGTGTCTCTCGTCGTAACACAAGGCAATTGGCTAGCTGTTGCTGCTGCCTAGCGGTATGGGAGGGTACTACATGATTACTTTCTGGGCGAAAGACCGCACAGGCATAAAAATTGGATATTTTCCCGCGGCACACCTGACAATGTCTCGCGGCACACCGGTTGAAAAACACTGGTATAGAATTACATCGTCCCACACTGTACACAGAGCTTTACCAGCGACATCGAGCTTTCTCACGAAATCCGACACAAGCACAGACAATGGTTCCACTTTACTGGTTCCTACTGGGGACACTGTCAGCTTTCTATCCAATCAGTCCCAATCGAAACGTGTTTTTCAGATCCGCATCTATGTGACGCACTTTAGCTTCGTCACGCGTATCGATAACATTCGGCATTTTGTTTCAAACAGACTACATACACGAGTAATTTCAATACACTACATCTATCGTGCAAAACCATTCAGAATTCGCGGAAAGGGGTTTCGGAAGGCGAACACGGATTGGTTGTGAATCTGCATTTGCCGATATAGCGACCAATCACAACAAGTTAGACATTGGTTTTCACCCAAATATGGAGTAACGACAAACTAACGCTTCGCGAGAAAAAATGGTATTCAAAATGGAGGCTTGCAAACTTTATTTGTAAACATTGCGAGTCCCGAGTCTGCCGAATACAAGTCCAGCAGCCCAGAAATAACACCAGACCCGACCGCCCCCCTAAAATTTTCTCAACGGATTTGGAACAATATTAAAAAAAGGTAAATTTTGACTGGAAGCGGAATTCCGCCAAAAAGCCGAAAAATGTACTGCCTTCGAATCACCAACGTGGAAACACTGAAACGGTCGCCTTTTTTCATCAAAATGAGACTGGTCATGTTTTCTCCAACTTACCGAATTTGTTGCTGTCAACTCGAAACTGACTTGTTTTTTTTTTTTTTTTTGGTTCCATTTTTTTACCTTGATGCGCTGTTCGTAGATGCTGAACGGACACCTTTCGATTCACTTTTCTTTCTGAGACTCTCATTTTGCCCTCTTCTTTCAAACCTATGGAGTAGAGAAAAAAATATTCCGTAAAAAAATCTAATTAGCTTGCCGTTAGGAAGACAAGACGGCGAGTGGCGTGTTTTACCAATACTCACAGGAAAAACAATAGTACTGTACCGATCGATGATGCAGTCACGATGCTAATGTTTTAGCCAATACTCACAGGAAAAACAATAGTACTGTACCGACAAAATATTTGGATATTACACGCAAATAAAACTCACACTCACACGTCGAAGGTAACATGTAAAACGATGTCGATTTCATCAATCTACTTGATGCAGCGTTTTGCGAGCACATTTGGTTAGTATCGTTTTTTTCAAACATTTTTGAAAAAGCTCCAGGGAGCCACTAGGGCGGCGCTGAAGAGCCGCATGCGGGTCATGAGCCGCAGGTTGCATACCGCCGAGGTAGAGGAATGTAATTCACTCTGCGGCTGTCAGAGACGGCAACGCATCGCTGAACAGAGATCCAGTGGGAGACGCTTGGGGTTGTAGTGTGAAAATGTCCGCAAGGAACACAACAAAGTATACGGATGAACTTTGTGGCCCAAAAGAGGAAAACGAACGTCATCAGCAGCCACGGACTGTGGTACGCAGAACAGGTTTGTTAACTTCTTACTCACTCGCTTAGTACATAACTGCGCTATTAAAAATAATATTACACTGTATATATTCAAGAGAATCCTATTGCATGTCATAGGCACGGGAATAAAGATTCATGTAAAGATAGACAGATTATGGGGCGTCAACAAAAGGATGACAATTGTATCTTCTAATAATAATGGCTATTATAATGGCTATTAACGCTTAATTTCTAAATTAAAGAAAAAGGGGATTAAATTGAAATTTACGTCAGAAAATAAGAGCAGAGGAACAATCCAACATTTTAGCAACATGTTGCCCAAGTGGTTAGCATGTCTGCCTCACAATTCTGTGCTTTTGATTTGAATTGCTGCTGCTCAGGTTTCCTCTGGCATTCCTAAACCATGCATACAAAACAACCGTAGGACAGAAAAGACCCGACAAACATGAAGAAATATATTTTGTATTCAGAATGTTTTTATTTGTTTGAAATCTTTAAAACATTTGATAGCCAGTGGATCAAAGACATTACGTCTTTGATCCACTGGACACTGAAAGGACACGTTCTTCTTTCATCTCCTCTTTCATCTATAAATGCTTCAAAGAACAAAGTATATGCAGAAAAGTGGTGAAGATTGCATGACTGTCTGTGTCGTATGTGTTGTATTATTTTGTCATTTTATGTTAACTGTTCTGTTGATGGCGGCGTGGGTACCCACAATGGCCCCTTTCTCTCCTGTGGTTGAGAGAAAAGAAATTTCATCTGTGCTGTATGTTGCACAAAGAGCACATTTGACAATAAAGTTGACTTGACTTGATACGGCGTAATCTCAAACTTATTCAAAATATCCAAGTTCTATTACTTTGATATCCTGGTACGTGGATTATGTTACTAAATACATTTCATCAGAGGGAACCAGTAACTGTTTTGTCATACATTTTTAATGTGACACTCTGGTCCTGGGTGCAACCAGGGCCGTAGCCAGAAATTTTTCATCGGGGTGGCCGGGATGAACCCATGACTCAGCCCAAAAGGTGCATGGCAGCTTTCAATATCGGTCCGATTACAGATAAAAGTGATGCCATATTTTTTTTTCACAATATTGGTCCGACAATTATCATGCAACCTGAGAGCTTGTTCACCTGCCAGTTGAGTTGAAGCACCTATGGCAAAAGCCAAACTGTTAATACTTTCTCAACCAGGCTTTGACATCTCTGCTGGGTTAGTTGCTACACATTTCGAAATGACAGTGAGAGTTGCACTCTAAAAAGCACGTGACAAAAAAAGGGGATAATCAGAACAGGACAGTTAGAATATTCATGCTTCAATGCTTTGTTGAAGCATTCCATCCAATTGGTGTGTGTGGTCCAATTGCCGATGTGTGCACATTTTCAGCATGACGTCTTTGATCCGCTGATGAAAGGACACTTTGATACTCTCCTCTTTCATCGATAACTGCTTCAAACAATGTGTATGCAGAAAAAGTGGTTAAGATTGCACGACTGTCTGTGTCTTATTTGTTGTGTTGTATTATTTTGTCATTTATGTCAACTGTTCTGTGATGGCGGCACGGGCACCCTCAGCTGCTCCTCTCTCTCCTGTGGTTGAGAGGAAAGAAATTTCATCTGTGCTGTATGTTGCACATTTGACAATAAAGTTGACTTGAATTTGAACTTGATTCATGGCAGGTTGTGATTGTGAGCGCAAATGGTTGTTCGTCTATGTGTGTCCTACGATTGGCTGGCAACCAGTTGAGGGTGTACCCCGCCTCCTGCCTGAAGTCAGGTGGGATAGTCTCCAGCGACCCCGCTGAAGATAAGTGGACTTAAAAATGGATGAATGTTGCTGATTCTCCACATATATATATATA
>NW_017805879.1:196372-197300 GCF_001891065.2 Hippocampus comes
TATATATATATATATTAGAGCTGTCAGTTTAGCGCGTTTTTATTGGCATTAATTTATATGAATTTTAACGGAATTAAATTTTTTCTCGCGAGATTAACGTGGCACACGTCACAGCAGATGTTACGTTGCTCTATAAATAAAACAGAAACAAAACAACAAGTGCACTGCATAGATCCACGCACGTTTGTTTTGCCAGCCACGGCAGGGCGAGACACCGAAAACGGATACTTAAAGAGTTTATGAATGGAAAGTTTACTTTGTTATGTTATGTGTTATTTTTGTTATTTTGACTTCAAAATGGCGCCGCAGAGTGGCTGCCTTTCCAGCAGCTCCTATATTTTGTTGTTCTACTTCTTCCTTTCATAACTTTGCTGCTGTGAATTGGGAATTTCTCCATTGCTAGACTAATAAAGCCTTTCTTATCTTATCTTTTAAAAAGTTGCCAGATTGCTCCACTGACAAGACCAAAGTTACCTGTATCATACAGGTATATGATTTATGCCACTGACGCGATTGTTACTTGTTAGGAACTATTTTGTGTGGAAGGTTATAGTGTTCCGTGTCCATATAAATAGAGCGGGTGGAGCTTCTCTGTGTTCGTCTGACAGTGACGGTGCGCTGAGGCGGTGACATGACAACGAAAGTTCAGCGGTGCAGTGGTAGCGACCTAGCGAAAATAAAACGTCTCCAGTGTTGTCGTCGAACCAAGTGTAGTCATCCGAAATGATGTCTACACAAAACCGTAGAGAGACTTCCGCGCAAGAAGGACCAATAGAATCAACATAGCCTGACTGCTGTGTTCAAAGCAAACTTGAGAAAAACGAAGTATGCAACCATGGCTTAAATCCACTATAGGCTGAGTACTAGTTTATCTTAGATGTGCACTTTATAATGTTATATTGCTCTGTTTTGATTCCATAAAAAGAGC
>NW_017805879.1:197833-211224 GCF_001891065.2 Hippocampus comes
AAAAACACGAGAAATAAAATACTAATCTGTCGCTAGTCGTTTTTAACAAAGAGAGTGTCGCTAAAATGATTCGAAGAAGTCTCCCGTTCAACTCAGAACAGAATTAGAATTGAAAAATGCTCCCACGGATGCCTATACCAAAAGATCGGTGATTGGCTCATTTCGCTGTCAATCAAAAAGAGATTCAGCCTCAGACAAATCATCCAATCATCATGCAGAAAAGCTGAGCATCCGGTCCAGCCCATAAACGCCCACTGTCCATCGAGTCCCAGAGACGCTGAGCATCCGATGGGTTGGACAAAACCAGCATTTATCCAATGACTCCTCTCGTTTCAATGCATTGGGACGCACATGTCACTGGCGCTAACTTTCTGATCCACGACAAGAGTTAAATTCACAATCAAAGTGTGACATAATTTTAAAGTGGGCCTCTATGGAATTGACACTGTTCCCACACTTATTGCGGTTCATGGGGACTTGGACCCTGCCGCGATAAGTGCAAAACCACGATGGAGCGTTGTTTCCCCCTCAGGAATCTTTGAAGTGTATGTGGGTACCAGCATGTTTAAAATATGTAAACAGGATTTATAGTGATCCCTCGCTATTTCGCGGTTCGTTTATCGCGGCTTCAGTGCATCGCGGATTTTTTCAAACATATTCATTAAAAAAAAAAAAAAAAAAAAATTCATATACATAGTGTCTAATACTGTATATGTTGCTCTCTGTAACTCGCTGTTGTTTTGCTGACTTTCGCAGCTTCTGGCGGACCGTTTGCGGACTTTTTTAAAAAATATATGTTAATTGGTCGCTACTTTGCGGATTTTCGTTTATCGCGGGTGGTTTTGTTCCCCATTAACCGCGATAAACGAGGGATTACTGTATACTTTGCCTATTTGAGACAAAGACTACACCAGTACATGCATGTACTTAAATCTTTAATTATTAAACCTTATATAGTAATTAACATTCATCAGCATTGCCTTTTGAGAGAGAAAGAGGTTTGTTTACTCTCACTTTATGCTGCTCTGACAGTGAAGCCGCCGTTAGCCTCCAGCTAGCTGCTGGCCACCTATCTGTACGCAGCCGGTGTGTTTATGATCAGACAATTAATTGGTGTTGACGAGAAGGAGGCGAAGAGATGCGTGCTGCTTTTTTTGCACAACCCCAATCACCCGCACCCCCTCCTCTCTCTCTCTCTCTGTCTCTCTCTCTCTCTGTCTCTCTCTCTCTCTCTCTCTCTCTCTCTCTCTCTCTCTCTCTCTCTCTCTTCTGCCACACATGTAGCAAACATGACAGTGTCAGTGATAATTTTATAGTTTACCCCCAGCGAGTCCCAGGGACTCACTGATCAGAAAAGTATGAGTCCCATTATGCATTTAGCGAGTCCCAGGGACTCGCTGATCAGAAAAGTATGAGTCCCATTATGCATTTAGAGAGTCCCAAATTTCGAATTCTGAAATGGTCTACTTATTCAATTGCATATGATAATAACACAAACAACAACATATACATACAATTATAAACAAATGCTGCACAAATTTAAATAATTCAGTAGCAGGCCTGAGGATTTCGGAAATTCACAGTCACCATTTTTCGGTTCCGTTGGATTACCCAATGGGAAACCACGGTAACTAATTTTGGGTTCTGTAAACATTCATCATCGGAACCCATTTTTCTATTTTGACTGATATTCATAATCAAGAATTCTGAAACTCAAAAGTAAAATGTTTCAAGGGTAAATGTTCGAAAACTATGCATAAACAATGAACATTACATCAGCGCTGTGTAGGTTTATTCAACAAAATAAATGGATCAAAATATGTTGTACTCATATGGCATTATGAATACAGCATACCACAAAATAAGAGTATTTTTCCAGTCTCACACTGCAAAGATTAATTTACTGGTAATCATTAATACAGGTAAGTATTGATGTGGCTCTCTTCCCAAGACGATGTATGTGTAATCTACTATCAATTTGATGAAAGAATGTAACACATGTCATCATTAGTTCTACCAACAGGTAACATTATCGTTACTACACCTCGTGACGAATGTTTTATTCCTAAAGTTACCATGCTACAACCAGTAAATTATACAATAACCAAGACTGTTTCATCATATTGTTCATAGCGATTAGCCTATAGATCTAATGACCAACTTGCCTCGTAATCGTGCCTCTCGTCGTATCTCGCTCTCGTATTCTGTGCATACGTCACAGGTGAGTTTAGTGATACGCCCTTCGGACGATTCATACGAAAAATCAGACTGCCATTCCCATTTCTTAAATGTCATAATTAGTAGACCTTTGTGAGTTTTTTTCGCCGCCAACTCAAACTTTCATCCGCGTGATCCTCTGTTTTCGGACTAAAATAGCAACCCGCATGCGCACATAACGTTATCTGTTCCGTCCCCCACAACACTGAAAACAAAACAAAACGAAAGTAAATTGGAAGAAACACACTCACACACCACACCACAAACACCCATACAGACACAGTGAAATCGCGTTGATCACACAGGAGAGACTTGATCGCGTACAGTCAACTCGTGTGCGGTGACTTGTATGGTTAAATTATTTTTCGGTACTGTCAAAATGACGCCACGGAAACGACATGCTACCGGTAACGATCGTTACCTTGAAATCCTCAGGCCTGCCGTAGTTTTTTATTGTTGTTGTTGTTTTGACTGACAAATTTCCTTGCGTCCCAGAAACGCACATTATTTGGAACTGTGCGTCCCGTGGGAAAATTATGCATCTAGGACGCGGGACGCAGAGGTAACGAGATAGTTGCAGTGTGATGAGACACTGGTCAGAGAGTCGCTAGCATGAGGAGACACTGATCAGAGAGTCAACAGGGAAGGTGTTGGGTGGGGCTGCGAAGATGTGCAGTCAATCAGCTCATGGGATAAATCCACTTGTGCTGTCATTGGTCGACATCGCGCTGGGAACCAATCATGCGTACAGTCATGTACAAAACCTTTGAGTCATTCAGCATTTTTTTTCTGAATACAGTGCTTTGGAAAAAAAATGCAATGTAGTTAAGACGTGATAAATGCAGCGCGATATACCGAGGGATCACTGTACATGTTTCATGAAAACGCCACAATCCGGAAAGTAGGAAAACCCTCAAACTTCACAGACTCACGCTTCTTTTCACCAGTGATGCTTCCAAGTCTTTCTGTAAATAACCAGTAGAAGTCAATTTGTTAAGGCCAAATCGTAGGTGGTTACCCAAACTCATCCAGCTCTCCGACTAACAATTGTGAATATAAATTGTAATATTGCATCTGTCTTCTTGGGTCTTTCAGACATCAGCGAAGATGCTTGTCTTGACTGGCTGAATGCAGAGCCCTCTCATATGAAAGAGGAAGAGGAGAAAAAAGAGGAGCAGTGCCCCTACATCAAAAAAGTGAAGGAGGAGCCGGAGCATCCTCGTGTGAAAGAGGAGGGCGATAAGCCCCCCTACATCAAAGAGGAGGAGGATATCTGCAAGTTGCCATCACCTGGTGTCCCCTTGAAAAGTGAAGATGAAGATCAAAGTGATGCTAACAGAGTGGCGGAGCCTCTAAGCAGCAGATTCAAATACAATGGTGAGAAACATTTTTCTTGCTCAATTTGTGGTCAAAGATTCTCTTTTCGGGTCATTGCAAAACACACAAAAACACACACTGGTGAGAAACCTTTTGCATGCTCAGTTTGTGGACGAAAATTCTCTCAAAAGAAATACTTCCAAAAACACACAAGAATACACACTGGGGACTAACCATTTGCCTGAACAATTTGTGGTCTGAGATGCTCAGTGAAGGAAATATTAAAAGAACACACAAGAACACACTGGTGAGAAACATTTTTCCTGTGCAGATTGTAGCCAAAGATTCTCTCATAAGACAAGCTTAAAAACACACACAAGAACACACACTGGGGAGAAACCTTTTGCCTGCACAGTTTGTGGTCGGAGATTCACATGGAGGGTTCACATTGAGAATCATAGGTGTGTTGATGAGATGAGTAGTCATCAGTGACGTTTACACCCCTCATCTGAGCAGGCTTCATGAGTTCCTGCACTAAGGCTGATTGTATTCTACGTACCTTCTTATAGAGATGCTGAACTTAGTTGTGTGCATAAATTACGCTAGTTACATCTGTGCTTCCACAGTGTTGTTAATACATATTTTAGGTTTGCAAAACATTGCGAAAGGGCAACTTTGTCTAGGTCGTGTGTTTCAATGCCACGAAGACCACCATGCGTGAGTTCCTCGAATGGCAGCGGCTGTGATCGACTGACGGTTTTGGTTACGAAATTAAACCATGAGCTTAAGTGTTTTATATTATAAACATCACAGGTGCCTCCAATTCATTCTCTACTAAGGTGAATTTAGGTGTTGATATTTGATAAGAAAAATGCTTGTGTCATTGAAATGTAACAAGACTACACTGGAATGTAAAGACTTAGTTTGTTTAATTATTTGACATGTTTGATGGCTGTCAACTAAAATGTTTATTGTTGTGAAGGGCATAAATCCAATGTAGTCCGAATCAATTACCAGTTTGACATTAACGTAAAATGTTGTTTTTCTAATATTGTTGTGTGATTTGTTCAAATAGTTCCCCAAGTTGTTCTGAACCCACATTGTTTTTTGTTTTGTTAATAAAGTGAAGTTTTGATAATTAAAATGTTGAGTTTACTTGTAAAGGTTTGTTGCGCAGATATTGTCCGCGACTGAGTACGAATGTTTACTTCTTTTCAGTTTTGCTGTACTTAGTTTTTCATGTTACTATTTTTCATCTAGTCAATTGTATTTTAAGGCAAAGTCGCAGTTCATCGCGGCCGCCATTCTCGTTTGTTACGCAGTCGTCTCAGTTGAGTGTGGTGTGTTCAAAGACACTTCGTAAATGAGAATGAGTGTATTCGTTTTCTCTTTTATTGGATATACCAGCGGTGGCCAACTCGCGACTCGCGAGCCGCATGCGACTCTTTGGCTGGTTCAATGTGGCTCCCGGCTTTCACACCACAAGCGTCAAACGCCTTGGCGGTGGCAATGTCATTCAAACAATGGCGCTAAATACACAGAACGTATTACGTCAGCCTATCATCAATCCCATTACTTGATTGACATAGAGGGCAACCAATCAGTTGACTAAATCAATGCTCACGCGCAAACAACAACGGTAAGCGCTAAGACAGTCAGCGAATTACCTCTGTTTTTAAGGCAGGGGTGCCCAATATGTCGATCGCAATCGACCAGGAGCCAGCGGACTGGTTCCAAGTCAACCGCAAGGGGTGGGAGGAGGAAATGGGGGCTGGGGGCAGGGAGAGATTTGTGTGTTCGTGTCTTTAGATTTCGTTCATGTTCGGGCCATTCCGGCGGTTGCTTATCATGGCGTGCGTGCATATATGTGTGTGTGTGTGTGTGTGTGTGTGTGTGTGTGTGTGTGTGCGTGTGCTTTGGGCAAAAAAGCGTGTGTGTGTGTGTGTGTGTGTGTGTGTGTGTGTGTGTGTGTGTGTGTGTGTGTGTGTGTGTGTGCGAGGACAGGATGCCTGTGTGTATGTGGCTCTTTGCAGAAACACAGTAAATAAAATGGCTCTTAGTCTTTGACTGTTTGGCCACCCCTGGGATATACAGTAGTTGTAAAATTGGATTACTGGGATTATCAGTTTTTATCATCATGGTTTAGTTCAAATTCTATCCGATCACACATCTCTATTTTATTTTTTATTAAAGTAGAGAAAAAATCATGAAATTACTACATGTTATTTTTGCGCAAACGTAGGGCGGAATGTCCTTTGGGCATTGACAACATCATGATAAAGTTGAAGTGGTGGATGTCATGGCGAGATTGGCAAAAAGTACTTTTCAGTCACTAAATCGCTCCGTTTTCCGTCTACTTCAGTTCAGCAGTCATTGACTTTTGAGTCGGCCACGATCTCTTTCAATGCCTCCTGTGAACAATTTTTGACAACTTGCCCTCTGTGTGTCAAAGACTGGAAGCAATAGGCCTGTCTTTATGATATTGACATAATCTTTTCTTTTTTGAACATTATTCGTAAAAAAGAAAGCAGCAAAAACAAACCTACAACTGACATGTATAATAAATTTACGTCAGTAATTTTCACTTGGAGTTACCTTGTGACCTTGTACATCCAACAGTTGACATTAAAAAAAAGTGAAAATGCAATTGAAACTACATTTTGAACATTGTTTGCTTTTTTTGACTTCACTTTAAAAATAAAAATAAAAAAGGTCGAGAAACCCCAAACGCACTGTAATGCAACACACTGGACTGAGAGGGAAGGGCAATTTTTCTCGTTCTTTTTCATTCCAAAACATCTTCTTGTGCCTGACAGAATCGTCTTCGTCTCTTGTGGTGAATTCCAAGTTGTGACCTCCACATTTATTACACTATAAAAATTAAATGGAATGTTATGAGACCAGTTTTTTATGTGCAACAACTATGCCGACATTTTCGAGAGGTTACTAGCCCAAGAGCGACATCAATTGGTGAAACTAATTTGAAAAAAAAAATCGAGCTATAAGCTGTGAAGATTTCTTCCTTTCATATTCACTGTTTTCTACGGAGCCCATAGGGGACATGGAAGAAAAAAAACAACTTTGCGTTCCCTCGCACCAAAATGGCTGGCGCTGGCCCTGCTCATGTCAAAAGTTTTCTTGACCATAATATGGAATATGGGTGACCAATTGAATCAGGGGGGTCGACGGATACACGATGCTTGACTGACTTTGACACCGGTGAAATAAAACAACATTGTCTTGAAACATTTTGGGTTGTTTTTGGCCAGCTTGTACAGCTCAATCGTCACTGGCATTTCTTGAGGTACAGCAGGGTTTTTTTTTCAGACTGGAGGAAGGCCAAAACTGAGACCAGAAGTTTTACGGTGTCAATTTGGAAATAAATCGAACTATTGACTGAGCCATGTAAACCAGGTTTTTCTGATTAGCGCATCACTGAAGTGCATGGAAACGCATTACCTAAACATGGCTGTGGTTATTGTGGTCATCTCAATATGGCTGGAACAAGATCATTAAACAATTGTTATTTAAAACATTGACTTACCTGCAAATGACGCGCGAGCATCATCTCACTGTTTTTTTTTTCCTTTTCCTGTTTTCCAATGATTGATGCCCTTTTGACGACATGTCCTGATATCCAAAAATAAGCTTCCGCCGAACTTGCGACTGAAGTATAACAGAACAAACTACTTGGGAATGAAATAGAGGTGAGTGGCAGGCTCCAAAGGTTGACTGGCAAGACGTCCGCACAAGAGTTGAATCTTTTTTCGCGTAAATAAGGAGCTATTCGTTGAACGTGTGCCTTATTATCCAAAGCGCCTTATAGTGCAGAAAATACGATACCTTGTTCCCCGAAAGGAGATCAAAATGCTCCCGCACAATGGGCAACTTTCGTTTCCCCTGGAGCTGGAATTTTTCTTTATGTGGGTACCAGCATGTTTAAAATATGTAAACAGTGATTATACTTCACATATTTGTGACAAAGACTACAATAGTACATGTCTTTACTTAAATCTTTAATGATAAAACCTAATCCAGTCATTAACATTAATCAGCACTGCTCCCTGAGAGAGGCGAAGAGACTTACGATAGTGGCGTCGATGGCAGCTCTCTGACGGTGAAGCCGCCATTAGCCTCCAGCTAGCTCCTGCCAGCTACCCCCGCACAGTCGATGTGTTTATGATAAGACATCTAATTGGTATTGATGAGGAGGCAAACAAAAACGGGCAACTGCTTTTGGTGAAGCCCAAGCCCAATTTCTCTCTCTCTCCTCCTCCCTCTCTCTCACTCTCTCTCACTCTTTCTTTCTCTGCCCGCCACGCATGGAGCAAATAGAAGAGACAGTATGCCAGAGAATCAACAGCATAACAAGACACAAGGCTTCCCGAGTGTCTCATCATGCTGGGCGGGGCTGCGAAGATGCGCAGCCAATCAGCTCACAGGATATATCCACTCATGCTGTTATTGGTCGACATATCACCAGAGACCAATCATGCGCCTTGAATGAGTGCCCGTTGCCGATACAGTACAAAAACATCTGAGTCGTTCGGCATTTTTTTCCTGAATACAGAACTTTGAGAAAAAAAACGTGAAGTACTGAAGCCGCGAGAAATGAAGCGTGATATAGCGAGGGATGACTGGAAAGTAATTGCTTTTGTTTCGCGGTTCAGAAACACCTGCGAAAGGTGAAAAGCACGAGGCAGAATTTGTGCCCTGGACTTATCCACCACTCAAAAATGTGCAATGTCACACTCTGTACAATCTTTTTACAAATATCCAAGGACAAAAAAAAGAATTAATTAAACCACCACCTTGCATTCAAATAGTCACATAAAGAAAGAAAAATCCACCACTATGTGATGCTGGTAATGTCACATATTGAGTTGTAATCTGAATTTATCTAGTTCTCCGAGTAACCTTCATTGAAATTATGAACCAGAATTCCAAGTGTGTTTGTCTCCTTGTGTCTTGCAGACATCAGCAAAGATGCTTTTCCTGAGCGGCTGGATTCAGATCCTTCTCAATTTAAAGAAGAAGAGGAACAGCAGGCCCTTTACATGAAAAAAGAGGAGGAGCCAGAGCACCCTTGCACGAAAGATGGTGACAACACATCATCAACTGTTGATGAAGATCAGGATGAAGAGTCTGATGGTGATCTGACATCTCACACTGACAACAAACCCTGGAAATGTTCTCGGTGTGGGAAGATGTTTACTTGTAGGAGTGCTTTGAAAACACATGTGAGAACCTGCACAGGTGAGAAACCTCTTGCCTGCTCAGACTATGGCCGGAAATTCTCTCAGAAGGGATACTTAAGAAAGCACGTCAGAACTGACACTGGTGAGAAACCTTTTGCCTGTTCAGATTGTGGGCGAAGATTCTCTCTGAAGGGAAGCTTAAAAAGGCACACAAGTGTCCACACTGGTGAGAAACCCTTTGGCTGTTCAGATTGTGGGCGAAGATTCTCTCTGAAGGGAGACTTAAAAACGCACGTCAGAACTCACACTGGTGAAAAACCTTTTGCCTGTTCAGATTGTGGCCTAAGATTCTCTCAGGGGGGAAGCTTAAGAAGGCACACAATTGTCCACACTGGTGAGAAACCCTTTGGCTGTTCAGATTGTGGGCAAAGATTCTCTGTGAAGGGAGACTTAAAAATGCACGTCAGAACTCACACTGGTGAGAAACCTTTTGCCTGTTCATATTGTGGCCTAAGATTCTCTCGGAAGGGAAGCTTAAGAAGGCACACAAGTGTCCACACTGGTGAGAAACCCTTTGGCTGTTCAGATTGTGGGCGAAGATTCTCTCTGAAGGGAGACTTAAAAAATCACGTCAGAACTCACACTGGTGAGAAACCCTTTGGCTGTTCAGATTGTGGGCGAAGATTCTCTCTGAAGGGAGACTTAAAAAATCACGTCAGAACTCACACTGGTGAGAAACCTTTTGCCTGCTCAGTTTGTGGCCAACGATTTTCATGGAAATATCAGATTAAAAATCACAAGTGTGTTGATGAGATGAACGGTTCTCAATGACATTTTTACCTCTCATTTGAACAGGCTTCATGAGCCCATGTACCAAGGCTGATTGTATTTTATGTACTTTTCCTTGAGTGCATGTAAAAGTTATTTTTTTTTGGTCGTTGTCATGAAGTAGAATATCTTGCATTGTTGTTGCCTTCTTCATACTTTTGGATTCTTCATTATAGTTAGTTTTTATTTGGCTTTGAGTTACAATTTTTAAATGTAGTTTGTTGGAATTCATTTTCAGAGGAGTTTTAGTTGTTTAATACAATTCTGACTTTTTTCTTTCTTTTTTTTAAATTTCAAACTGAAACGTCCTTGTCTGGATAGCACCCAGCATTTTGAGATGTTTTTCATTGTTTTTTTAAATTTTATTTCCTGAATAAAATGGACATTTTCTATTTTATCATGAAATGTGTGTTGAAGCCATATGTATTGATGTTTGATATTGTGTGTTGCTTGCTGGCCAATAAAGATCTATTTGCTCAAAAACTTGGATCAGCCAAGTCTTCTTCAATATGACCCATCTCAGTATCAGTGAGATTCATGACTTGTGAGGCACCGTTTCCCTGCAGTGAGGGGACAACATTTAAATGCAGGCATTTAAATGTTGACCTTCATTATAAGATAAGAAAACCTGAATTAGTCTCATAATGGAGAAATTCCCAATTCACAGCAGCAACGTTATGAAAGGAAGAAGTAGAAGAACAAAATATAGGAGATGCTGTATAGGCAGCCACTCTCGCGGCGCCAGCTTGAAGTCAAAAAAAAAATAATACAACACAATACATAAGACACAGATAGTCATGCAATCTTAGCCACTTTTCTGCATCCTCTTTGTCGTATGAAGCAGTTATAGATGAAAGAGGAGAGGATCAAAGTGTCCTTTTACCAGTAAATCAGGATGTCATGCTGAAAATGTGCACACGTCTGCTACAAGCTAAGTTTGAAAGCAAACAAGAAGCTGTTGCGTCCATTGTCGAACGAGAGGTTGGGTCACATCTCCTGTCCCACATAATCCGCTTCAATTCCAATCCCCGACTCCCAGTTCCACATATGCATCGGCCCTCTGTGCTGACGCTCCTTTCTTATCATCGTCGGCTCCTCAGGCCATGCATCCATCCAGCCGCAGACTATCCAACAGCACCGACCTCTCCGCTGAACAAAGCGGGGCTGTGAAAAATGCTGCCCATTGCAGGCCCAAAAAAAACACATGCGCCTCAGAGCTGTCCAGCACTGACAGTCAAATGGCACAGACATTCCTCCCAATCAAAAAGAGTGCTGGTATACCCGTGCTGCCGAGAAGGCACAACCACCAAACACTGAGTCTTCTCCTTGATGAATGCCATGGCCGAAAAATGCTGAAAAACAATCCACATCCGGTCCACATGACGTAACAACAAACACAAAGTGACAAAACAAAACACAAAAACAACAAAAAAAGCAAGGCTCATGAGATGCACTTACCGACGGCTGCCTACTCGGGCACCATCTTGGACTTCATGTTTCAAAAAGATGTTTCAAATAAGCTCAGAATGGAATTTTTGAACGCCGCTTTGAACTGCGAGGTCCAACCCCCGAAGTCAGGAAAAAAAAAAGACCCCAAATGCACTCATCAGAGAGGATCCCCATGGAGACAAAGACTGTCAATGACAAAACATCATCCATTCATCCATTTGCCATTCCACTTAGTCCTCACAAGGACCGCCGGCATGCTGGAGCTTATCCCAGCTGTGTTGGGGCAGCAGGCGAGGGACACCCTGAACTGGTTGCCGGCCAGTCACAGGCAACACAGAGACAATTAACCATTTGCACTCGCAATCACACCCAGGGACAATTTAAAGTGTTTCATTAACCTGCCTCGCACGTTTTGGAAATGTGAGAGGAAACTGGAGCACCCGGAGAAAACCCACAAAGGCACGGGGAGAACATACAAACTCTACACAGGAAGGACGGGGCCGGAATCGAACCTTTCATCTCTGCACCGTGAGGCCGACACGCTCACCAGTTGACCACTACGCTGCTGCAAAATATACAAGATAAAGTCTTTAATTGTGATTACATTCATTTATTTGACATAACGTAGCACAACGTGATATGCGCTTATTGCCACTATCTCCATGCATGAATTTATCTGGTCAAATGAATGTGGAAGATACAATATTCCACTATTTATAGGTATCTGTTAAACACAGAAATGTGAGTGAGGGATTACTGTATTTATCTGTTTCATATTTATTCCTTGACTCTTCATTATTTTCATTTATGATATGGGGTGTGTTTTTCAATCACAAAATTTTTATCTTCTCTAAAATATTGTGGCTAGTTCATTTTTCTACAAGCCATCATTTATTCAAGAATTTCAAATTTTTTGTGCCTTGTGACTCCTGTGTCATTCTAATAGTTTATGTTAATGTTATCTTTTGCTTGTTCCTATAATATTTACGAATTTATTTTTGTATCTCTTATCATTGGGTTCAGCAGCTTTTGGATGTCAAGTTTTCCTTCTGTCAGGTTCATCAATTAGACCAGTGTTTTTCAAACTTTTTTGAGCCAAGGCACACTTCTTTCATTGGAAAAATCTCAGGGCACACCACTAGCTGAAAATGTGAAAAAAACGCTTGTTTGAATAATTAATGTGTTATATTGTTACTATAACCGTTTTTAGCATTGAAGAATGACATTATAACAGCTTGAATTGGAATCAAATGAACATAAAGAAAAAAGTATTTTCTCATCTTTCATATTTATTGTGTCACCGTCGTCCTGCATTCATGCGTCACAAATTCGCTTGTCTCTCGTCTAAACACAAGGCCATCGGCTACCTGTTGCTGCTCCCTAGCGGT
The DNA here is from genome assembly GCF_001891065.2 of Hippocampus comes. Lineage (NCBI taxonomy): Eukaryota > Metazoa > Chordata > Actinopteri > Syngnathiformes > Syngnathidae > Hippocampus > Hippocampus comes. Next base: position 210,231 of record NW_017805879.1, read on the forward strand.
ACGGGAGGGTACTACACGATTAATTTCTGGGCGATAGACGGCACAGGCATACAAATTGGATATTTTCCCGCGGCACACCTGACAATGTCTTGCGGCACACTGCTGTGCCGTGGCACAGGGGTTGAAAAACACTGAATTAGACATTCACAAATAAAACACAAGGAGGAGACAGGAGACTCAATTCTGGTACCAGTGGGGAACAAGGAGAAGAAGCGTTCGGTTTCAGTTCTCTGCACATCACCCAAGGATCTCCCCGCTCGCCCCCTCATTTATTGGGAATCGAATACATGGGTGTGTCCAACCTAAAGGGTGAGGGCTGTTGAAGATACACTGAACTCTTTTGACTATGGGTGTGTATGTGAGTTACTTATGAGTTTCTCTGGATGTAGAGTGTTCATGTCCTCTTTTGAATCACCAATAAAATAAGGAAGCAAAAGCCTTTGAAAAAAAGTTCCTTTCTTGGATTTTTGTTGATATCATGACACATTTTACAGCTCACTGGCATGTAAAAAGCGACAAGTTCTAACACGAGTGCAGGAGGAAGAGGAAGGCGGTGGTGTCGCGCTGGCTACTCTGGTGCGCCAAACCACAGGCCCAGTGTCTTAACCAGTGTTGTGTCCAAGGACCGGCAACCCGAGGCCAAGGCCAAGGCCAAGGACTTGCCTCCGAGGCCAAGGCCAAGGCCAAGGACTTGAGAAATTTTCCGAGGCCAAGGCCAAGGACCAAGGACTTGCTTCCAAGGCCAAGGCCAAGGACCAAGGACTGATTTTGAAACTGAGGCCTAGCCAAGGACATGTATAAAACAATGCTGTCATACCACTTGGCAGGTCCTCATGATTTGCAACACCCCTCCATCATAACCCTTTGCACTCCCTAACGCTTGAATGAAGTGTTTTTATTCAAAGAGTAGAACAGTCAGGGTACATGTTATTTATACTGAGAAAAAGAAATAAAATCATATGATATACATTGATGAATTAATGTTTTAGTGCAG
>NW_017805879.1:212234-215476 GCF_001891065.2 Hippocampus comes
TTGGTCCTTGGCCTTGGCCTCGGAAGCAAGTCCTTGGTCCTTGGCCTTGGCCTCGGAAGCAAGTCCTTGGTCCTTGGCCTTGGCCTCGGAAGCAAGTCCTTGGTCCTTGTCTTTGGCCTCGGAAAATTTTTCAAGTCCTTGGCCTTGGCCTTGCCTCAGAAAATTTTCCAAGTCCTTGGCCTTGGCCTTGGCCTCGGAGGCAAGTCCTTGGCCTTGGCCTCGGGTTGCCGGTCCTTGGACACAACACTGATTGTTTGGAACTGTGCCTCCTGTGGGTTAATTTTGCGTCTCGGACACGGGACGCAGAGGTAACGAGATGGCTGATCTCTAAACATTGTCTGAGTACTACTATTATTACCACTCCCACTAATACTACATTAATTAGTTTAATACCTTCAAATTCCCAATAATAATAAAAAATAATTAAATCAACCATGATTTTAAACTATGTATTATCAATATTCATTATTGCAAACATGAGAAAGCATTCACCAAAAACATAACTGGAATCGAGCAAAAGGACTCCAAATCCCAACGGCCAAACCCGAAAGTGAAGTGCCGGCATTATTGACTCCAGCTGTAACGCAAATTACTTGGTTCAAACAAACATTATAGTGCCACCGCAGAAACGTGACGACTGTGCAAAAATAACTACATAAAAGAAACCACTGTTACAGAAAGACTTTACACGCTATTTAAACTGGTAACAATGAGAACTAGTCACAAACACAAACATGAAAGATAAATACAAATGGCATTACAAAACAATGAATGAAAGACAAAAGTTATGAAGACAATTGATTCAACAAAAAGTCACACACACCTCATGGGCTCACATCCACAAGGAGCTAAATATCATTAGAAGTCTTGCTTGTCTCCCTCTTCTCCAGTAGTTAACTATGCTTTTGGTATTATCTTCATTTCATAATGGCTGCACAGAGCTCACAAGGTAGTTGTCTGTTTGGATGTGTGTTGGCGAATGCACATGTCACTCGCGTCGGGCAGAAACGGACCGACCTTCGCTCCTCGAGCCGGTCCTCGAGGCCAAGGACCGGCTCCGGGAACACATCCCTGATATTAATGTTTCAAAAACTTTCACAAAGATAAGGGATGAATAATAATTTTTACATCTGACATAAAACACCAAGAATGGCATCATATATGGAAATAAATCAAAATTAATTCAGAAAAAAAAATAATAACGCCACTACTCTTAAATAAATGTTGGCCTACATTTAAAATACAGGTACATGAACATTTCAACATTCTACCTTGATAGACAAGGAGTGATTGGGCACTCTATCAACATTCTGGACATAATGTGAAAACCGTGAATATGAAAGGGAGAAATCGAAACAGCTTTGCAGTCGTTGCATCTAAAACAACTTTATCTCATAACATTCCATTTAATTTTCATAGCTTAATTAATCAACCTTTATCAAAAATATTATATCCCGTTATTATTATAATTCCTTCGTAGAAAGGGTTCTGTCAGTCGTCATCTGTACCTGTGGGTAAAAAACAAAAAACAAAAAAAAACAAACAAACAAAAGGACGTTTCGCTTCTCTCACAGAAGCTTCGTCAGCGGTAGACAACCCTGAAGTCTCCGTGAAGACTCCGGGAAATTGCTCTGCGCTAAAAAGCTGAGCGTGGCCTATTTGAGGACTGGGTGGGGATGGTTAGTCACGCCCCTATGGTGAAGAGGCCCATTGATTTCTAAATTCCCTATCGTTGGGTCTTGATTAGGCCTATTGTTTGGGCTAGGGCTGAATAGCTACTTTCAGTTATCCTGATTAGCATGTCTATGTCCCTTGGTGGTCAACAAGTTATTGTAAATAGGAGACAGGTTAAATCTGATACCTCCTTCACGGTTCAGAGAGGGTGAAAATTTTTTAACAAAAAATCGCTTCCTTTACTCCCCTTTCAAACCATCTCTTTTCTGTTCCTAGGATTTTTACTTGTTCATCTTCAATTGTGTGGTTTGTTTCTTTTAAGTGTGCGTATACTGCACTTTTGTTATCATTTTTTTCCATTTGTGTTGATAAAGTCTTTTCTTGAGTGTTTGTTTGGTTTATCAAACTTTTTTAAGCTTTTTTTTGTAGTTTTAAAATAGGGAGTGTGTTTGTTTTACTTGCGTTTCCCCATATTTCCACACAATAGGAAATATTAATTAAGTAAGATATCCTTTATTTGTCCCACACTGGGGAAATTTACAGTCTACAGCAGCAAGATTGTGGGTAGAAAGAAGAAAAGAAAACAAACACCGTGCAATAAAGTGCAATATAAATACAGATATGGATAAGGTCGCAGTGTTATTTACAATTGTTTTCCACGTCATTTTATTTTTTATTCAGCAGCCTGACAGCAGTCGGTAGGAACGAGCGGCGGTATCTCTCCTTCTTGCAGCACGGGTGTAACAGTCTCTGGCTGAAGGAGCTACCAAGTGCTGTCAGGGCGGGCTGGAGGGGGTGGGAGGGACTGTCCATCATAGCTTTTAGCTTAGCTAGCATCCTCCTGTTGCCCACCTCCTCCAGAGTGTCCAGGGAGCAGCCCAGACAGAACTGGCCCTCCTGACCAGTCGCTCCAGTCTCTTTCTGTCCCGGGCCGAGATGCTGCCTTACCAGCAGACAATGCCATAATGGATGGCCGAGGCCACCACCGAGTTATAGAAAGTCTTAAGGAGTGACCCCTGAACCCCAAAATACCTCAGTTTCCTGAGTAGGAAGAGTCAGCTCTGTCCTTTCCTAATCAGGGTGTCCGTGTTTGTAGACCAGTCCAGTTTGTTGTTTAGAAGAACACCTCGGTACTTGTAGGAGGCCACCCTCTCTATGTCCATACCCTGGATGTTCATAGGTGCTGATGAGGACTGTTTCCTGCAGAAATCCACAACCAACTCCTTAGTTTTTCTAGGGTTGATCTGGAGGTGATTCTGCTGGCACCAGTCCACAAATTATTTCGTCAGTCCCTTGTACTCCCGATCGTCCCCCTCTGTAATGAGGCCAACAATCGCAGAGTCATCGGAGAACTTCTGAAGGGGTCAGTTTGGAGTGGTGTGTCTGAAGTCCGAGGTGTAGAGAATGAACAGGAATGGAGCCAGAACAGTCCCCTGCGGCGCTCCAGTGCTGCAGAGAAGCCTGTCTGACTCACAGCTCTGTACCCTCATGTACTGCGGCCGGTTTGTGAGGTAGTCTATAATCCATGCTGGGAGATGGTGGTCCACTCCGGCGTTCTGCAGTTTGTC
>NW_017805879.1:216222-216916 GCF_001891065.2 Hippocampus comes
AAAAAAAAAATTAATCAAAGAACATGATTCTCACAGTGCTCCCAGCCTTCTCCAGGTGTGACAGCACTGAGTGGAGGAGGTAGATAATGGCGTCCTCCACGTCGATGCCAGGCTGATTGGCAAACTGCAGCAGGTCCAGTGCCGAGCTCACCAGCGGTCGAAGGTGGACGAGGACAAGTCTCTCCAGTGTCTTCATCAGGTGAGACGTCAGCGCCACCGGTCTGTAGCTGTTCAGCTCCTTAGGGTGTGGGTTCTTGGGCACTGGAACCAGGAACGAAGTTTTCCACAGTTGTGAAGCTCTGCCCAGCTTCAGGCTCAGGTTGAACATGTGCTGGACAATGTCACACAGCTGGTCAGAGCAGGTCCTGAGGAGCCGGGAACTGATCTTGTCTGGACCTGCTGCCTTCCTCACATTCATCCTCCTCAGTTGGTTCCTCACCTGCTCTGTTGTGATGGACAGGCAGGAACCAGGTGACAGACTGGGTTGTTGAGAACTGGTCGAAAGAGGAGGGGGAGAAGAAGTCCTCAGTGAGAGTGGGTGCAGCTGGTGGTTGGGGGAAGGGACAGACGTCTGGTCGAAACGGTTGAAAAAACGGTTCAGTTCATCTGCCCAGTCCTTGTCCTTCTCAGTCAATGTCTTTGGGCTGTTGTGGCCTGAGATGGTTTTCAGGCCCCTCCAGACACCAGTGACATT
>NW_017805879.1:219275-232605 GCF_001891065.2 Hippocampus comes
ATGTGTATGTATATGTATGTATGATAGTTTTGGATCAAGCACAGATCCCTGAGGAACTCCATGAGTGATCTTCAGTTGATTTGGTTTTTTATTGTTGAATTGCACATCCTGATATCTGTTTTCTAAATAACTTTCAATCCATTTATATGTTACGCCTCTAATGCCATATCTCGCGAATTTATTCAATAATATACTCTGATCTATTGTATCAAAAGCTTTTTTTTAGATCTAGAAAAATCCCAACATTAAATTCTTTTTTATCTATATTAGTGGCTATTGCTTCCACAAGCTCCATAGCCGCCATTGGTGGTCCGTTTTTCTCTAAAGCCGTATTGATTTTCACTTAATAGCACATGTTTCTGTTTGAAATTATCAAGTCTGTATGAGAATAGTGTTTCCAATATTTTTGAGAATTATAATCTGTTTTGCTATTGTCATATCAATATTAAAGCAATCAGTTGACTTTTTTATTTTTAAATGTTTTTACAATATTTAATACTTCATTATGATTCACAGCAGTAAGGAACATTGTGGAAGAAATCTTTTCCATGGATCTATCTATTTCAAACGAGTTTATTGGATCAGGAATTTGTTTTGCTAGGTTACTGCCGATATTAACAAAATAACTGATTTAATTCATGAGCTATATCTTCAGTTTTCTCAATTATAGTATTTTTGTCTTTAATAAACTACTCTGGATAATCTGCTTTTTTAGAGCTATTTCTAATGACATGATTTAGTATTTTCCATATTTCTCTTTGTGTTGCTTTTATTCTGCTCTAATAATGCATGATAATGATCTCTCTTACTAGTTCTTACAATATTTACTAATTTGTTTTTATTGGTCTTATATTTTATTTCAGCATCTTTAGTTCTCAATTTCATAAACGATTTGTATAAATTGTTTTTCTTTTTACATGCCTTTTCTCTGCCTTTTGTTATCCATGGCTTACTTAGGTCTTTGTACTTTCTGGAGACTTTAGTTACTGGAAAATGTTTATCATATCAGGAGGTTATGGTTGTCTGAAATGCCTCAAACGCAGTATTTGGGTCTTCTAGCTTGAAGGCTGCGATGGAGTGTTTGGTTCTTAGTCTTATTTCTGATAAGTTAGGTGTTGGTTGAGTTTTTCTATAAAAATCATGAATAATGATGAAGGACTGCAAAGACAGGTAAATGGTCACTTATATCGGTAATGAGAAGTCCACTTTCCATTTTATGGTCGATCTTATTTATAAATATATTGTCTATCAATGCGGCCGTATCAACTGTTATTCTACTGGGTTTCAGAATGACTGGGAAAAGACTGTTGGTATACCTAGTATTTATGAAGTCTGTTGTTTTTTTTTTTATGTCCATTTGGGTTTAATATGTCAATGTTAAAATCTCCACATATTCATGTTTTCCTATCATTGGAGTAACTTCGCATATCTGTAAGTTTTTTGTTGAATGTGTCAAGACATGATCCTGGTGTCCTATAGATGCAACTTATGATGACATTTGATGCCTTTTTAATATGTATTTCAATAGTTAGGCCAGTGGCGGACCCTCAGGGCCAGCAAGGCCTTCTCTGCTGGCCTAAACATTCTCAGAAAAGTAAATTTACTTTTATGTATTTTGTTATTTTATAATTTATGTTATTTTATCATAAATATGTAAACAAAATTATTCTCTGTATTCTTTACGTCATATTATTTCCACTTAGTTGAGTGGCTTTCAATGTTATTTTCAATAACACTGAAAGCCACTCGATAAATAACTTATTTATGATGGTAGAGTTTTTAACCAATCATATTTCAGCTAGCTTGCGTTGCCAGGTATATTAAACTTGCTCGGGGCCTTCAGATTAAACAGAGCAGGCCCCTGTGCGCTGTAAGTGAACAGGCACAGTCAGGTTTCAATAGCCAATCAGATCACGAGTCTCAGACTCGTAGTCTGTATCCTGTATCCTGACTTGTCCATATGAAAGAGTTTGTTCAATAGCAGGTGAAATTCTCTGTAAAAAAAGAAACGCCTGAGTCCAAAAACTGGGTAAAATATTGTTTTTAAATAAAAACGAAGATGCATTTTATTTTAGCTCCTTATTTCACATTTTCACTTGTTGCATAAGCACAAACATAGACAAAGTAACACATAACATTTAATGTCAAAACACTCCTCAAATACAGATTATTATGGGTTCAGAGCATGATTTACACCCCACTATTTTATTGCATGCACCAAACATGTTATACATTTTCCTGCGTTTGGAGACACTCGTGTAGATCTGCACCTCAGTGAGCAGGCACTACATTGGTGAGTCAATGAATTTTATTTTACATTTCTTCTCGTCATTTTATTTCTTGAGTATTAAGTTCATGGTAACGAAATAAAATGACAAACTTGCCATCACTAGTTGCAAGGACGTCAAGCTACGCTGCGGGCATGGGAAAGTTAAACAGCATGACTAAATATGAGCAGAATACAGACTTCACATCCCAACTAACCTTAATTGCTATTTAGCTGTTACTTCTGTAAGGAGACATATACTGCTCTGGCGTGTCGGAAAAGATGAGCTAACCGTATTTGTTAAATATCTATGTACTGTCTCGGCCAGATTTGGACAGTCAGCTAAACTCATCTCCTACACCACGACTCTGAAGACGTTGCTCTTAGTCCACAGGTTTCATGATGTAGAAAAAGGTGAAACTCACATAAAATGCAAGGCAATTTTACTTTGAATTAACAACCAACAGAATAAAATAACATTACCTCAACCGCGAAACTTGCAAGACGGCATTGTGCTCACGCAATTAGCGAGCTCTAGCATAAATCGTCACATTTTTTTTATACACATCGCCGAACAGCATTTTTAACATAAAGTGCCACAGAACCATTCACCGATAACAAAACGAACTTGTACATACCCACAATGCTACCAAGGCGTGAGATGTCTGTGGATTGTGCTGGATTAGACTTGACTACCATATGTTTCTCTCTTGGTGACGATCTATCGCTCTACTTCCTGCTTCCGCGTACGCGTCTTCCGCTTTCATGACGTCACGTCCGGTTGTGAAGCACGCTGTTTTCAATGAATGAGTAATCGAGATGAGTGGTTCATGAATGGGGAGTCGAAGCGCGTGTTGATGACGTCAGTAGTGACGTTTGAAGCCCCGTGAAGGGGGTGAAACACGTGACTAATTCAGGAAATGATACGATAGATTCGAGTGTTGTTCGAAATAGTAACATTACTTTGGTGTAACTTAAATGCAACATTCAAACTTAGATTAACTGTAAATTGGGGTCAGAACACTCCCCGCCTGGAATGATTACATGCCACCCACTTGTCCATTGTCTACCCATCTAGAGGAAGAAGCAAAGCCAGTTCAGTGACTGGTCTCACGAACAATGTCTCTCCTCCAGGCTTGATCATGTTCACCTTGACTTGGCGAACCCTTCCGTCTTTGCTTGAAAAAGTCTTTGTTGACATACCAAGCGGCCGTTTGTTCCTGTGTACTTGGCGATCCTTAAGGAGAACGATGCTCTTCGGCTCGATGTTCTTGTGTGGAGACCGCCACTTCCTTCGTGCTTGCAGTGTTGGGAGAAACTGTTTATGCCACCTGTCCCAGAAGGTGTTGGACAGATGCTGGACATGCCTCCACTGGCGCTTGGAGAGGTCAGCGGTTCCAAACTCTTCTGCAGTAGCTGGTCGAGGAAGCACCTTCTGAGTCAGGAGAGTGGGTGGTGTGAGTAAGAGCAACTCATCTCGGTCAGTATGAACAAGCGGTCGAGAATTGGTAAGTTTGTCTTTCAACTGAAGGAACATGGAATCGAGTATCTTCTTGGCGAGCCTGATCATTCTTTCCCATGCTCCTCCGAAATGGGAAGCGTGTGGAGGGTTGAAGGTCCAGGAACATGCTTGGTCTGAAAGGTAGGATTTAACACTGTTGTGGTCAATGTTGGTAGGTATTTTGAGGTCGGCTACCGCAGCAATTGTTTTTGTCAAGGCGTCAAAGAAGACAAATAATTCCCTGAGGACAGCTGTCAATGGTGAAGGTTCAGTGTAGGCCCGAGGAATTACCAGATTTGTCAATTCTGTTAACAATGTCCTCCATGATGTCCAGGACTCCTCCATTTCACAAGGCAATGGTGCATCCCAGTTACCATTCTCTGCAGTGAGTTCTCTTTGAATTGCCTTGTCTTGGATAGTAACCGGAGCTGCAAATCCGAGAGGGTCATAGAGGCTGTTCATGGTAGATAAGACACCTCGTCGAATGTAAGGCTTTATCACATCGGAGACAATGAAGACAAAGCAGTCTGTCTGTAGATTCCGAATGAGTCCAAGACTTCGTTGCATCGGCATTTTGTCTGTGTTAAAGTTGAAGTCTTTCAAGTCGCTTGCGTGATCCTTTGATGGGAAGGCTTCGATGACCTCTTTGGGGGTTGCTGCGATCTTGTGTAGCCTCAGGTTTGATCTAGAGAGCATATCTTGCGTCTTCTTTAGCAAGTCAAAGGCAGCTTCAGTTGTGGACAGATACCTCATCTCAGGCTTCTCAAGGTTTTGCCCAAGAGACGTGAGACGTTTTAGTGCCAGGGGCCTGTTGTTGGGAAGCCGTCGGCGTGGGTTCTTAAAGGGTAATGGAACTACCCAACTGTTGGAATCTTTATGTAGTCCATCATTCATGATTTTCATGAATGAAGCATCTTGAATTGACGGAGCCACTTTACATCCAAGATGGCCATTATCGCAGATACATTCCTCTTCAGAGCATGTTGTGAGATGGCTCGTCAATTGGATGTCGCTGTACTTTTCTTTCACATGGAACACATTAGGGCATGGCTTAAAGATGGATGGTCGTTAAAGCTCTGCAGTGCTTGTATAAAAAGAGCTGATTGTTAGTGGTATGTGGATACTGCTAAGGCACGTTTCCTACAACCCACCCAACATCTACCTTCTGTGCATAGGGCTGGTTGTGTGAGCCATTAACTTGTTTGCGTACCTTGTGTACTCTGATGACATCCCGACCCAAGAGAAGCATGATTTGGGCATTTGGATCCATTTCTGGAATGAGATGAGCTATTGACTTTAAATGTGCATGATGAAGAGCGACACTTGGAGTTGGAATTTCATCTCTGTTGTTCGGAATGTCATTACATTCTGTGAGGCTGGGTAGTGGAATTCTGAGTATTCCATCCAGGGATTCTAATTCATATATATCCATTTGCCCACCTTCCTGTCACCTCTTTTACTCCCGCGCACGTTTTCAGTGTGTATGGGACGCTTGGACTTTGTCAGAAAACACATCAAAAAACTGCGAGTGGGTCAGGGACCTATTGCTTTGCTCATCCAAAATTGCGTAGACTTTCACCGCCCTCTCTCTGTGACCAGCTGGATACACCTTCACAAGGCAAATCTTTGAGCAGGATCAGTCTGTGAGGTCTCTGCCGCAGACTTTGGTGCATTTGGTTGTGATGTCGGATTCAGGCATGGTTTCGACTTCCTCCCCGCCATGCTCTGGAGCAGGCACCTCCACTTCTGTACATGCTATGGGCTCTGGATGTAGGGCCGTGCAATGTCTCTCACTCTTGCACTCAAAACACTGAAACTGGACTTTGCAGCTTTTGGCGATGTGCGTTGACGAACAACATTTGAAGCAAAGATTGTTTTCCTTCAAGAACGTTTTGCGATCTTCTATGGGTCGTTCTCTAAACACACGCCATTTGTGCAAAGGGTGTGGTTTCCCATGAATAGGACACATTTTGTCATCGTTCACTGCTTTCGTTGGAGACTCAGTCAAGTCAGTATCCGTCTTGGGTTTTATCTCCGTTTTGTAAGCTGAGATTTTCTGATTCTTTCTTGTCTGCCATGTTGATTTTTCAGCCTTGGGTACACTGTCTGTCTGAGTGATAAAGTTGAAGCTTGGATCGTTGGCAATGCTTGCTTCTTGATGAACAAAATCTACAAATAAACTGAAGGGTGGATAATGCACATTCTCTTGTCGCTTATACGACGCACCAACTGAAGCCCACTTCTCTTGCAGGCGAAAGGGAAGCTTGTGCGCTATTGGGTTAACTCCTCTAGCTGTGTCGAGGAAGGACAAACCCGGTCAGACTTCTTCATCCTTAGCTGAGAGTAGTTCCATGAGAAGATCACTTAACTTCGTTAACAAAGCATATTCCCTATTCCGTATCTTTGGAAAGGTGTCAATGCATTTGAAGAGAGCATCTTCGATTGCTTCTGTTAAACCGTAAGTTCTTTCGAGTCTTGTCCATAACATGTCGAGGCCTGCTTCTGGATTATTGACATGAATTGCCCTTATCCGTTCGGCATGTTCTTTTGACTCCTCACCTAGCCATTTTAGAAGAAGATTAATTTCTTCACTTGCTGTTAAATTTAAGCCGTCTGTCGCAGAGTGGAATGAGCGTTTCCAGGCCCTGTAATTCTGTGGCTTGTCATTAAACTGGACTAAGCTTGTAGATACCAATTCACGGTGTGCAAGGTATCTCACAAATTCATTTGCATTGGAGTTACCGAAGTTGAATTAGGAGACATAGGATAGGATAGAGGTGATGCAACATTTTGGTTGTTCTGATTTCTAAATTGGTGTGGCAGTGTAGAATGACATCTTTCAAACTTCACTTGTCGGGGCTCACGAACATATTCATCCTTACAAGGTTGAACAAGTTGGGAAATATTGTGTGGTGTTAGTGAGACATCCTTTTCATTTGGCTGGTGTTCTGTTTCCAAGGTTTGGGTTTGTTCAGCAACATACTTTTGAGTGCCCTGTGTGGCTGTTAAGGGGGTAGAATCCAACACAAGCATTTGGCTACGTTGTTGGTTCACGTTATCAACAGCAGCTTCCAGTGCTTCTGCTTCCGCAACGGCTGCTGCAGTTTCTTTCGTGTATTCAAGCATTTGCATTGATGCTTCCAACTTAGCTTTTTCGAGGTTCAGGTTAATTTTATTCCTCAGCGTAGTAAAGACGTGCTTTTGCAGCTTCTGCTTTTGCTCTTGCTCTAGTTGTGGCAGAGGATGTTGTTTGACGAGGCACTAGAGTGCACAGACGAAGCATCTGAATGTGTCTGACATGACTACTTCGTTTATTTTCTCCTTCTGACTTTAGGACACTGATTTGTTGGCTTACTTGTTGAAAGTGACTGTTTGTTCCTACCAGCGTGTTCACGTTATCTTGCCCGCTAGGAAGTCGTGGTTTCACTGTACTGTCTCGGCCAGATTTGGACAGTCAGCTAAACTCATTTCCTACACCACGACTGAAGACGTTGCTCTTAGTCCACAGGTTTAATGATGTAGAAAAAGGTGAAACTGTAACATAAAATACAAGGCAATATTACTTTGAATTCACAACCAACAGAATAAAATAACATGACCTCAACCGCGAAACTAGCAAGACGTCATTGTGCTAACGCAATTAGCGAGCGCTTGCATAAATCATAACATTTTTTTTTTATACACATCGCCGAACATCATTTTTAACATAAAGTGCCACAGAAGTGTTCACCGATAACAAAACGAACTTGTACATACCCACAATGCTACCAAGGCGTGAGATGTCTGTGGATTGTGCTGGATTAGACTCGACTACCATACGTTTCTCTCTTGGTGACGATCGATCGCTCTAATTCCTGCTTCCGCGTACGCGTCTTCCGCTTTCATGACGTCACGTCCGGTTGTGAACTACGCTGTTTGCAATGAAATCAATTCAGTTACGTTGCATAAAGAAATACTCTTAACTATGCATAGGAATAGTAACGTTACTGTCATGATTCGGTTTGGGACCAACAGGTGGCACTGTAGGGCTTCCCCTGCAGCTGCACACCTGTTGGTCATTAGGTAATTAGTGCTTTAAAAGGACTCCCAGCCCGACCACTCATTGTCGGGTAATTGTTGCTCTTTGCTACTGTCATGTTTGTTTGTTGCCGTTTGTCTGCTGCTGTCAGGTTTGCTTCGGTCATGTTTTGGTCACAGTTCTGTTCTAGCTTCAGTTGTGCTTTTTGTTTGCTACTTTGGACTATGTTTGTTTTGGATTTAGTTTTCTCTGTTTCAATAAACTTCTTCAGGTACAACCTGCTCCTCCCTCCTGCCTGCTTTTTTGGGGTCCACCACCACCTCGCAACGTGACAGTTACTTTGGTGTAACTTAAATGCAACATTCAAACTTAGATTAACTGTAAATTGGGGACAGAACAATCTATCTTCCAGAATTCTAAACAAATTACTGTAATAATAAAATGTATGAACATTTCAATGCTGATAAAATATAATTTAGATGTATTAATAAGTTAAACCTCTGGGCGCTCAAAGACCTGATCAATCTTGAAAGCCTCTCTGATGATGGACAAATGTTTAATCTCATTTAATCATTTTCATCCATTTAATCATTTTTATCCATTTCATCATTTAACTCATTTATTCATTCTGAATCTTTATTACATTGCCTTATTCCTATTTTTATTATAATCACTATGTGTTGTATCATTGTTCATAATTGACTTCAAGTTGATTATCACCATCGAACAAATGATTTTGTTGTTAACCATAGGATTCCGCATCTTGCGGTTATAACGGTTAATTAATGCATGTTTTAGGATGATTGTATTTCTAATAAATGTATCAAAATTCCTTATGACATCTACCTTTGTTGATTTTATGAATTAATTCATATCACCACTCAACCTTCATCGATGAATGAAAGGTTACGAGCTCTCCAACATCGGGGCGTGTGATCCGTTTACGAAATAGTTAATTAAAAAATTGTTTTACTCCGGCGGGACTTATCAAAAACAAATCCGAATGATCCTGACAAGGATTGTTAAATTAAAAACTAGGTCATTAACAAGAGCATGAAGCCATTATTTAGCTATTTACATTATTAGCTCAACGACTCATTGCGGACAGCTATACTTTGACTGTAGTGTGACCTCGCTCTGAACCTTCTGATGTGACCTTGACTTGAACATTATGGTATGACCTCGACTTGAACTGCCTTAGCAATGGAAAATAACGTTAACACCTTTGCAGACAAGGACCAGACAACACTGTGCATGCATCTTTTAGCTGACCTGCGGTTTCACACCTCCAGTCTTGTTCCGTTCCAGCTTGTTTGTTTTGAAACAAGTCTTGCAACAATGATGTTATTCGAAAATGTCAGTAAAAGGAACAGTTTCTGGAGAAACGAAAGTATTGAAATAGTTAGCTATGTTAATCTTTCAGTTATGTTTTTCGTAAAAGGATACATTTGGAAAATTTGGGGGAAAAAACAGAAGCATTAAAACTGTCATCGGGAAACCGAAAGGGAAATATCCATTGAGAGTTACGCCCCACTTAGGATAGGATATATAAGACTTGTTTTGAGATGTTGCTTTTGCGCATTTGTGTCCTGACCACAACGATTGCTTGTATCACACTTGTGCCCTGAACGTTCAGATGAAATCTTCTTGAAGAAACTTCTCCATTTCCAGCCTCTGATTTCACACCTCAACTCAGCCCGAATCCAAACGAACACGCAGAGGACCCGGAGGAAGTAGAGGATGGCGAAAGGATCCCGCCGCGACCACGACACATCCTCTCCCTCCTCGCCTCCAACAAACACCAGAAATATAAAATGAGGAAGAGCCGTCGTCAAAGTGTAGTGGTCGTTTATTAACCTCTGATTCTCGGTTACTTATCGGAGTTAAGAATAAGCGAAGGTGGATTCGGATTGGCTTCGTGAAATCAAAGGTGGTCAGGAACCTCGCTGTATCTTTCTCGGAATTGATTCGTAGGAAAAAAACTGCGTCTCCTGCGTTACCGCGAGGAGGGGGCAACCAAAAAAAGGGGGTTCGGGCCCATTAGTAAGGGGAGTCGATCAGGACTGTTTCGTTCGGTCCTGCGGGTAAGCGATTCTGACAAAATGTAGATAAAGTTATCCCATATTTACTCTTATATTACTACAAAGCATTTACTCAGCAAGATGGCCTTGCAATGTTTCACTGAGAAAGACTGAAAAATAACGAAGGGATTCCAGCCGGTTCCCAAGCTTGGACAAGATAAGCCATTTAAGAGTCGAGGTGCCACCCGAGGAATGTGAAGCCCCAAGAGTGAATTTATGACTTTCCTGAGTAGTCCATTGTATGTTGTGCTCTGGATTGGAGACTTCACTAACACTCTCAGACTGATATCAGATAACAACCTCCGAGTAGTGGAAATGGCTACCTTGAGACGGCGCGTTCGTGACGTGCTTGCACAAATGAGTGTATTGTGTTCTGAACAAATGTTTTCTTCTTTTTGTCATTATTGTCATCAATGTGTCTGACTTTTGTGTGCTTCCCCCCCTCCCATCCCTGGCTGACAGTCCAAGGTAGAATTTGCGCCTTGGACATATCCACCACTCAAAAATTTGTACAAGTTTTTCCACAAATAACCAAGGATAAAAAAAGAATTAAATAAACCATCACCAGGGATAAAACTAAACAAAGAAACAAAGGAAAATGCAACACCAATAAGAGATTCTGGTCATGTCACATAGTGAGTCGTAATCTGAACTCATCTGGCTCTCCTAATAATGTTCATTGTAAATTTAAACCATAATTCCAAGTGTGTTTGTCTTCTTTTGTCTTTCAGACATCGGCGAAGATGTTTGTCCTGAGCGGCAGGATGCAGAGACCTCTCACATTAAAGAGGAAGAGGAGAGTAGAGAGGTCTCCCATTTGAAAGAGGAAGAAGAGGATCAGACCCCTGACATTAAAAAAGAGGAAGAGCCGGACCACCCTTGCACAAAAGATGGTGACAGCACATCGTCAAATGATGATGATGATGAGAATGAGGATGAAGAGTCAGATGATGATCTGACATGTCACAGTCACAAGAAACCCTGGAAATGTGGTCAGTGTGGCAAAACGTTTGCTTATAAGAGTGCTTTGAAATCACACATGAGAATTCACACTGGCGAGAAACCGTTCATGTGTTCAGACTGTGGCTGCAAATTCTCTCAGAAGGGAAACTTAAAAAGACACACAAGACGCCACACTGGTGAGAAACCTTTTTCATGCACCGACTGTGGCCAAAGATACACACTAAAGCATCACTTAAAACGTCACTCATTTGAGCACACTGGTGAGAAACCGTTCGCCTGCTCAATTTGTGGCCAAAAATTCTCTCACAAGGGAAACTTAATAAGACACTCAGGAACGCACACTGGTGAGAAACCATCCTGCTTAATTTGTGGCCAAAGATTCTCTTGGAAGGAAAGCTTAAAAAATCATGCACGAACTCACACTGGTGAAAAACCGTTCGCCTGCTCAATTTGTGGCCAAAGATTCTCTCACAAGGGAAGCTGCATAATACACTCAAGAACGCACACCGGTGAGAAACCATTCACCTGCCTAGATTGTGGCCATAGATTCTCTCAGAGGGGACCATTGATAAACCACAGAAGAACCCACACTGGTGAGAAACCTTTTGCATGCTCAGATTGTGGCCAAAGATTCTCTCTGAAGGGAAACTTAAATGTTCACAAAAGAACACACACTGGTGAGAAACCCTTTTCGTGCTCAGTTTGTGGCCAAAGATTCTCTCGTTGGGGACACTTAAAAGTACACTTAAGAACCCACACTGGTGAGAATCTTTTGCTTCTTCCGATTGTGGCCAAACATTCTCCCACAATACAATGTACAATAAATACGTCCTGATTTATATAGCGCGTTCACAACAGCTGCAGCTGTAACAAAGCGCTTTACAAAACAGTTAACATACAATAAATAATAAACACGAAGAAACAACACTCAACATAAAAACACGGACAATCGTGCAATCTTAACCAATTTTGCCTCATGCCTTTTGTTGTTTGAAGCAGTTCTAGATGAAAGACGAGAGAATCAAAGTGTCCTTTCACCAGTGGATCAGAGACGTCATGCTCTAAATGTGCACACGTCGGTATTAACAAGAAGCTATTGCGTCCATTGATGGAAAAAAGAGATTGGCTCACTTCTCCTGTCCCATGTAAATCTGTTTCAATTCCAAACGACGAATCTCAGTTCCAAATACGCATTGGTGTTCTGTGCCAATGCTCATCTCTCCTCATCCTCAACTTCAGCAGCCGTCTATCCAGCCACACCAATGCAGACTGTCCAACAGCACCGACATCTCCACTGTGCAAAAAACAAAAGCACCCCAGGGCTGTCCAGCACGACAGTGAAATGGCAATGACATTCCTCCCTATCAAAATCAGCGCTGGTACACGCGTGCTGTCGAGAAGGTGCAACCACCAATCACAGATTCTTCTCCTTTGACGAATGTCGCAGCCAAAAAACATTGACGTAACACTGAACGCCATGTGAGAAAATGAAAGAAAAAAAACAAACCAAAAAAACCCAACAAAAAAAAAAGGCTCTCGAAGAACACTGACGACTGCCTACTCAGGTGCCATCTTGGGGAAAAGAAAAAGGGAAACTGAAGAAGGCACACAAGAGCTCACACTGGTGAGACACCGTTTGCCTGCTCAGATTGTGGCAAAAGATTCTCTCTGAAGGAAACCTTAAAAAAAAGCACATAAGAACCCACAATGGTGAGAAACCGTTTGCCTGGTCAGATTGTGACCAAAGATTCGATAAGGGACATTTAAATGATCACAAAAGAAGCCAAACTGGTGAGAAACCGTTCGCCTGTTCAGACTGTGGGAAGAAATTCTCTCGAAAGCAAACGTTAATGAGTCGCTCAAGATGCCACACCGGTGAGAAATCTTTTTCCTGCTCAGTTTTTGGCCAAATATTCTCTCTGAAGGAAGCCTTAAATACCGAATTTTCACGACCATTCGGCGCACCGTATTGTTGGGCGCAGTCTCACTAACGGGTGCTATTTTGGTATTTTACACATAGACAAAACGCACTGTATTATTGGGCGCAGTTTTACAGTAGTAAAACATACGCCAGCTTAAACATACGGCATGCGTGCACGCACGCTAAAAACACGTTAGCTTGAAGCATACGGTAGCATGCTAAGACATACGGATACACGCAAAAAACACGTTTTTAAAAAGGCAACGGAAGCAAAACTGAGTTCGGTTGCATTTTATTTAGCCAGCTTACAATGTACTCACGTTTTTTGATCAATCATCACCCAGAAATCCATCAAAGTCCTCATCTTCTGTATCAGAATTGAACAATTGTTCAGGTACCGGTAATCCATCAAAAACGCCGGGTTCGTTGACTTGTAATTCTCTCGTGGCTGCTCGATTCCCATGTTTCTCCGCATAACCGATTGCTTGAAGCTTGAACTGAGCTTCGTAGGCGTGTCTCTTTGTAGAATTCATTTCGGGGGTTCTTAGAAACCAAAACCGAAGTTGTTTTGCAATAAAGC
>NW_017805879.1:233584-234116 GCF_001891065.2 Hippocampus comes
TATATATATATATATACATGCCCACTCTTCACTGATTGGCCGACTTTTTCGCCGCATGCCTATCCTCACTCACTTCCACCTTTTCTCTATATAAACAGCGTGTCGGCTCTCAGTCAGGTTTTGGTACTCAGCGCATACACAAGACGCTCCGCATTATAAGGCGTGCTGTCCACTTTGGAGAAAATTTAAGACTTTTAATGGCGCCTTATAGTCGTGAAAATACGGTATACACACAAAAACCCACACTGGTGAGAAACCCTTTTCCTGCTCAGTTTGTGGCCAAAATTTATCGTGGGAGTACCAGATGAAGAAGCACAAGTGTGTTGATGAGATGAAGAGTTATCAATCAAGGTTTCACCTCTCATCTGACCAGGCTTCATGATTTCATGAATTTTGTGTCCTCGGAGATGAAAGTCCTCCGGATTTACCTGGAATTCCGGGTTTTTCAAATTTTTATGAAAATTTCTCCGGAGAATTGAGGAAAATTTGCATAAAATTAATCCGGATATTAGTTGACAACATTGAACGAAGA
>NW_017805879.1:234775-243618 GCF_001891065.2 Hippocampus comes
ATATATATAAATTTCCCGGGATTTTCAGAAAGGTCCACTTTCATCTCTGATCAAAAAAAGTCCCAGTGGCAATGTAAATGAGATGTTCGGACCCAAAGCGGCTAAAGAAATAGCCTGGCTGCTGTAAAAACTAATAACAGAGAAAAATTGAGAGCTTTGGAGGAAGAGCTTCGTGTGTCTTTCATCGATTGCTGCCAGTTCTGTGTTCATCCAAACCATTTATCACACTGAGTGAGAATAAATATGAAAGATTATCAATAAATCTAAAGAATATATTGACTTGATGTTGATTAGATTCCTATCCGAGGTGTTATAATACAGCGTTATGTTTCAATGTTAAAAAAAACGCTCATCATAACAATATAACACTTAATTGTTAAAATTAGCTTTTTTCAGCTAGTGCCTCGGCTCGAAAAAGATGCTTTGTGGTGTAATTTATGATTATGAACCATAATTTAATGGGTGTTTTTGTCTACTTGTGTCTTGCAGACATCAGTGAAGATGTTTGTCCTGAGCGGCTGGTTGCAGATCTCTCTCACATTAAAGAGGAAGAGGAGAACAACGAGGTCTCCCACTTTAAAGAAGAGGAGCAGGCCCTTCATGTGAAAATGGAGGAGCAGTCGGAGCACCCTTGCACGAAACATGGTGACAACACATCATCAAGCACTGCTGATGATGATGATGATGAAGAGTCTGATGGTGCATTTCACACTGACAACAAACCCTGGAAATGTTCTGGGTGTGGGAAGATGTTTACTAGTAAGAGTGATTTGAAGACACGTGAGAACCCACACTGGTGAGAAACCGTTCACCTGTTCAGACTGTGGCTGGAAATTCTCTCAGAAGGGACACTTAAAAAGACACATGAGAATACACACAGGTGAGAAACCTTTTGCCTGTTCAGATTGTGGTCAAAGATTCTCTCATAAAGGAAACTTAAATGCTCATAAAAGAATCCACTCTGGTGAGAAACCTTTTTCCTGCTTAGCTTGTGGTCAAAGATTCTCTTGGAAGGGAAGCTTAAATGATCACAGAAGAACCCACAGTGGTGATAAACCTCTTGCCTGTTCAGATTGTGGCCAAAGATTCTGGCATAAGGGAGACTTAAAAAGACACACAAGAACCCACACTGGTGAGAAACCTTTTTGCTGCTCGGTTTGTGGCAAAAGATTTTCTGAGAAGAGAACCTTAAAATTACACACAAGAACCCACACTGATGCCAAACCTTTTTCCTGCTCAGATTGTGGCCAAAGATTCTCTCTGAAGAAAACTTTAGAAACTCACACCAGAACACACACTGGCGAGAAACCGTTTTCCTGCTCAGTTTGTGGCCAAAGATTCTCTCAGAGGGGAAACTTAGTTTCCCACACAAGAACCCACACTGGTGAGAAACCTTTTGCTTGCTTAGTTTGTGGCCAAACATTCTCTCGTAAGGAAACCTTAAAAACTGTTAAGACATGATTTCTCTCTGTTAGCTGGATTTGAAAGAAACAATGTAGAATGCTGTTGAAGGTATTTCCTGCTTACTGTGATTACAATCACCTTTGGTAACCCCTCACCCCCACTACTTTTATGACCTCTCCAGAGGACATGTCAACATCAAAAGAGGAACTGTTATCTCAAGTATCTGTGTTGCAGCTATTGAGGGACTGCGTTTTACTATGAGTACTATTGATCTCAGTCTCTTTCCTGAACATCTGTTTGCACACTTAAAACAACGTATGTAGTGTTAAAGTTTATCTTCTTCCTGCTTGGTTGATTAACAGACCCCTACGTGTCTTTTGTTGTTCCCCCGTGCCTTCGGTCAGTCCCTGACCGCTGTTAAGCCCCCTTGGGAAGCCCTCTTGTCTCAGGATGTATACACAGCGGGGGTTCTGGAACTTGCTATCACACCAAATGGTGGGTCGTGGTGGTTTGGTCTCACCCCACCACTCCAAATGTCTTCTGTTGAGGAATTTCGCCTTACCATGAGGACTATTGAAACTAATCCGTGTCCTGTGGATCTGCTGAAGCACTCAAAACAAGGGTAGGGTTATGCATTCCTCCCCTTTGACCCCGGGACAATTTAACAAACCCCCAACCAAGGCCCTCTCCCCAGGTCCTCCATCTTCGTGGAATTCTTCAGGGCTATCAAGTTCCAGTTCCCTGGGGCAGGGATCTCTAAAACTCATGGTTAATGCACAGCCGATGTGGTCTGGAATTTGTAACCAAGTAAGGATTGAACTGTGATGACCTTTCTTTGTCTCTGATTTTTACATAAGGGGAAGGACTGCCCGCCCCTCATTAATATAATTAACATACTATGCCTATATATACGTGAGACTGTATTTTTTCGGGGCTTCCTGATGAAATCTGAGACTCACAGGAGCCCGAATCGATTCGTGTTGTGTTGTGATAAACTGAAGAAAAGATGACGTGGTGTTGGGTCTTCTTCCACCTGATAGAGAGATAAAAGAACCTGTGTCCAAGGAGAGCCAGAAAAAAACGAAAAGCTGACTCTCCCCAACAAAACACACAACAGAACACACACTGGTGAGAAACCCTTTTCCTGCTCAGTTTGTGGCCAGAAATTCTGTCAGAAGGCACACTTAGTTTCCCACACAAGAACCCACACTGGTGAGAAACCTTTTTCCTGTTCAGATTGTGGTTAAAGATTCTCTCGTAAGGTCCACTTAATTAGCCACACAACAACCCACACTGGTGAGAAACATTTTTCCTGCTCAGTTTGTGGCCAAAAATTCTGTCAGAAGGCACACTTAGTTTCCCACACAAGAACCCACACTGGTGAGAAACCTTTTTCCTGTTCAGATTGTGGTCAAAGATTCTCTCGGAAGCATTGCTTCATAAGGCACACAAGAACCCACACTGGTGAGAAACCGTTTGCCTGTTCAGTTTAAGGCCAAAGATTCTCTCAGACGGGAAGCTTAAATTATCACAAAAGAACCCACACTGGTGAGGAACCGTTTGCCCATTCAGATTTTGCCCAAAGATTGTCTCACAAGGGAATCTTAAAAATACATGCTTCAACTCGCACTGCTGACAAACCTTTTTCCTGCTTAGCTTGTGGGTGAACATTCTCTCAGAAGGGAGACTTAAAAAGCACGTAAGAACTCACACTGGTGAGAAACGATTTGCCCCTTCAGATTGTGGACAAAGATTCTCTCAGAAGGGACACTTAATGAACCACACAAGAACCCACACTGTTGAGAAACCTTTTGCCTGTTCAGATTGTGGTCAAATATTCTCACAGAAGCAAAGCTTAAAAGTCCACTCAAGAACCCACACTGGTGAGAAAACATTTTCCTGCTCAGTTTGTGGTCAAAAGATTCTCGTGGAAATCTCAGACGAAGAATCACTAAGTGTGATGATGAGATGAACAGTTTTTCACCTGTCATCTGAGCAGGCTTCATTGGTCCATGCACCAAGGCTGATTGTGTTTTATGCACTTTTCCTTGACTGCATTGAAACGTTTTTTTTTGTTTGTTTGTTTTTTTGTTTTGTTGTAATGAATTCTAGCATTGTCATCAGGGTCAGAATGCTTTTGTTGTTGTTTATTGTTTATTGAACATAAAAAACATATACAGTAATAAACTGACAGAAAGTAATGGTAAGTAAAATTGTAAAAAAGGTAAAGAAAACCGGCATCATTCAGCACAATTTAATGTTCAAAGGAGTTGTAAGAAGTATAAAACTTATCTAGTCCTACCCCTTATTATCTATGAATATATAAATAGATCGTTTTTCTGTCAATTAGAAAAGAAAAGGAAAAGTATGCATATGAACACTCTTATATGTGCTATACCTATTTTTTCAACTTTTGGTTTGTATAGCATTATATACACATACACTCTTGTACATTTAAATGTCGATTTTCTTGTTCGTGTTCTCGTGCATTACATTTCTACATTTCATACATTTATCAACTTTCTCAATTCTGATCGATTGCTATTTTTAATAAATGTTTCAAATTTATCAACTTAACTCTGATGTTTTTTGTACTATTCTCTTAAATTTGCTTTTTAACTCAGCAAGCGATTTACTCATTTTCAGGTCCGTTTAAAAATTATTCCACAGATTAACACCAATTACAGATACACTCCTTTGCTTGACGATTGTTCTTGTTTTGGATTTTGTATAGGTTGGTACCGCTTAAATCATAGCAACTTTGTCAAATTTCGAAAAGCTTCTGTATGTTTTGGCAGATCAGGTTATTGTGTGCTTTGAACATTCATTGGGCAATTTTGAAGTTAACCAGGTCATGAAATGTCATAGTGTTTAATTTGATAAATAGTGGATTCGTGGGTTCCGTATATTTTGATCTTTTAATTATATAGTTCTGATTGCTTTTTTTTTGTAGTCTTAAAACAGGGAGTGTGTTTGTTGTATTGGTGTTTCACCATATTTCCACACAGACCATATATGGTCGTAATAATGAAGAGTATAATGCATAGAATTTTTTTCAAACGGCATAAGGGTTAAGAGCCCTATAATGTCTCAACATACAGTAGATGGCGTGACTAACCATCCCCACCCAGTCCTCAAATAGGCCACGCTCAGCTTTTTAGCGCAGAGCAACTTCCCGGAGACTTCAGGGCTGTCTACCGCTGACGAAGCTTCTGTGAGAGAAGCGAAACGTCCTTTTTTGTTTTTTGTTTTTTACCCACAGGTACAGATGACGACTGACAGAACCCTTTCTACGATACAACAAACACAAACATATCAAGTAGACTCGAACAAAAGAACTACAAGTCCCAACGGTCAAAACCCGGAAGTGGAGCGCCGGCATGATTAACTCCAGCCGTAATGCAAATTACTTAGTTAAAACATTCTAGTGCAGCCGGGCAAACATGACAACTATGCAAAAAAGAACTAAATAAAGACACCACTGTTCCAGCAAGACTTTAGCCCACGGAGTTTAAACTGCCGATTGCGAACAGTAACTGACTGTGATTGTGATGCGGCAAACATAAAGCACAATGGACGCAACGCAAAGCAGACAAACAAAGCAACCGATCATGATTGAATCTAGAAGATAACTTTACATGTCTGATAAAGAAAAGGACACAAACGTAACTCACTATTGGGCCATGCCGACGACAAAGTGAGTGTTTTAATTAACGAAATAAACTGCGATGCCGCTTTTTATAAGTCACGCGAACGTCCCCTGTCAGTGGCAGTCCCGCCCCTCTGAAAGCGCCAGGTGAATCCAACAACCTGGGTGTTCTCAAAAATAAACTTGACTGGTCTACCAACACAAACGCCCTGATCAGGAAGGGACAGAGCCGCATCTTCCTGCTCAGGAAACTGAGGTCTTTTGGGGTTCAGGGGTCACTTCTTAAGACCTTCTTTAACTCGGTGGTGGCTAGGGCCATCCATTATGGCATTGTCTGCTGGTCAGGCAGCATCTCGGCGGGGGACAGAAAGAGACTGCAGCGACTGGTCAGGAGGGCCAGTTCCGTCCTGGGCTGCTCCCTGGACACTCTGGAGGAGGTGGGCAACAGGAGGATGCTAGCTAAGCTAAAAGCTATGATGGACAGTCCCTCCCACCCCCTCCAGCCAGCCCTGACAGCACGAAGTAGCTCCTTCAGCCAGAGACTGTCACACCCGCGCTGCAAGAAGGAGAGATACCGCCGCTCGTTCCTACCGACTGCTGTCAAGCTGCTGAGTAAACATACATACATGAAAACCTGTAACCATTGTAAATAGCACAGCCACCTTATGCTGCATATATGCAGTTGCATATCTGCTAATATCTATATCTTATATTTATATTGCATTCTGTACTGTGTACAGTTATTTTTCTGAAACATTTATTTTGTGCATGCAACACAGTTTTTCGTTTCGCGAAACGTCCTTTTTTGTTTTTTTACCCACAGGTACAGATGACGACTGACGGAACCCTTTCTACGATGGAACTTTCCTGTACGACTGAGAGCCTCCACAAGCAGTGTACGGTTTTCAAAACCAGCCTTACTCTCTGATCTAAAAATTCACCTCACGTGGGCTTTTTCATCTTATCTTGTGATATTTGACGGGGTTTGATTTCGTTTCTGGAAAATTAAGAAAACAATGTATTTTTTTAAAGTAGAAAACGTTAAAATTCGTGATTTGACCTTTCTTTTAATATCGAAAAACCAACATTGAAATACAGCTTGATATTCTATGTTGTTGTCTGTAACGTAGAAGAAAAAGTCTACAAACAGGTTGATGTTCATTTTTTACAGAAAATAGAATTTGCACAAGACACATGGACACGGGTTTCTTTTTCGATTCCCGGAAGTTGTCACAGGACAGCATTTCTCCCATTGCCCAGAAGAGGGCGACAACGTGACGCCTGAAGACGATATCGTGACCTGTCATCTTAAATTCCACAAACGTGCGACAGGTGTAGAAAATTGTTGGTACCCTCTCTTACAGAAATAAAAAGCAAGCAAGCAAACAAAAAGAAGAAAAGTATTTAAAAAAATGAGTGAAAATCAGAATATCCTGTTGAAATCTGGTTTGAATAATAATCATACCTCTACCAGTACTATTACTTGGGTTGCGTCGGCGCCATGAGTACGTGCTTGCGCTCACACGCGCACAGCAGAGAGCAGCGGACTATTGACTGCTAAGGCTTCACTCGAGTGGCGTTGCTACAGTACGTGCATATTATGGAGCAGCTCCCGGAGAAACGTATATTGTCACCGTGTAGAGCCATTTTGATTTCCTTTTGGAGAAGAGGGTATTTATTCAAATCTCCTTGTCTCACCAAGTGCCTCTCGGATCTTTGATATGTCTTATTCCATTCTAATTCAAATTAATTTCATGGTAACTCTTAGTTTACTATTCACATATTTTATTGCAGGTGAAATGTTGAATTTGCCATATAGAAATATCATATACCAACAAAAGCACCTCTGCAACTACATGTAGCATGGTACTCATCATTATGAGTTTGTTTTTCGAAAACTGTTCTGTATGCCAAATTTGTTAGGTTTGGTTTTTTTAGATGACCTGTGGCAACATTTGGATGATGAGGTCGGGAGACTGGGAAGAAGTGAAACAGCAGATGCTATACCTGAGGTCCAGCGATACCTGACAGAGGAGAAAATTGTACGCAGTCAAGACCCGCTGTTATAATTGAAGGACCAACACACTACTTTTCCAAACCTCTCCAACCTTGTAGTTTCTCTGTTCGCCGGCATCATCAGTGCCATGCGAGTGTGTGTTCTCCACAGCAGGGGAAATAGCATGCAAGAAACGCAACAGACTGAAATTCAAAACACTGGAGCAATTTTTATTTATTTTCCTGACTAAAAATTTGTGAAGGCAAAGCCCACAAGCATCCTCATTTACATAATTTTCACCTTATTCAAACTTATTGAATAATACAATATGAATGCATAAATGTGAATGATATTGTATACACTTCATCGTCAAATCAGTCAGTTCAGTCTGTCAAGTGGGTTGCCTGCAGGGATTGTGAAAGTCCAGCAGGTGTCAGTGGTCAGCGACACAGTATAAACACAGTCTCAGCACAGTGTGCCATTGTGTCAACACGCTTCATGAGGCCTCATGGACCCACCACTAAAGCAATCAGACATCAGTGGAAAGAATCAGAATCAGAATCGCCTTTATTGTCATTGTATAGCATACAACGAAATTTGGGTGCCACTCCTTAGTGCATTTCGTAAAAAAGATAAAATAGAATAAAATAACAGTTCAATAAATACAATACTCAAAACAACACACAACAACAGCAGCAGTATTGGTAGTGTGGACTGAGGCTTATGTCGCGCTCAGGACACATATTGCACATGAAAATGGATGGCTCAGATGTTCCTTATTGCACAAGTGAGGTAGATGAGTTCAGGTTTAAAAATGCAGTAGCTTGGTCATATTCTGTGATTATTTATTGCAGGAATGGCTTTAGGAAAAAAACTGTCTCTGAATCTGCTTGTCCGGGTTTTGTGTGATCTGTAACGCCGACCCGAGGGTAACATAACAAACAGGTGGTTGCTGGGGTGGGATGCATCCTTAATGATGTTGGCAGCTCTGCTGAGGTAACGTAAGCTGGCAATCACCTCCAGGCTGGGCAGAGAGCAGCCTATAACATTCTGGGCCAGATTTATTACCCTCTGCAGTGCTTTCTTGTCTACTGCTGAGCACCTCGAGTACCATGCCGTAATGCAGTACGCCAGGGTGCTCTCGATGGTGGCTCTGTAGAACGTCACCAGCAGCTTTTCCTCCAGGTTGTTCCTCCTGAGCACCCTCAGGAAGTGGAGTCGCTGCTGGGCTTTCTTTACCATCGCCATGGTGTTGGCTGCCCAATAGAGGTCTGCAGAGAGCTGCACGCCCAGGAACCTAGTGGAGCTCACCCTTTCTACACAGTTTCTGTGAATGTAAAGCGGCACTGGGTCTGCTCGTCCCTTCCTGAAGTCCAGTATAATCTCTTTTGTTTTTGTGGTGTTTAGTGGCAGGTTGTTTGCTGAGCACCACTTCGTCAGTCGGTATACCTCATCTCTATAGTATGACTCATTTCCCCCTGAAATGAGTCCGACCACGGTCGTATCATCCGCAAACTTGATAATGGTGTTTGAGGGATGGGTTGGAGAGCAGTCAGATGTGTAGAGAGTGAACAACAGGGGGCTCAGTACACATCCTTGGGGAGAACCAGTGCTGAGTGTGATGGTGGAGGAGGAGTGGGGGCCCAATTTGACGGACTGTGGGCGGTCCGTGAGGAAATTTTTGACCCACTGGCAGATGGAGGTGGAGATGCCCAAGTGAGTCAGTTTTTGGACCAGGATCTCCGGGATGATGTGGTTGAAGGCTGAGCTGAAGTCCAGGAAGAGCATCCTCAC
>NW_017805879.1:245476-267662 GCF_001891065.2 Hippocampus comes
ACGCTGCAGTTCCGCACAAAGCTGTTTGTGGCTAGATGTAATTCCAGTTCGTCAATTTTGTGAGTAATGGATCTGGCATTGGAAAGGAAGAGGCTCGGTAATGCTGGCCTGTGAGGTTGTTTTCGTAGCCTAGCATCAGAGCCCGACCGGCAGCCTCGCTTTTGCTTCCTCTCTCGCCGCCTTCTCCGCTTCCTGGACGGGCAGGTAATCCACGGAGAGCCCGGTGGTCTCGCTATGTCTTCCGGGATGTTGAATTTGTAATGGAAACCAGCGGTAACGGACAGATTGCACCTCAGACCGAGATCAATAAGTCCCTGACGGCTGTAGGTAAGAGCGGTTGTGCAAAACTCAAAAAACAACCAAGAAGTAGATAGGTAGAATAAGCACCGAACTGGAGAGCAAAAAGCCGCTGCACCCGTGCGCGCCGCCATATTGTTTGTTCACACTCAAAGAGCACAAGTATGAAGGCAATCTACCGGCAGTGACTTCACATGTTGACATCACCAAGGCTCCAAACAGCCGTCAGCACACATACAAGCGCCCGACTCATGTCTGCAATCGCCATCTGCACCAGCGCTGTCTCATCGCTGAGGGGGCGGGGCCGTTCTGAAGCAGTGACGTCACACATGCACAATAATGGGAGTCGTGCATTACTGTACGGAGAAGAGTGACCCTGTTCGTCGTAGCAGCGCACTGTGGTTCGTCATTATCTTTATTTAAATCTTACCAACTCACAATTAAGAAAATAAATACGTATTTAATCACTACATCATTGTTTAACTCAATTTTATTGACATTTGTGTAAAATAAATTAACTGAATTTAACATTTGAGTCCAAACCCTTTAACTGAAGATATTAAAAAGAAAACTCAAGCTGAAATAACTGCATTGGAAAACAGCAAAATCACAGCAAATTTAAGGTTACCTCAACAAACCAAACTGTGAATTTCACCCAAATGAAACAGCGAGAGAAAAAGAAAACACTACAACAACCGAAGAGAAACCAAACATGCATCCATCCATTCATTTTCTGGTCCGCTTTTGCTCACAACGGCCACATTTTTTTATTTTATTTTATTTTTCAAACAAGCGTCAAGGTAAAAACTGGTGATTTTAGAGGCATTTTATTTCAAAATTTAACATCAGATCATAATGAAAGTACTGTGGTTCGATACCTGGGGTGGCATAGTGTGCCTGAGACCTGGTCTGGTTGCGGGAAAACAAAAATGTATTAATTTATTTATCCATTTTTTAAAATGCGGTGAAATTTTAGTGATTGATGGAGCGTTAACATTGACTTTATTTTCTGTCTCAACTTCATAATGCTTCTTGGTGCTATTCTGAGAGAGTTTTCATTCTCTCTGGGTGAACTCATTGTACCCTGACCGTCAAGAAATTATTTTAAAACATTATTTTTAAATCCAAACCGCTGACAGTGTGTAAAGCTTTTATTTTGAAGGTCGTCAACGGCGCTCGCTGTCGGCAGTAGTGATGGTATAATGAAGCCCCATAAAGCAGTGAAGCCCTGCAGGGAAATACTTCACACACGCTTTGGGGCTTCAGAATGAATCCTCGATAATTTCCTCGACTACGCCATCATGTGGGCAGGAAACTGTATAACATGCTTGGCGCATGCAATAAAATGGTGGGGTGTAAATCATGCTCTGAACACATAATAATATGTATTTGAGGAGTGTTTTTACATGAATTGTTCTGTGTTACTTTGTCTATGTTTGTGCTTATGCAACAAGTGAAAAATTGAAATAAGGAGGTAAAATAAAATGCTTATTCCTTTTTATTTAAAAACAATATTTTATCCAGTTTTTGGACTCAGGCGTTTCTTTTTTGCAGAGAATTTCACCTGCTTTTGAACAAACTATTTCACATGGTACTGATTAAGAAGGGGTGCATAGATATGTGATAGCAAGTTGGTATGAAGGGGAATCCATAGCGTTTCTTTGCCGCTTTTATTTCGAACAACACGAACCTATCATATCATTTCTTGAATCAGTCACGTGGTACGCCCCCTTCGCGGGGCTTCAAACGTCACCACTGACGTCATCAACACGCGCTTCGACTCCCCATTCATGAACCACTCAACCAGATTACTCGGCACACGCTTCAGGGATTCTAACCGTGGAGCACATCACAAGTGAACGGTGTCCCTCCATGTTTTTTTTCTTTCTTAGAGTGAACGGTGTTCCTCCATGTTTTTTTTTCTTTCTGAAATACATCTTTTTTATAAATACTTTTGTTGTCTTGGTTTATTTTTACAAATACTTTTGTTGTCTTGGTTTACCTGGACAAGACAGTGGTCGATGGTTTGTGTATCGGCCTCACAGTGCAGAGGTGAAAGGTTCGATTCAGGGCCCCATCCTTCCTGTGCAGAGTTTGCATGTTCTCCACCTGCCTGCGTGGGTTTTCTCCGGGTGCTCCGGTTTCCCCCCACATTCCGAAAACGTGCGTGGCAGGTTCATGAAACACCCTAAATTGTCCCTGGTTGTGATTGTGAGTGCGAATTGTTTATTTTCTCATCGTTGCCTGTGACTGGCCGGCAACCAGTTAGGGTGTCCCCCGCCTGCTGCCTGAAGACAGCCGGGACAGGCTCCAGCACATCCTCGACCATCATGAGGTTAAGGGGATCAGGAAATGGGTAGATGGATAATGTTTTGCCATTCACAGTCTTTGTCTTCACGGGGATCCTCTGTGATGAGTGAATTTGGGGTCTTTTTTTTCCTGACTTCAGGGCTCTGACCTCCCAGCTCAAAGGGCGTTCAAAAATTCCGTTCGAGCTGATTTGAGATAAGTTAGAATGAATGTCAACATTTAAATACAGGCAAACCTTATGTTTATGGGATCCTATTTTATATCTCACTGCAGAGAAATGGTGCCTCACCAGGCATGCATTTCTCAGATATTGCGGTTGGGATTTGAAGAAGACTCGGCTGATCCAAGCTTTTTGAGCAAAGACAACTTTATTGGCCACCACGCAACACACGATATCAAACAACAATACACATGGTTCCATCACACATTTCATGACAAATGGAAAATGTCAATTTTATTCAGGATCACATCCAATAAAAGACGATTAAACACATATCACAAAACGCGCGGTGCTATACAGTCAAGGACGGTACAGTTATAAAAAAAAAAAGAAAAAAAAACTAAATCAAACAACCAAACCTCCTCTGAAAATGAGTTAAAACAAACTCCATTTAAAAACCACAACTCAAAGCCAAATAAAAACTAACTACAATGAAGAATCCAAAAGTATTATACTGTAATGCTGATAACAATGCTAGATTTTCAAATTCATTACAACCACCAAAAAACAAAACACTTTTCAATGCACTCAAGGAAAAGAAAACTTCAGCATTTCAATAAGAAGGTACATAAAATACAATCAGCCTGATGAAGCTTGCTCAGATGAGAGGTGAAAATTTCACTGATCATAGTTCATCTCATCATCACATTTGTGATTCTTAATCTGATACTTCCACGAGAATTTCCTTTTTCCTTGTGGAAAAATCTTTAGCCACAATCTGAACAGGCAAAAGGTTTCTTACCCGTGTGTATTCTCATGTCTTTTTCAGTTTCCCTCCTGAGAGAATCTTTGGCCACAGTCTGAACAGGTGAACAGTTTCTGCTGTTCTTCTTCCTCTTTAAAGTGAGACGGCTCTGCATCCAGCCGCTCACGACAAGCATCTTCGCTGATTTCTGCATGACACAAGAAGACACACATACATGCAATTATGGTTTAGAATGACAATGAAGGTCACTTGGGGAGCTAGATGAGTTCAGATTACAACTCAATATGTGACATTACCAGCATCACATAGTGGTGGTGGATTTTTCTTTCTTTCTTTCTTTGAGATCCCTGGCAGTGGTTTATTTAATTTTTTTTTTTTTAATCCATGGTTAGTTGTGAAAAGACTTGTACAGAGTGGGACATTGCACATTTTTGAGTGATGGATAAGTCCTTGGCCCAAATTCTACCTGTTGCTTTTCACCTTTCGCGGGGTGTTTCTGAACCACGAAAAAAGATCGATTATTATACAGTGATCGCTCGCTATATCGCGCTTCATTCATCACAGCTTCAGTACATCACAATTTTTTTTCCCAAAGTGCGATATTCAGAGGTAAAATGCCGAACGACTCAGAGGTTTTGTACATACCTGTACTGTATAGGCAACGGGCACTCATTGAATGTGCATGCTTGGTTTCCGATGCGAGGTCGACCAATGACAGCACAGTTGGATTTATCCTGTGAGCTGATTGGCTCCGCATCTTTGCAGCCCCGCCCGGCTGGTACACACACACACACACACACACACTTACACAAAACTTCCTAGCAAACCCTCCTTCACGGTTTTTCACTTATTATATACAATTAACCTGTGTTTCTCGGGGAAGTGCATCTCTCGACGCGATGCACATGCTTAAACATGCACATGCCTAAACAATCTCAAGCTCACGATTCCTTGTGGACTTCTTTGTGGGTTTTGGAGCATCTCCAGCTTATTTATGCAAAAAAAAATGCATCTCCTGTGTGGACCTCTCGTCAGTCTGCCTTTGGACCCCTCTACCCTCCTCTGTTTCATTCCCAAGTAGTGTGTTCCATTATACTTCAATCGCAAATTTGGCGGAAGTTTCTTTTTGGATATCAAGACATGTCAACGAAAAGGCATAAAAAATTGGTAAAGAGGAAAAGGGGAAAAAAAAACAGCAAGATGATGCGCGCGTGTCACTTGCAGGTAAGTCAGTGTTTGAAATAATGTTTTTTTTTTAATTATTTGAGAGCCAAGTTTAGAGGACCACTATAATCACAGCCATGTTTAGATGATGCGTTTACATGCACTTCAGTAATTTGATGATCAGAAAAATTTGGTTGACATGGTTCAGTCAATCATTCAATTTACAGTGATCCCTCGTTTATCGCGGGGGTTACGTTCCAAAAAGAACCAGTGATAAGTGAAATCTGTGAAGTAGGATTTATGAAAAAAAAGCAAAAAAATTGTGAGAGGGACGAAATTTCAAATGTTTGACATTTTACAATAAAGTTGTACTTGGCACTTGATAGTCAGCTTTATTTTTTACAGTTATTATACACTACTGAACTATGTATACAATGCCGAGGTAATTGCTCTAAGACTGTAAGGGAAGCTCAGCTTCCCCTAAAATGTCAAAAAGTAAGTGATCAAATATATGTGTGTATGTACAATTGTGTGGACATGCCATAGACTAAATATGCGCTACAACGCGCTCAACTTTTGTTCCGAATCAGCTTCTTATTACTGGTTACGACGCCATTCTCTTCTCATTCATTCCCGCAGCTTCACTGTGCTTTAAACTGTGTGGATGCTGAGCGTCTACAGCGCGGACGCTGAGCGTCTCGAGAGTTCAATTTAGGTTGTCCCAATGCATTGAAACGAGACGAGTCAGTGGATAAATGCTGGTTTTGTCTCGCCCATTGGACGCTCAGCGTCTCTGGGAGTCTATGGACAGTGGGCATTTATGGGCTGGCCCGGACGCTGAGCCTTTCTGCATGATGATTGGATGATCTGTCTGAGGCTGAATCTCTTTTTGATTGACATTAAAATGAGCCAATCACGGATCTTATCGTGAAGGCATCCTTTTCATTTTTTTGAAAAGGAACGGAGAGTAGAATTCACAAATAAATAAACGGACACATTTTATGATGTCGGCCGAAATTGAGCTTCCCCTCCTTGACAGACCAGCATCCGCCACTGATACAATGAAACCAAAGAACAAAAATTTGCAAAGGTAAATTTGGCAAGCTGTACAGAGACGAGGTGCGGGGACTGTTCACGTCGGTCAGTGCCTTCGCCAATCAGGATGCAGAACGCAATTCAGTGTTTAAAAGCACTAAAAAAATCAGTGAAAGAGCGAAGCCGCGGAAAGTGAACCGCGTTAGAGCGAAGGATCACCGTTTTTCCAAATACATGACATAAAACACCAGTCTGAAAAAAAATCCCTGCTGGAATGGTGATTGCATTATACAAGCTCGGCAAAAAAAAAACACCCAAAACGCTGTTGTGGAAAAGTTGTGACCTGCGCTCTGAAAATTAAATGAAACGTTACGAGACAAAGTTGTTTGATATGCTGACATTTTCGAGAGGTTCATGGGCCAAGAGCGCCCTCTATTGGTGAAACTGTAATTTGGAAAAATTGTGTAGATTTCTCCCTTTCATATTCTGTGTTTTCACATCATGTCCGGAATATTTATATAGTGCCCTGTCAGTCCTTGTCGACCAACGTAGAATGTGCCTATTGTTTTAAATATAGACCTACATTTATTTGTTCAGAGTAGTGGCATCCGTTTTTTTTCATATTTTGATTTATTTCCATATTTGGTGCCATTCTTGGTGTTTTATGAAAGACCCAACCTAATCTGTGAAGAACGATTCTTGGCTGCATCCTGCCAATGGCGTCCAGCAGTTGACGTTGTCCCTTTTGTGGTCCTCTTTTTCTCCACAAAGTTCCTTCTCATTCTCTGTTGTCCTTCTTGCGCATATTTTCACACAAATAAAACAACACTTGACGCTCACGATCTCTGGGGATCGATGTGTTGATCACAAGCGCCTCTATGTTAGCGAGCCAGCTCAGTAAAACAATGCGGTCAGCCCAGCCTCCACTCGCAAATTTGAAGTTAAGACAGCCACCACAGCGATTTTTTTAAGATTGAGCATTACGGTGATCTGTTGCCAGCGAGTGGCGTTAGACACCTTCAAAATAAAAGACCTCTAAAATCTGACATTTTGACCTGTTTTCTCTTGATCTAAAAAAAAAAAAAAAAATCCAGAAAAAATACATTTTAGTTATCCCGCAACCAGATCAAGTCTAAGGCACACTGGGCCACCCCAGGTATCCAACCAGACGACTGTCATCGAGATCTGATGTTCCCTTTCAAAATAAAAGGCTTCTAAAATGACATGTTGACCTTTTTGCCTGATTAAAAAAAAATTATGAAAACATTAATTTTAGTCATCACGCCAGCAGACCGGGTCTAACACATTCTGGGCCACAGTAGGTATCCAACCAGACTACTGTCAGTCAGCTATGATGTTGCCTTTCAAAATAAAATACCTCTAAAATTAAACAAAAATATTTTGACCTGTTTGCCTGATTTTTAAAAAAATATTTAAAAAAATCATTTTACATCTTGCGGAACCACACAAGGTCTCGGGCACAAAATCAGTTTTGTTATCTCGCAATGTCAGTTTTTGTTTTGTTTTGTCCTCGCAACCAGACAGGATAATAACAGTGAAAGTAGTCGTATTAGATACCTGGGGTATCCCAGTGTGCCGTAGACCTGGTGTGGTTGCGGGATAACTAAAATTCATTTTTGAAAGATTTTTTTTTTTAAAAATCCATCAAAAAGGTCAAAATTCTTGATATCTGAGGCCTTTTATTTTTAAATAGGACATCCGATCTGAATGAAAGTACTGTGGTTGGACACTTGGGGTTGCCTAGTGTGCCCCAGACTTGGTCTGGTTGCTGGATAACTAAAATTTGTTTTTTTCATAATTTTTTTTTTTTTTAATTAGGTGCTTGAAGTAGAGTTAACATTGACTTTATTTTTTATCTCGACTTCGGAACGCTTCTTGGTGCTATTCTGGCAGAGTTTTCATTCTCGCTGGGTGAACACATCGTTGGATGACCACCAAGATATTTTGTTTCATTATGTGCATGCATCAGTTGGGAGGCTTTTATTTTGAACGTAGCCAACGGCACTCGCATTACCTTAATGCAGAGTATAGTATGAACAATCGTGGCGGCTGGCTGGACTTCAATTTTGCGTGTGGAGGCTGGCCTGACCGCAGTACGCAGAGGTGCTTCCGAACGTAATGGCACTCACCCCGGAGTTGGTGAGCTTTTTACAAAATCGCCGTGTACCAGAAGACTTCCTCATCCCCATGGAGCGAGAACGTGTTTGTGTATTTTGACATTGCCCATGACTGTTTTTCACTCTTTCGTGTTAGCAAGCCTGCTTAAGCTATAGCTAACACAAGTTAGCAAGGGAACTCCGGTATAAAATATGAAGTACTTTTCGCATGATCATCTGTTGTTGGCATCTTCGCCTAGGGCAGGGTAGCCAACCAGTCAGAGACTAAGAGCAAATTTTTTTACTGTGGTTAGACCAGTGACCTCGCTGCGCACAGTTATAGCAGACATCATTGTTGTTGTCTTTGGGCCCTGGAAGGTCACGATTTCGGAAGGGGCATTGTTGACGTGGTCGGTTATGTAAACCACCAGGAGGAACCGGGGGACGAGGGACCACCGCTGCATGTTCATCTTGATATTGATGATGGGAAAATGCCAGCTGAGCCAAGGCCAGGTCAGCCTGTAGTGAAGCAGCTTGAGAGGATTGAAGATTGACATCAGATATTTCTCCCACTTCCTGTCGGTGTTCCAGTCTGGTCATCGCGCGAAGGTCCTGATCTCAGGGATTCCTGTCCACCACTCCTGCTATCTTGGAGAACCCTTTAGGTTCAAGTAAGAAGAAAACATCTCGCGCCCTCTCCCCTGCGCGATGATAATTAGTATCATTTTTCTATAAAATTGTGATAAGTACAACTCTGCATAACACTGTATCCTTATTAACGTATAAGAGAATAAAAAAAGAAAGAAATATGGACCAACATACAACAAAGAATAGCTTTATTTACTGTCACAGAAAAGATTTAAAGTGCATCTGAAATTCAAAAATAAAATAAAATCCTGAATTAAATTGGAAACATTTTTTGACTGACCATGTCAAACCATACGATACTGAAAAATAAATTTATATAAAATCAATAAATAATGCACTGAAACTGATCACCAACATTAACACAGCAGAACAATATTAAAACAAAACTTTAACCTGCAAAACAAAAATACATAAAATAATTTGTGCTGATTTTTTTTTTTTCATCAGAGGATGTCTGGATTAATGACTACAATGAGCATGTTTTGCAATGCACAGCTTTTCGAAGCCAGGTTTGAAGCAGGACACAGCACCTCTCAGGTCCTGCTCAGTGTGTAGCTGGGACCTGTATTTTCTTTACTGAAGTAGCAGTCACAAATCGGGATGATTGTTGTCAATATTCGGCCCGTTTTCACTGAAAAAAACTCAAGCGGCTTATCAGCGTGATTGGGGTGTAATGTCTTTAAGTGATGCCTTCATTTATTTGGCCTAATGTTGTCCGCTGCCAACATTTTTAGACACAGTAAGCACACCGGTCTTTCCTCGTCTCCCACCATAGTCACAGTGACGCCAAGCGCTCCATACACTTCGTCATATTTCCTCCCTTCGAATGCTCCCTGCACACACTCTGCCAATGAGAGCGCCACTGCCCCCAAATGTAGTGGAGGTGCAACTGCACTTAATCCTAGGACAGTAAAAAAAACAAACAAAAAAAAAATCACATAAAAAAAAAAAAAAAAGCATGTTCCCCGAGGTTAAATGCGCCCCACTTGACGGAGCCTCATACTCCCCTGGGGGGGCCCACTATTTGAGAAACACTGCCCTCAAGCAACCACTCGAGGTCCCATGTGCGGTTCCAGATTGTCTTGTCCAGGGAAACAAAGACAACAAGAATTATAAAAAAAATGACGATTTATTTGAGAAAGAAAAAAGAAACATGGAGGAGCACTATTCACAGATCTGTCAAGGGAGCCTTCTCCCTCCCGCGTCTCGCGCTCTCTTTTGATCTCGTTCCCTTCTATTAGGTAGGGGTGAAGGTCAACACAATCAGCATTTTGAGCAGCTACACAAAATGCAGTCGAGGGCAGAGCAGACAACTTTGCTCATCTGCAAAATAACTGGTCAACATTTCAATGGTATGAACAGTTACTTACATTTTAGCACTGTTAGATGTCAAATTCCCATTACACTGGCCGCCAACCTGTTCGAGGTGTCCCCCGCCTGCTGCCCCAACACAGCTGGGATAAGCTCCAGCACGCCTGAGGCCCTTGTGAGGATAAAGCCGATTGGAAAATGGATGAATGGATGATGTTTTGGATTCAGTCTTTGTCTCCATGGGGATCCTCTCTGATGAGTGCGCTTGGGGTCTTTTTTTTCCTGACTTTGGGGCTCGAACCTCCCAGTTCAAAGTGGCGTTCAAAAATTCCATTCTGACCGAACTTGAGACATAATGAAGGTCAACATTGAAAAACAGGCAAACCTTCTGTTCTTGGGCTCCTACTTTTATATCTCACTCCAGGGATATAGTCATACATGGCAATTTTCCGCAGATCCGCGGAAATCCGCCGTTTTATTTCTTAAATTGATCATTTTTGTGAATCGCCTAAATCCGTTGAGAAAATTTTAGGGGCGGTCAGGTACCTTATCGTCGAGTTTTCACGAGCTCTCCCGAAGTCTCTCCGTTTTCCGTTTGTAAACAGCCCTGCGATTGGACGTGTATGAAAGCTTCAACTAATCAGATCACTGAAGGCATTATTTGTTGCGGAAGTCTTAGCTCGATTATAAACGGCCCAGCGATTGGTTAACTACAAGCGATTGGACCAATCAAATTGCATGTAACATATTGTTTTACCTGATTCATGGCGGCCTGTTCGTCTCGCAAATTCATTGTTCTGGGATCGTTTTGAGCGGAATTATGAAATTTTTGACGAAAGATCAGGAGTCTTTAATCCTAGAAATTGACTCAAATGTCAAGAATAAATTCCGATTGGACTGGCTTGACAGAAAAGTCACTGTAAAGGTTAAAATTGGTTCCAAGTTCGACGAAGTTACAGAAGCTCTTGGACAATTTTTGAAGAAACCAGACGTAGCAGGCAAAGCTTATTGTGTGTATTGTAGTGACTTAATTAACTATGGCTCACGTGGATGCGTTGCACTGACAGATCATGCAACAAAAGTGAAAAAACATGCCGACAAAATCGCCATTCGACGGAGCAATTATCCTTTGGGATCGGCATTTTTCAATCAAACTTCGTCAGCGGATACAACTAAAGACGTTACGCGCTGGGGTACTTTGCCTGAACCAAGCAACGAAATCTGCTCCACTGACGCCCCTCGCCGATAGACAGGTACACTCCGAGGTATATACTTTTTTTATTCAAAGATACGAGGATGATATTTTCAATTTTATTTGGTATGCATTTGTAGCAACAGCATGATAACATTTATTTGTTTTGAGTTGCGTTTTATATTCATATTGATAATTCACGTTTTGTCTTGGATAATAAAGCACGGTTAGGCATAATAAATTGTATGCATAATAAATATTCACTATCACTGTATGAGGTAAAAATCAACAGCTTTTTATCACATTTACACAACACTTTATGAATACAAGTCATGAACAAATCTTAAATATGGCAGGGAATGTGTTTACTTTTTTAGTTTTGATTTTGAGCAGCAAATTTGGAGTTACATATTGGTGCTCACCAGGAATGCATAGGCAAAATTGCACAAATTTTCACTTGAAAGAATAGTGGCGATCTTGGGATTTTTTTCTGTTCAATTTTCAAACTGTGTAAATTTAATACACTTCATCTTCAGCATGTTTAGTGCCACTTTTGTAAGTAACCACGCCCCCGTCCAGGCCACGCCCCGTCCAGGCCACGCCCCTTCCGCTTTTTTCATCACTCGCCATTGCCATGTATGTATAGTGCCTCGCCAGTCATGAATCTCACCAATATTGTGATTGGTGATATTGAAGAAGACTCGGCTAATCGAAGCTTTTTGAGCCAAGAGACTTTATTGGCCAACAAGCAACACACAGCACCAAACAACAATACGTTTGGATCCATCACACATTACATGACAAAATGGAAGATGTCCATTTTCATTTTATTCAGGATCGCATCCAATAAAAGACGATGAAACAAATCTCGATATGTGGCGTGCTATCCATACAAGAACGGTTCCATTTTGAAGAAAACAAAACAAAAAACTAAGAATGAATCCAAATGACCAAGCCTCTCCAAGAACGAATTACAACAAACGACATTGAAAAACCACAACTCAAAACCAAATAAAAACTACCGAAAATGAAGAAACTAAAAGTATTATACCGGCAATAACAATGCTAAATTTCCTAATTCATTCCAAACAGAAAATAAAAAAAAACTTTTCAAAGCAGTCTAGGATAATAAAACTTCAGCATCCCAATTTGAAGGTACATAAAATACAATCAGCCTGATGAAGGCTGCTCAGATGAGAGGTGAAAATTTCATTGATAACTGTTCATCTCATCACACTTGTGATCCTCAATCTGAGACTTCAATGAGAATCTTTGGCCACAAACTGAGCGGGAAAAAGGGTTTTCATCAGTGTCGGTTATTGTGTGGGAAACTAATTGTAACTTCTGACAGAATCTTTTGCCACAATCTGAAAAGGCAAAAGGTTTCTCACCAGTGTGTGTTCTGGTGTGTGTTTTTAAGGTTCTCTTCTCAGAGTATCTTTGGCCACAAACTGAGCAGGCAAAGGGTTTCTCACCAGTGTGAGTTCTTGTGTGGTTTTTTAAGTGTCCCTTCTCAGAGAATCTTTGGCCACAAACTGAGCAGGCAAAGCGTTTCTCACCAGTGTGTGTTCTTGTGTGCCTTTTTAAGTGTCCCTTCTCAGAGAAACTTTGGCCACAAACGGAGCAGGAAAAGGGTTTCTCACCAGTGTGTGTTCTTGTGTGGTTATTTAAGTGTCCCTTCCGAGAGAATCTTTGACCACAAGCTAAGCAGGAAAAAGGTTTCTCACCAGTGTGGGTTCTTGTGTGGTGAATTAAGTGTCCATTCTGAGAGAATCTTTGACCACACACTGAACAGGCAAAGGGTTTCTCACCCGTGTGGATTCTTGTGTGGCTTTTTAAGTGTCCCTTCTCAGAGAACCTTTGGCCGCAAATTGAGCAGGAAAAAGGTTTCTCACCAGTGTGTGTTCTGGTGTGTTTTTTTAAGGTTCCCTTCCGAGAGAATTTTTGGCCACAATCTGAACAGGCAAACGGTTTCTCACCAGTGTGGGTTCTTGTGTGGCGAATTAAGCTTCCCTTATGAGAGAATCTTTGACCACAAGCCAAGCAGGAAAAAGGTTTCTCACCAGTGTGGGTTCTTTTGTGATCATTTAAGCTTCCCTCCTCAGAGAATCTTACGCCACAATCTGAACAGATAAAAAGTTTCTCACCTGTGTGTATTCTCATGTGTCTTTTCAAGTTTCCCTTCCGAGAGAATCTTTGGCCACAATCTGAACAGGCAAAAGGTTTCTCACCAGTGTGTGTTCTCACATGTCTTTTCAAAGCCCTGATAGCAGTAAACATCTTTCCACACCGAGAACATTTCCAGAGTTTGTTGTCAGTGTGACATGTCAGATCACCATCATACTCTTCATCCTCATCCTCATTTGACGATGTGTTGCCACCATCTTTCGTGCAAGGGTGCTCTGGCTCCTCCTCTTTTTTAATGTAAAGGGCCTGGTCCTCCTCTTCCACCTGAAAGTGGGAGACCTCTCTGCTCTCCTCTTCCTCTTTAATGTGAGAGGGCTCCGCATCCAGCCGCTCAGGACAAACATCTTCACTGATGTCTGCAAGAGACAAGGAGACAAAAACACACGTGGAATTATGATTTACACTTAGGCTACTCGGAGAGCTAGATTAGTTCAGATTATAGCTCAATATGTGACATTACCAGCAAGTAATATATTAGTGGTGGATTTTTCTTTCTTTGATTATTTTTATCCCTGGTGGTGGTTTATTTAATTCTTTTTTTTACCCTTCGTTATTTGTCAAAAGACTTGTACAGAGTGTGACATTGCACATTTTAAGTGGACAAGTCCAGAGTGCAAACCCAGAGTGCTTTTCACCTTTCGCAGGGCGTTTCTGAACCGTGAAAAAAGAGTGATGACTTTACAGTGATCCCTCACTATATCGCGCTTCATTTATCGCGACTTTTGTACATGACGCTTTTTTTCCCCAAAGTCCTGTATTCAGAAAAAAAAAGCTTAACGACTCAGAGGTTTTGTACATGCCTGGACTGCATCGGCAACAAGCACTCATTCAAGGCGCATGATTGGTTTCCGTTGCGACGTCGAGCAATGACAGCACGAGTGGATTTATCCCGTGAGTTGATTGGCTGCGCATCTTTGCATCCACGCCCAGCGTGACTTGACACTCGGGAAGCCTTGTGTCACATCACGCTGTTGATTGTTTGGTATACTGTCGCTTCTATTTGCTTCGTGCGTGGTGGGGAAAGAAAG
Organism: Hippocampus comes; assembly: GCF_001891065.2. NCBI lineage: Eukaryota > Metazoa > Chordata > Actinopteri > Syngnathiformes > Syngnathidae > Hippocampus > Hippocampus comes. The sequence goes on from NW_017805879.1 coordinate 259,692, forward strand.
AAATAAAGAACGAGAGAGAGAGAGAGAGAGAGAGAGAGAGAGAGAGAGAGAGAGAGAGAGAGTGCAGGCCTGAGGATTTCAGAAATTCACAGAAACCGTTTTTCGGTTCCGTTGGATTACCTAATGGGAAACTACGGTAACTAATTTTGGGTTCCGTAAACGTTCATCATGGGAACCCATTTTTCTATTTTGACTGTTATTCATAATCAAGAATTCTGATACTCAAAAGTATAATATTTAAAGGGTAAATGTTTGAAAACTATGCATTAACAATGAACATAAACACATCAGCAGGTGTGTACTCCAGGTTTATTCAATAAAATAAATGGATTTTTCGAAACATGTTTAACGCTTTTATTGTACTCATATGGCATCATGAATACAGCATACCACAAAATCAGAGTATTGTTTCCAGTCTCACACTGCAAAGAGGATGTTACTGGTAATCATTAATATATCAATTCGTATGAAATACTATGGCAATCAGAAACACAATCCTTCAGTTCTGGCTATATACCATACCATGGGCCACAAGTAAAGCTGACACTGTTAACGTGATTATATGTGTGTGTGTGTGTGTGTGTGTATGTGTGTGTGTGTGTGTGTGTGTGTGTGTGTGTGTGTGTGTGTGTGTACTATTTTTGTCAATAAACAATATCAATGACTCCTCACCCCCTTTACAAATACAAAAGCATGTAATAGGAATTGAATGATTAAAATCATGTGATGAATCTTTAAAAAGAATGACCTTATTACTATATATAGACTTGTCGGATTGATATGGCTTGACATCCTTTTTGCAACCCCAAGACGACGCACGCTGTAATCTTCAATCAATTTGCCCAAAGAATCTACCACTCGTCAATGTTAATTCTACTGACAGTTCACATTAGTATTACTCCACTACCCCAATATGAAAAGTCATCAATAATCAGAAAAGAGGAAAAGGGGAAAAAACAGAGAGATATAATGACATAAATGCGTTGGGTCCTTTTTTTCTTGCTGGCTCTCGACGAAGGCAGACGCTTTTCTGCTCAGCTCCAGTCCTACCCCACCCTCTCCTTGCTCGCCACTCAGTCTACGTGCTGTCTGTGTCTAACTTTCCTAGCCTCCGATCGTACTTTCACCCTAAGAACAAACCATGGAATTGGTTGGCTGGTCTCTCGATGCAATCGACAAAAGTTTCTCGACGAGAAAAGCAGGCAGTGGGGAGCCTACTTGCCCCTCGGGGACATTTGCTGCCGGATACGCCCTTGATCCATGGAGAAAGTGGAGAATGGTGTGCCTGTCAATACTGTCCGTTGAGGATATGGAAGACATCTACATTATTGGCCTTCTGATAACAGGTATGCTGCTGTTTGGTGTTAGCAGTTTCCTGTTCTATCGCAAAATTCAACCGATGGGAGCAGCTTTATTGGAAGTTAAGAAGCTGCCGGTCATTCTGGATGGTCTGGCGCGAATGTCCAATACACAGACTCAAGCGGTGACTGAGCTCAACCGCAATATGGATGCGGTTTTGGGGTGTCTCCGTACGATTGACGACAACATGGTGAAGTTGGAATTCTTGCTTCGAAAAGGAAATGAGGATTTGGCTGATCGGCGTCATTGAAGGAATACAGCCACGAACTCAAGGCCACCTGAAATTGTTGGCGGCCGTCCCAAGACAAAACAACGCAATCTGGACCCTTTCCCCTGGAAAGTACGCATGGAAGCTAGTGCCCCCACCATCACCCCCACCCTCTCGGCCTCGAACTGATAAGCTGGGACTGTCTCCATCAGCAGACCTTGACGAAGCAGCTGCGGCCTGCCCTTATCATCAACGCCTTCATCGTTCCTCCTGGCTTTTCCCCGTGATGTGACTTGATCTGCTGTGCGCTAGATGGACTGGCAGCACGCCGGTTGGGCTGCGTCGCGCCCCCCCCCTCCCCACATCCATCCGCCCCCTCAACTAACATCTCGGGGCGCTGTACATACGGCGAGTACCGACAGGCCCTTCGCACTGTATCCCATGTTCGTCTTTGTTTTTCATGTTTCTTGTGCAGAGCGTGCCTGTTAAATCCAAATTACCCCATGGGGATGAATAAAGTTTCCTGAATCTGAATCTGAACCTGAATTAGTCTTATTTCTGATATGTGAATTGTTGATTTTGTTTTTCGATCAAAATAATTGTGGAAAACTGCAAAGACAGGTAGATGGTCGCTTATATCAGTAATAAGAAGTCCACTTTCCATTTTATGGTCAATGTTATTGATAAATATGTTCTCTATTAATATGGCCGTGTCAACTGTTATTCTACTAGGTTTCAGGATTACTGGGAAAAGGGTGTTGCTGTACGTGTTACACAACACGTGCTGTACACGTGTTGTGTATTTATAAAGTCAGTTGTTTTTTGTGTCCATTTGGGTTTAATAAGTCAATGTTAAAGTCACCAAACATTATTCGTGTTTGCTTATCGTTGGAGTAGCTGAGCATATCTGTTGGTTTTTTCTTGAATGTGTCAATACATGATCCTGGTGTCCTATAGATGCAACTTATGATAATATTTGATGCTTTTTTATTATGTATTTCAATAGTTAGACATTCCATTAGGTTTTGATTGTGCTTGTCAATCTCTCGATTTTACTGCATTTAAGTGCTTTGTCTACATATATTGCAACCCCCCCTCCTTTTTTGTTTTTTTCTTTCATCAGAGGTGAAAATGGACTTTCCTGAAAATTCCGGAAAAAATAAAAAATGATATATATGGACCACCCTAATGTACACTATAGGTAAGATCGGGCCGGCCGAATTTCGGGTCGGGTCTAAAAATGTCAATCATTGCTGTCAATCAACAAACACACTCCCTGTTTTAAGACTACAAAACAAAACAATCAGAACTATATCATTAATAGATGAAAATATACGGAACCCACAAATCCACTATTTATCAAATTAAACACTATGACATTTTATGACCTGGTTAACTTCAAAATTGCCCAATTAATGTACAAAGCACACAATAACCTGCTCTGCCAAAACATCCAGAAGCTTTTCGAAATTTGACAAAGTTGCTATGATTTAAGCGGTACCAACCTATACAAAATCCAAAACAAGAACAATCGTCAAGCAAAGGAGTGTATCTGTAATTGGTGTTAATCTGTGGAATAATTTTTAAACGGACCTGAAAATGAGTAAATCGCTTGCTGAGTTAAAAAGCAAATTTAAGAGAATAGTACAAAAAACATCAGAGTTAAGTTGATAAATTTGAAACATTTATTAAAAATAGCAATCGATCAGAATTGAGAAAGTTGATAAATGTATGAAATGTAGAAATGTAATGCACGAGAACACGAACAAGAAAATCGACATTTAAATGTACAAGAGTGTATGTGTATATAATGCTATACAAACCAAAAGTTGAAAAAATAGGTATAGCACATATAAGAGTGTTCATATGCATACTTTTCCTTTTCTTTTCTAATTGACAGAAAAACGATCTATTTATATATTCATAGATAATAAGGGGTAGGACTAGATAAGTTTTATACTTCTTACAACTCCTTTGAACATTAAATTGTGCTGAATGATGCCGGTTTTCTTTACCTTTTTTACAATTTTACTTACCATTACTTTCTGTCAGTTTATTACTGTATATGTTTTTTATGTTCAATAAACAATAAACAACAACAAAAGCATTCTGACCCTGATGACAATGCTAGAATTCATTACAACAAAACAAAAAAACAAACAAACAAAAAAAAACGTTTCAATGCAGTCAAGGAAAAGTGCATAAAACACAATCAGCCTTGGTGCATGGACCAATGAAGCCTGCTCAGATGACAGGTGAAAAACTGTTCATCTCATCATCACACTTAGTGATTATCACACACAACAGCTAAACTAAGCTAGCCGAGACGACACTCGAAGTCGGACGGACACGTTTTTCTGTCAATCTGTGTGTTTCCCTTTATGTCCAAATATATTTTTTACGACTACTGTCTTGTCCACGGTGTCTTTTATTCGTTCCACTGAGGTTTAGCAAATGTGTTGATAAAGAGACCAAAATCGCTACTGTTACTAGTGTTAGTGTCTCAACATGGCTAAGCTCGTGAAAGCAAAACAACGAAATCAAACGCGTCTTCGTTCAATGTTGTCAACTAATATCCGGATTAATTTTAGGCAAATTTTCCTCAATTCTCCGGAGAGATTTTCATAAAAATGTGAAAAACCCAGAATTCCGGGAAAATCCGGAGGACTTTCATCTCTGTTTCATTAAGGTTGCACTCTGTCATGAAGGTTGTGGTGTCAGGCATAAACTTCATCAGAGCAAAATTGATTATTTATTTCAGGCGTGGCCAACCAGTCAGAGACTAAGCCAATTTTTTTACTGTGTTTCTGCAAAGAGCCACACACACACACACACACACACACACACACACACACACACACACACACAGCACACACACACACACACACACATACACACACACACAGCACACACACACTCACTCACTCATACACACAGACACACACACACACACTCACCCAACACACACACACACACACACGACGAAAATTACAACATGTGTACGTGTGTGTATAAAAATAAAAATAAAAAAAGCATGTGAAGGCTGTGAACAAGAGACACGCGTGAGAATAACAGTGTGACCGAACCTGCACCGTGAAGAACAATTCTTGGCTGCATCCTGCTCATGGCGTCCAGTAGTTGACGTTGTCGCTTGTGTTCCTCTTTTTCTCCACAAAGTTCCTCCTCGTACTCTGCTGTTCTTGCGCACATTTTCACACGAAAATTACAACAACACTTTACGCTTAAGATTTTTCTCGGAGCGATGTGTTGAGCACGAGAGCCTCTTTGTTAGCAGCTAGCAAGCTAAATGAAGCTAGGATCGGCCGAGAAAAACACCAGCGTACACCGAGACGACTTTAATCGGACACGAAGCTTCAACGAAAGATCTTTTGGTCCAGCGAGATGATGGTGGACGTCCCGAGTGCAGGTTTGACCACGTTAACTTCAAAATTCGGCAGAATATTGAAAGAGCGTCGATGCTTCATCGCGGGCAGTCATGGACTGCGCTCAAGTCAGCTGAGCGATTGTTAAAACTCTGTATTCCGGTAACGTGCAGCTGCCCAGCGACGTTGCCCCCGCCTCCCCCTTCAAAATAAAAGCTTGCCAAATAATGTCTTATTTTTTTTAAATAATGTCATAAAACATATCTTCGCGGTCAGGCAACGATAGGTGCATCCAGGGGGAATGAAAACTGTCTCACGAAGCATTCTGAAGTTGCGACAGAAAATGAACTCAATGTTAACTCTCCATCAATAACTATAATTTTACCTCATTTAAAAAAAAACATGAAAATTTGAATTTTATTTATCTCGGCACCAAACCAGGCCACCCCAGGTATCAAATTTTCATTGAGATCTAATATTACATTCCAAACTTAAATCCCCCTAAAGTCTGACATTTTGACGTTTACGCCTTATTTGACAAAATCAGTCAAAAATTAAATTTCGTTATCTAGCAATCAGTCCAGGACAAAGGCACACGAGGCCCACCGAGGTATCCAACCACAGTACAGATCCAGATACAGACCCAAACAAAAATATTTTTCCAAGCTTTATATTTTGTTCAAGCCAATCAATATTGTTATGGAAAACAATTGTTTTGTTTTTTGTTGTTTATTGTGGCCACCTGCTTTTGAACAAAGAATAAACCTTGACTGATAAGAAGCCAAAAGGCAATTTGTTTTTCACACTATTTTCTTTCCTCCCCAAACTGCTTGGAAAGTTACTCTTTGGAAAAGGTACCAGACTGACTGTGGAGAAACATGGGATAAAACAAGAAAAAAAACAGACATTCTTTGTGTGCATTTTTTAACACTGCTAATCCTGCTCATGTTTGCAGGGGAACTGCATTATAACCTCGTGGATGTTGCCATACACTTACACACTGGATTAGGATCATGCGAACAATGTGATGCTGTGAATTATGTATGAGGTTCAAAACAGATCTCATGAGGTTCTTGTTAAGAAAGCAACTAATGTGCGACAGCATCCGGCAAGTTGCATTTTGTAATCGTACCAATTTGACAGTGGAGACCGGGAAGTTATTTATTTATTTATTTGTTTATTTAATGAGCATACATAGTTCTGTCTTAATCACAATCTGAAACAGAAATTTACCCAATAGATTTTTTTTTGGGGGGGGTGGTTGTTTTTTTTTTTTTGTTTTGTTTTTTTGTTTTTTTTTAGCCTCACATTGTGTGAATGTGTACTTGATGTTTCCATGCGGGACCAGACTGAGTGTTGACCCTGGGGAGTGGAAACATGGTGTCGTCCGTTTGGCGGCTCAATTAAATGAAATTTGGGAATTCGGTTGTTTCATGTGTAAGCGCTTGGTGTAAAACTTTCACAAGCTCTGTCACCAATTTAATGTGAAATTCTGCGTTCGACTCCGTGCCTTCTCTCCTCTGGTTCGACTTGAGAGGCGTTCAAAGACAACCTCCGAAAAACGGAAATTAATTACGACCTCAATGACACTAAGAAAAGCGAAAATCGACCAATACATAAACTCAAGCGAGGATATCACAAAATAAATTCTATGGTGGCGTTTGTAAACAGTGAACAGTGGTGTTTCTGGGCAGGGGCCAACAGGGGCCAGTACCCATGTAGCACTGATTCTTGACCCCCCTGTGGCCCCTCCCAACGAACGTATATTATGCAGTTGCGCTGAGTCGCCGACGCCAAGGTGGAACAAAAGTGCGTGGTTTAACATTCTAGTCGGACCTTTTAGTGCGCTGCAACACTGAACAAAGACGATGGCGAAGATGAGAAGCATCCCCCAGAAAAGCAGTCCCAAGATTACCACGACGACGAGTGTGATTATATTGTCAAGGTAAGACCACAACACAAAACCAAGCAAGCCCGCAACAGGAGGGTTGCTGAAGTGTAATTCCTCTTCTCTGTTAAAACTTTAAAGTTAAAAATGAAGAGAAAAAAAAGTGTATTCCATCCTATTTCTACACAAAAAAGAAACTAAATGATTCAGACACTGAGACAGAGCCAGATGATGATGGTGATAGAGCTGAAGAGGAGCAAGTTGAGAGCACAAGCGAGGAAGAGTCAGAGGACACGGGAGGCACTTATTTTCAGAGAGGACACTGAGCAGCAAAGGGAGACAGATGAAGATCCTGAGAATGAGGAACAGACTGTCTGCGTGTGTACGTGCGCGCTTGTGTATGTGTGTGTGTGTGTGTGTGTGTGCGTAACTTTTTTAATATCCCTTTTTATTTTTTAAAGTTTATTTAACAGGAACTCAACTCAGCTCAACTCAACTGTATTTATAGAGCACTTTCAAACAGCCATCGCTGCATACAAAGTGCTGTACATGGAGCAAATTAACATATACAACAAACAGTAAAGCAAATCGGTAATAAAAACCGTAGAAAGCACTGAACAGCAAAACCAAGAACAATCTAAGGAACGATACATAAGACATTGCCTTTTAAAATTGGGACAATTATATGCATGTAAAACATCTAGCTTCAGTGTATTTGCAATTTTAGTCCCTGATCAGGCTTTAGAATGTATTAATTTATATGTATTGAATACAATAAAAAATAATTAATACAATTAATTAATAAATAGCATCAATCAATACATTTGAGACAATTGTGTATATCTGAGTGCCTAAGCAATGTAAGTGTAGCGGGTTAGTGTATATGCTATGTCCATGCAGAACTTGTGTTTACACCTATTTGGTTTGTCTTTGTCCACAGACATCAGCAGATGTAAAGAGGACATGCCAATGCAGCCAGACCAAAAACCGTTTCCCAGGACCCTGATGGGGGAAGGAGCTTCAAGGCAGGCTGGTACCACATCCACCCCTGGCTTGAATATTCACAACCATGGGCGTCATTAGGCCTATTTTAGGGAGGCTTCAGCCTCCCTAAAAATGTCTTTAGCCCCCCT
>NW_017805879.1:268082-270824 GCF_001891065.2 Hippocampus comes
TCAGATCTCAAGGCTAATTTTACTTGCAAGGCTGTTCCCAAAATGCATTCGGAGCTTACAGTAAGTATTGAGCAGCAAACTTGTGTTTTTCCAAAGTGATGAAGCTTTTGCATCTCATTGTACTAACTTAAATTGCATATCACGGCAGACATCTCAAAATACATAGTCTTCTGGGGGCTAAGCATATATTAATACATTTTGGTAGAGAGGAATATAGGCCTACTGTCATATAGGTTATGTTATCGGGCATCCTTCTAATTCCCTTGAACAACCAAGATTGAACTTTTGAACTCTTTATAATTTCTATTATCTCGTCCAGTTAAAGTCCAGGGGAGGAAGCCCCATCATAGAAAAGAGGATACTAATGTGATGTGTGTAGTTCTTCATAGCCTCTTCATTTTGCTCTCAAAGTGCACGGAATTGATGGATTTTTAACAGAATGTAGAAAAAAATTTCTCCCGGGGGGGCATGCCCCCGGAACCCCCTAAAGGTGCTGTGTTCCCCTTGGGGCTAAGCCCCCCTTGTTCTTGAAACCTAATGACGCCCCTGTTCACAACAGATGGACTCGGCGTATTGTTACGCTTTTGCAGACATTTTAGCCCTCCTAATAGCCAAGAAATAGTCTTTGACTCACCAGTTGGTTTCAAAAACTGGAAGAAAGCATCTGAAAAAGCAGGAGGGTTTTGTCATGCAAGATTTGAGCGCCACAAGCAAGCCATGGTTGCATGGAGAGAATGCAACACTGGTTGTTGCCTTCAATAAGGAGCACAACAGACACATCAAAGAAAATCGAGAATACATAAAAACAGTAGGGGAAGTGCTATTACTGACTGCCACTCAAAACATAGCTCAAAGAGGTCATGATGAGTCTGCAGACTCAGATAGCAAAGGGAATGTTAAAGCAATTCCTGACACAATCGCAAACCATGACAATGTCACGTTGCGTACTAGGCAGAAGGAGAGAGCTGCTTCGTACGCAACGGAGCGAACAAGAATAGGTGGATCCCCGAAATAGCAGGCACTGAACAAGGTCTTGTCTATCAAATAATATTTATTACAAACGAAAAAACACCGTCAAAAGGAAAACACAAAACGCTGGTCAAAACGAGAACCAGGAATTAATGTAACGTGAGGAAAAGAAAGCGCTTGCAAAAAACGGCAACAATCGCAAACCATGACAAAGCTGTTCAGAAAAGGTTGACATCCATTCATAATGCAAAATACACAAGTAAAATTATTCAGAATGAGGCTCTGGATTGTTTATCAGACATGGTTCGAACTGAAATTGCAGAAGAAGTGAAAAACAGTGACATTTTCAGCATCATAGCAGACAAAACAAAAGATGTCACGTAAAAAAGAACAGATGTCAATTGTACTAAGGTACTACTACAATGGAGCTATCCAGGAAAGTTTCCTCCATTTTGAATCCGCAGAGAAGCTCGATGCAGCAGGGTTTAGTGAGAAAATAATCCACATACTTCAAAGTTATGGTCTACAGCAGGGGCCCCCAACCTTTTTTGCCCCACGGACCGGTTTATGTCAGACAATATTTTCAGGGACCGGCATTTAAGGTGTGGCGGAAATAATACAACAAAATAATATGGTATGAGCTGCATGAAAACTGTGGTGTTTTCGAAATATAATAATAAACACAAGGAGCGTCTAATCTGGCCGCAACACTCCAATCGCTATGGCAATGTTTAATGCCTTCAAAATACGATACAACGCAAATTCAAAGTGCATGAAAATGACCACTCACCACAGCCCCGAGCGCGGCCCGGTACCAAATGCCCGGCGGACCGGTACCGGTCCGCGGACCGGCGTTTGGGGACCCCTGGTCTACAGTACAAAAAGAACCTTGTAGGCCAAGCTTATGATGGGGCTTCTGTCATGAGTGGGAAGCATTCCAGGGTACAGGCGAGAATCAGAGAGAGAGAGCAAAATATGCCTTCTACATCCATTGCACCACCCACTGTCTAAATTTACTTCTAGTACCGTATTTTCACGACCATTCGGCGCACCGTATTGTTGGGCGCAGTCTCACTAACGGGTGCTATTTTGGTATTTTACACATAGACAAAACGCACTGTATTATTGGGCGCAGTTTTACAGTGGTAAAACATACGCCAGCTTAAACATACGGCATGCGTGCACGCACGCTAAAAACACGTTAGCTTGAAGCATACGGTAGCATGCTAAGACATACGGATACACGCTAAAAACACGTTTTTAAAAAGGCAACGGAAGCAAAACTGAGTTCGGTTGCATTTTATTTAGCCAGCTTACAATGTACACAGTCGAATGGTGACTGTGGAGACGCTTCTGCCGGCTGCTCTTTGATCAACAATCCACCGCTCAGCTTCGTCTTTTTGACTTGGCGAAGCTCGTTCTCCTGCTTCCTCCATTTGCGAACCATGGATTCGTTGACTTGAAATTCTCTCGCGGCTGCTCGATTCCCATGTTTCTCCGCATAACCGATGGCTTGACGCTTGAACTGAGCTTCGTAGGCGTGTCTCTTTATAGAAGTCATTTCGGGGGTTCTTAGAAACCAAAACCGAAGTTGTTTTGCAATAAAGCACATATCCACACTTTATACAGGTGCTGGTACCTGCTAGGGGCGTGCCTTTAGCGTCCACTTACACGTCCACCCTTCACTCATTGGCGGACTTCTTCGCCGCATGCCTGTCCTCACTCAAGTCAGCCTTTTCTCTTTTTCTCTCTCCCTCTCTCTCTCTCTATTAT
>NW_017805879.1:271255-278643 GCF_001891065.2 Hippocampus comes
AGGCGCTGTGAGAGGAGGAGGAGGAGGAGGAAACGCCTGTCCCCATGAAGACGTTTGAGACGGAACTCTTGGCCGAGGGGTTTTCGCTCATAGATAAAGCCATCGCACTCTTCGAGCAGTAAGACCCAAATATTGAACGTTGCACAAAGGTTGCAAATCAAATGAATGGTGCCATACAGTGCTACTGCAGCATTTATGATGAGAAAAAGAAGAAAACTGTGCAATCGTCCATCATCTCCTTAAGCCTTCGAGTACATCTTCCAAAAGTAAGTTAAACTTCATTTTATTATACTTATATAAACCTTAAACATACTTATATAAGCCTTAAACATACATTCCATACAAAATATAGCACTGAAGCAACTTACGAACTAATTCAGCTAACGAATGATCCTTCGGAACGTATCTCGTTCGTTAGCTGGGGAGCGTCTGTACAGTCAAAGCCATCCCAGAGGTAGAGCAGTTCTTCTATTTACTACAAAAACTATATTTGTTCACATCTGGATCAGCTGTCCATCGTAAATGGATTTCCATACAAAGAGATATTTATGAAGGTGCACCAAGAGAGCTCCAGCGTTTAAGTGACACTCGTTGGGCATGTTGATTTATAGCTCTACGTAACATCATGGATCGACTGGCTGCCCTTAAGCGACTCCTGCAAGAGATTGCCGAAGAACTTCATGGTGAAAGATCTGTTGAGACTCGAGGTCTGCTCGCACAGATACATTTTGAATTCACAGTGCATCTTGTGATGCTTCGTAAAGTGTTTGGAGAAACAAAACTTCTCTCTGTTATGATGCAGTCTTCAACACTTGACATTTCAAAAGCTGTAGATTTAGTTGAAGGATTAGTGAAGACATTGAGTGATTTCAGGCAAGAGTCGTTTTTTGATGATGTGTGGGATGAAGTGTTGAATGTTTTTGGGCAGTGTGATCCAACACCACCAGCTGAAAAATGACCAAATACGCTCAGCTCAAAACTCAGCCAGCAATGTGTAATTACCACTCTTGGGCAGAGAGAGGCAGAAAGAGATAAAGACTGGTTTCGGACAAACTTTTTCTACCCGGTCATTGATCTTATGCTCAGTGACCTTGAAAGACGATTTTCAATCCCAGTGAGCACTCCTGCTTGCAAACAGAGTTTTTCGACATTAAAGATGGTCAAAACATACCTCAGGTCCACCATAAATGAGGATAGATTAAGTAATCTTGGATTACTGAGCATTGAGTCTCGGAGGGCAAGAGCACTAAATCTTGACTCATTTGTTGATCGTTTTGCCAAAAATCATAAAAATCGCAGAATACGGTTACTGTAAGGGTAGGGCAGCTTAAGAATGTGATTATTCTACTGTTTTTTTTCCTTCTCATCACTGTAATATTATGACTGCAATATTTTCAAAGTTTGATTAAATGAAAAGTCAAATAAGATTTTGAATCTGTCTTTTTTGCCGTTGGTTGAATGTGCCCCCCTATCAAAACCCCTGGCCCCAGCCAGCCCCCCCTCGGTGAAATTGATCTAGAACTGCCACTGTTTGTGAACACACAACAAAGGAATGAATAACATAAACAATTCTGAGACAGTCCAGTCTCCTACATACATACAGCATGTGTTTCCTTCATTGTAAGTTTTATAGAAGGCTTTTATTTTTCTGCGGCTCCAGACATATTTGTTTGTTTGTTTGTTTGTTTTTTTTTGTCCTACATGGCTCTTTCAACATTTTGGGTTGCCGAACCCTGGATTAAGGGATTAAGACAGTGGTCCCCAACCATTTTCCTGTGAGGGCCGCATAACCTTTCGCTTCTGTGATGGCGGGCCGGGGTCAGTTTGTAACAGAAAAGGTGTGACTGCAAGAGTATCTAAATGTAAAAATTTATTGTTTTCCAGAAACCACCACACAAAATCAAATATCCTCTTCTGGATTTTTCACAGAACCAAAGTCAGGAAATACATAATATGACTATTAATGAAATAAATAATAACTAAATAACCTTCCAAAAAAGTCAGGAAATAAATTACAACATTTATGAAATAAATAATTAACTTTGCTCTGATGAAGTTTATGCATGACACCACAACCTTGATTACAGAATCCCAAGTCAGTACTTTGCAGCACAGTGCCTGCTTGCTGGTGTTTTAGGCAGTGAATTTGAAACCCCGTTCTTCCATCTTCCAGTTCATGCGTCCTATTAGACCCCCGAGACGCGCCCACCATACTCGTAGCCTCGTCAGTTGTGTTGCTGGCTAGCTTTGACCAGTCCAGGTCTAACTCTTCCATAGTTTGGTGCACTTTGCCCAAAATATCCTCCGCCGTCGTAGGCCCTTTGAGACTTTGGAGGGCTTCCAGCTCCTTGCACATCTCAAAGTTCGCGTTAACCCCACGAATAAAAATTAGCAGTTGTGCTGTGTCCTGCACGTCCGTGATCTCATCCAGTGCTAATGAAAATAAATCTTTCGTCTACTGCTGCAGCTGGCCATATGCATTAACCGCGATTTCTTCAATACGTCTGGTGATTGTACTCGCTGATAGACTCACACTATTGAAGACGTCTTTCTTCTCGGGACATAGCGCTGCTTGCTATCAGTTGAGCAACACGAAAGCTAGCTCAAATAGATGACTGGTCCAGCTGAGCTTGGCGTCCAAATGTATTTTGCTGAGCTAACATTCCACTTTTTAGTTTTGACAGTTTGCTCGCATTTGTCCTTGCAAGCTCTCATATTTGTCGTGACGGGATTCATAGTGTCTCCGCAGATTGTATTCTTTGCATACCGCCACCGCCTCTTGACAGATGAGACAGACAGCCTTTGCTTTGCGTTGAACAAAAAAATTATCGTTTGTCCACTTTGAGTTAAATACCCTACATTCTGCATCTATTTTTCTCTTACTTAAGCTTTTCGCCATGATCGCGTTCTCTTTGAGAGGGGCGGGTTTCGGATTTTTTTCTGGGGTTGCCAGATAACGGCACAGACCGCAGAAAGATGCAACAAATATCATGTTATAGTACATATAGGTGTTTATGAAATAGTTACTAATTAATAGTTAATAATGAAAATAGTTCACAACTAAGGGATATTTTTTTGCAAAAGACCAACTTTATTACCAAATACAAATCCACATAGATAAAAATTAAATTAAAGTACTCTCTGGTTTGTTCAGGGGGGCCAGACCAAGTGCAGAGGGGGGCCGGATACGGCCCGCGGGCCGTAGTTTGGGGACTACTGGATTAAGGCATTTAACCATTATAGGTAAAGACAGCCTTTTCGTGACTATGATGTAGTCCGATCCATCAGGACTTTTAGAGGGGGGAGGATGTAGCCCCTGGTTTTTTTTATGTGTGCCTCTGAGGTAATTCCATTGGTCCGGCAAGGGAAATAGCACAGGTGGTGATAATTGGCCGCTTCTGGTAAAGGAGTGGGCGTGTTTGGGAGAGAGGAAATGTTTGTTCGCCACCGGCTGCTCGTGCGTGGAGGACCTGTGTACACAACTCAACGAGTGTTTCGATGGAGGACGCAATCTCCTAGCCACATCACTATATATTTTGGTTTGTTTGTCTATGGCAGGGGTGTCAAACTCATTTCACATTGTGGGCCACATACGGCCTCTGTCGACGTAAAGTGGGCCGGATCATTAAAATTATACCGTACTCTGCTATAAATAACCAAAATAATATGTCTTTCCTTTGTTTTGGTCTAAAGAAGCACAAGAACATGAGGAAAATGTTGAAATTTAATGAACAGATCTTGTACAAAACATTTCATGAAGCTCTTTAGATTTCTTCAGACAAATGTGCAATTTACTTTTATCATTCACATATACAATATGTATTGCAACTGATTCCATTGATTGTACAAAGGCACACAACTTTAACGTAATAGGTATTGAAAAATATAGTAATGCACTTTTAAGATTAAACGAGATTTATCAAGAATTTTGAAACCATTTACACGTGCATATAAAATCTAAATGTAATCCCTGCCTACACCTTACAAACTAAGGAGAGTGCTATTAAATGTGTAAAGAATAAAGTATTCACATGTCCTTGATAGCGTCTGCTGTGTTGGGTCTGTCTCAGTGACAGACTGAGGCTGCTGTTGTCTTCTTCTCTCATCAAAACAATGTTGTCTTTTACTCTGATCAAAACAGTGTGTCCCCCTAACCAATACTCTACGAATTGCACCTTATTAAAAATATTCATTCCGTGTCTTTTATGCTTTTTTTTTCACTTAAATTATCCTGCGGGCCTGATCAAACCTTCTTGCGGGCTGTTTCCGGCCCGTGGGCCGTATGTTTGACACCAATGGTCTCTGGGGTTTAGTTATCGGTGGGGTCTATTTATCAGTCGTTGCTGATGTGTATTGTTTGTTTACGGGTCAATTAGCCGGTCACGCATTCTAGTGGTATGGAGTGTAAGCAGGACAACTAAAACGCCGTGCATCGCTGAAAAGGCATTCCAGACGTCCCGTTCCGGCTGGTGCACCGTCTGGCCACTGATTCCTGTCCCTCAAGGGCAACAAAAGCGATCAGACATCAGTGGACTTCACATGTTGACATCACCAAGGCTCCAAACAGCCGTCAGCACACACAGAAGCGCCCGACTCATGTCTGCACTCACAGTCTGCAAGAACGCTGACTTGTCGCTGCGGGGCGGGGCCGTTCTGAAGCAGTGACATCACACATGCACAATGGGAGCCGTGCAATGCCTTGTGGGGAAGAGTGACCCCCTGAGTCGTAGCAGCCCACTGTCGTTCGTCATGATCTTGATTTGAATCCTACCAATTGACATATAGTAAAGTAAATACACATTTATTCAGCACATCATTGTTTAACACACCCTTTAATTGAAGACCATAAAAATAAAATTCAAGCTGAAATAACTGCTTCAGAATAAAACAAAATCACCACAAATTTAAGTTCAACTCCACAAACCAAACTGTTAATTTCACCCAAATAAAACAGCGAGGGAAAAAGAAAACACAACAACAACCAAAGAGAAACCAAACATCCATCCATCCATTTTCCGATCAGCTTTTCCTCACAAGGGCCGCATTTTCAAATTTTTATTTTTTAAACAAGCGTAAAGGTAAAAAATGGCTGATTTTAGAGGCCTTTTATTTTGAAATGTAACATCAGATCACAATGAAAGTACAGGACAATGGTTAGACCCCTGGGGGGGGGGGGCAAAGTGTGCCCTAGGCCTGGTCTGGTTGCGGTAAAACGATTTTTTTTTTTTTTTTTTTTTTTTTTTTTTAATGAAGTGAAATTTTCGTGATTGATGGAGAGTTAACATTGACTTTATTTTCTGTCTCAACTTCAGAACGCTTCTTGATGCTATTCTGAGAGAGCTTTCTTTCTCTCTGGGTGAACTCATCGTTGCCTAACGGCCAAGATATTATTTTAAAACGTCGTTTTAAATCCAAACCACTGATGGTTTGGAAAGCATTTTATTTTGAAGGCAGCCAACGGCGCTCGCTCTTGGCAGATTTAGGTCTTGCAAAGTATTAACAATCGCTGGCTTGACCTCAGTCTGGGACTGTGGCGCAAGGAGGGAAATGCACTCTTTACCAAATTCTCCTGAATTTGTAGTCAACGTGCTCAAAACTCCACTCGGGGCATCCACCATCATCTCGCTGGACCAAAACATCTTTCGTTGAAACTTCGTGTCCGATTATAAAGTTAGCGCGATGGAACTCTCCTTCTCTCTAATTAGCACTCCAGTTAGCGTAAGGTTTTTAGCATGATAAGTAAAGCATTCCAGGAAACGTTCGTTTATTTGACTGTCCGTCGAGCCACAAGCAGTTTACTCTGAGCAGCTAATCGGATGCATTCCACTCCATCTTCCACGGATCTAGCTACAGTATCTACACACGTAGATAGTGAGGTTCCTCTTGGCCAATCGGAGGCCAGGATGATGCTCGGTAAGCCAATGGCAGAGCAGCTATGAGTAGGTTGCATTCAGGAAACTCTGAGCTGTGTAAACCAGTGTGGTGGTTTCTGTTGCCGCTTCTGAACGAAGCAGTAGAGGTCGCTGTTGGATTAGACTTTGTTGTAGTGAATCTCTTCGCGAGGCAAGAGCAGAGAAAAAGATTTCGTATAACGCAACAGGGTTTTTTTTTGTTGTATGGGGAACAGGTGTCACGTTGCGTGGTGGACCCCAAAAAGCAGGCAAGAGTGAGGAGCAGGGTGTTTTTGAAGAAGTGTATTGATAAAACACAGAAAATTAAATCCTAAACAAATAAAGTCCAAAGTATCAAACAAAAACCATGACTGAAGCTCAAAACTATCAATAACAGAAACATGACCAAAAACATGACCTAAACATGACAAACAAACAAACATGACAGCAGCAAAGAGTAACAATGACCCAACAATGAGTGTTCAGGCGGGAGTCCTTTTATAGAACTAATTACCTGTCAGAGATTTTCTCGGACAAAGTTAAAGAAATGACTCGGCACACAGGAAAATTGTCTTCAATATCGGCGGGAGCGGATCTCTGAGAGCGAACGACGGTAGTTGCTCCGATGATCACACTCTCGAGCTTCCTTCCCGCCAATTCCGACTTTTATTGTAACATACAAGGAAAACACTGCCCCCGACATTTGCATACCGCACCCCCGGTCCGGCCCCTCGGTAGTGATTGGTTACCTGAGTTTAAGCTTTGAACCACCAATACATTGGCGCCTTTCTGTCTGGTCTACACTGTATCAACATGTTGCAGACTTCGCGGACGACAAATGTCGCCTGGGCGCGACGGGTGTTCTCAACTCGTCTTTTGTTGTTCAACCGCTGTTCCCAAATTATTCATTCCCCTTGTGTGACCGAGTTTCGCCCTCTCCCCTGTGATTGCCCACCTGCATTGACGTGCTAATTGTGGACTTCAACAGCCCTCCGGCCAGGTGGCCGGCGCCTTTGTGCACAGGCATTTGGGGGTGCTGGATACGCACCCAACCGTTTAGATGTGCCCAAATTAAATGAAACTTTAAACATGATACAATTTTGCTCATAGATTCCTCTAACATTACCTAATGACCAACAGGTGTGCAGCTGCAGGGGGAGCCCTACAGTGCCACCTGTTGGTCCCAAATCGAATCATGACAGTACCCCTCCCTCAAGGGACGGATCCCAGACGTCCCAAAGTGGTCCAAAAGGCTTGCCTCGCCGGGGAACGGGAAGTAAAAGTGACGGCGACCTTCGGCTCGCCGGAGAACAGGAACAAAAGCGACGGCGACCTTCGCCTCGCCAGGGAGCAGGAACAAAAGCGACGGCGACCCTCGCTCGCCGGACAACAGGAACAAGAAGCACGGCAACCCTTTGCCTGGGCTTGGCCTGACGTGGATGGAGCTCGACGTAACGGGGGACATGGGACAGCCGGACGTGAACAGGGGCTCGGCCT
>NW_017805879.1:278724-287046 GCF_001891065.2 Hippocampus comes
CGACGGGGCCCGGGCCCCCCTTAGACGTGGCTTGACAAGACGAAAACATGGGACAGCCGCATCACCAGCGCTGCCTGAAGGGGGAACATGGGACAGCCGCAAGACCAGCGCTGCCTGAAGGGGTAAAGGGTGTCGGCCGCAGACGTGCTGCGCCAGGCACATGGTGGAATAGGGACCAGTCCTTTGTACCTGCGGGGTCCAGGTGGTCGGGTCATTCTGTCACATTGCCTGGTGGTGGTGGACCCCAAAAAGCAGGCAAGAGGGAGGAGCAGGGTGTATTTGAAGAAGTGTATTGATAAAACACAGAAAATTAAATCCTAAACAAAGTCCAAAGTATCAAACAAAAACCATGACTGAAGCTCAAAACTATCAATAACAATAACATGACCTAAACATGACAAACAATCAAACATGACAGCAGCAAAGAGCAAAAATGACCCGACAATGAGGGAGTCCTTTTATAGAACTAATTACGTAACGACCAACAGGTGTGCAGCTGCAGGGGGAGCCCTACAGTGCCACCTGTTGTTCCCAAACCGAATCATGACAGCAGGAGAGTGGGAATGGTGTTAATGCATGAAGATTTTTTTCACATTAGGGGGTATTTTCGCCCATGTAGGTTTCGTTGTAGAGGACTTTCATTGTAGTTTGTGATCTCGTGTGCCCAGAGAAAAAGAAAACATTTTCAAATGTGGGCCTGAGCAGAAACACAATCACTGCTCGCACACGTGATCTTGCCACCAACCCATTTGAGCAGCTGATGGAAAAGGGAAAACATTTGGTTGCATTCTCCCTTGGTGTGGATGAGAGCAGCGACACGTGATACTGCCCAGCTGTCAGTCTTCATCCGTGGAGTGGACTCAAATATGTGTGTTCCAGAGGAACTTTTGGAATTCAAATCAGTGATTAGCACCACCACAGAAAATGACATATTTGAAGAGGTTTCCACCTATGTCACTGAAATGAAGCTGCCGTGGGACAAACTTGTGAGACTAACGACAGACGGTGGGGAGGGTTCGGGAGATGATGCAGTTGGAGAACTGTGCTGGTGAGCTAACTGTTTACCACTGCATCATTCATCAAGAATCACTGTGTGGCAAAGCCCGAAAGATGGAACATGTTATGACCACAGTGACATGAGTAGTGAACTTTATCAGTGCAAATGGTCCAAATCACCACCAGTTCAACTCTTTTCTGGAGGAATGTGGTTGGAATACAAGGATGTACTGTGTCACACAGAAGTGAGATGGTTAAACAGAGGCAAAGTAATGAACAGACGTTTCGAGCTGCATGAGGGAAAGACAGAGTGGAGCTCCGTGAGCCAAAGTTTTTGTGTGAACTGGCCTTTCTGTGTGACATCACAAACCATCTTGATGCACTAAACCTGGAGCTTCAGGGGAGGGGAAGTATCATCACAGACATGTATGCTCCAGTGAGGGCCTTTAAAAATAAACAGTGCCTGTGGAGAATCAGATGCTCCAGGAAACCTGGGCCATTTTCCCTGCTGCTAAACCATTTTACGGCACATCTCTACCGCGTTTCCACGTGCAGTTTGCTGAGAAACTCCACGTACTCTGTGCTGAGTTTGCCCAGAAATTTGCCGACTTTGATGTCCAGAAATGTAGGTTTGAACTGCTGAGCAATCCGTTTGTATCCAGTGTAGTGACACGCTGAAGTCAAAGTATGAGGCTGTGGATGCTGCACAGTTTCCACATTTCATCCCTGACACAATGCCTCAGCTCTCCATGTTCGGCAGCACTTATCTATGTGAGCAACTATTCTCCTCAATGAAGATAATCAAAACAGCTTACAGGAGACATCTTACTGATGAACACCTTTGCTCGATCCTAAGGATTTCCTCAGCTCAGAGCCTGACCCCAGACATTAATGAACTGGAATCCAAAAAGCAATGCCAGGTATCTGGCTTTAACACATCAGAGGAGATCAGTGTGTCGCAAACTGAGCAATAATTATTGTTTTCTTTGAGCACTTTCTTGCTACTCCAAGATATGGGCTTGAATGGTTGCACTTTCATTGAAGGATATTGTTTTTAATTTATTATTAGCCTGTGGTAAAAGGTTACTGTTGAAATTTAAATCAGAAGGCTGCATATAAAAAAGGCATACAATTTTTATTTAAATTTTATTTAAGAAATAAATGCCATTGATTTTTTTTTTAATTTTCAATGCAATTTGCACATGTGCAATATTAAGCTATATATTTTATAGTATTCATCTTTGCTTGTTCCATATTCAGTGTTTAAGCAAAATTGTCTGTGTCCATATGCAGAGGTTCATTGTTATATCTGAAGGAAAAATTTAAATAAATGTCAATGTTGGCCCGCGAATTTGTCCAAGTTTTAAATTTTGGCCCACTATGTATTTGAGTTTGACACACCGGCTCTAAATTGTCCCTGGGTGTGATTGTGAGTGTGAATGGTTGTTTTTCTCTGTGTGTCCTGTGATTGTCTGGCAACCAGTTCAGGGTGTCCCCGGCCTACTGCCCCAAGAGAGTTGGGATATGCTACAGCATGCCCGCGTGAGGATAAGTGGATCAGAAAATGGATGGATGGATGACATTTTGCAATTCAATCTTTGTCTACGGGGGATCATCTCTGATGAGTGAATTTGAGGTCCCTTTTTTTTTTTTTTTTTGCTGGCTATGGGGCTCGGAGTTTCCAATTCAAAGTGGTGTTCAAAAATTCCATTCTGACCTTACTTGACACATGTTATGATGAGGGTCAACATTGAAATACAGGATATCTTCCGTTTTTTATATCTTAAAGCAACGAAGTAGTCAATCACCAGTCATGAATATCACCAATATTGAAGAAGACTCGGCTGGTTTAAGCTTTTTGAACAAAGAGAACTTTATTGGCCAGCAAGCACCACACAGTATCAAACAACAATACGTATGGCTACATCATGAATTTCATGACAAATTAGAAAATGTCCATTATATTTCGGCTCGCATACAGTAATAGACGATTAAAAAACATATTTCGATATGGGGGTGCGATATAGTCAAGGATGGTGCCATTTTTAAAAACAAAAACAACAGTTAAATCAAACAACCAACCCCCCTCTGAAAATGAATTAAGACATACTGCATTTTAAAAAACGCAAGGCAAAGCCAAAAAAAAATCCAAGAGTATTATCAACCCGATAACAATGTTAGATTTTCTAATTCATTACTACAATAACAATCAAAAAAACTTTTCAATGCAGTCAAGAAAAAGAGAAGTATACAAAATTTAATCAGCCTCGTTGCATGAAATCATGAAGCCTGGTCAGATGAGAGGTGAAAGCTTTATTGACAAATGTTCATCTCATCAACACACTTGTGATTCTTAATCTGATATTTCCACATGAAGCTTTGGCAACAAACTGAGCAGGCAAAAGATTTCTCACCAGTGTGGGTTCTTTTGTGAGCATTGAGGTTTCCCTTAAGAGAGAATCTTTGGCCACAAACTGAGCAGGCAAACGGTTTCTCACCAGTGTGGGTTCTTAAGTGTACTTTTAAGTTTCCTCTCTGAGAGAATCTTTGGCCACAAACTGAGCACGAAAAGGGTTTCTCAGCAGTATGTGTTCTTTTGTGACAAGTTTTCCTTGTGAGAGAATCTTTGGCCACAATCTGAGCAGGCAAAAGTTTTCTCACCAGTGTGGGTTCTTCTGTGCCTTTTTAAGTGTACCAAACGGTAGAATCTTTGGCCACAATCTCGGCAAGAGAATGGTTTGTCACCGGTGTGCGTTTTTGAGTGTCTTATTAACTGAGCCCTCTGACAGAATCTTTGGCCACAATCTGAGCAGGCGAAAGGTTTCTCAACAATGTGAGTTCTTCTGTGGTTTTTTAAGCTTTGCTCGTAGGAGAATATTTGGCCACAAACAAAGCAGGATGGTTTCTCACCGGTGTGCTTTCTTGAGTGTTTTATTAAGTTACCCTTGTGACAGAATCTTTGGCCACAATGTGAGCAGGCGAAAGGTTTCTCACCAGTGTGCTGTCTTGAGTGATTTTTTAAGTGATCCTTTCGTGTGAATCTTTGGCCACAGTCAGTGCATGAAAAAGGTTTCTCACCAGAGTGGCTTCTGGTGTGTTTTTTTAAGTTTCCCTTCTGAGAGAATTTCCGGCCACAGTCTGAACAGGTGAACAGTTTCTCACCAATGTGAATTCCCATATGTGATTTCAAAGCACGCTTATCAGCAAACGTTTTTCCACACCGAGCACATTTCCAGGGTTTCTTATGACTGTGACATGTCAGATCATCATCTGACCCTTCATCCTCATCATCATTCTCATCATCGTAATCATCATCATCATCAACATTTGACGATGTGCTGTCACCATCTTTTGTGCAAGTGTGCTCTGGCTCCTCCTCTTTTTTTATGTAAGGGGCCTGCTTCTCTTCTTCCTCTTTAAAGTGGGAGACCTGTCTGCTCTCCTCTTCCTCTTTAATTTGAGAGGGCTCTGCATCCTGCCGCTCAGGACCAACATCTTCACTGATGTCTGAAAGACACAAGAAGACAAACACACTTGGAATTATGGTTTAAATTTATGATGAACGGTATTCGGAGAGCCAGATGAGTTCAGCTTACGACTCACTATGTGACATGACCAGAATCTCTTATTGGTGTTGCATTTTTCTCTTTGTTTAGTTTTATCCCAGGTGGCGGTTTATTTTTTTATCTTTGGTTATTTGTGGAAAGACTTGTACAGAGTCTGACGTTGCACATTTTGGAGTGGTGGATAAGTCCAAAGCTCAAATTCTACCTTGGACTGTCAGCCAGGGATTGGAAGGGGGAAACAGACATACGTCAGACACATTAATGACAATAATGACTACAAAAAGAAGACATTTGTTCAGAACACAATGCACTCATTTGTGCAAGCACGTCACGAACGCGCCGTCTCAAGGTAGTCATTTCCACTCCTCAGAGGTTATTATCTGATATCAGTCTGAGAATGTTAGTGAAGTCTACAATCACAACATACAATAGACTACTCAGGAAAGTCATAAATTCACTCTTGGGGCTTCACATTCCTCGGGTGGCACATCGACTCTTTAATGGCTTATCTTGTCGAAGCTTGGGAACCGGCTGGCCCCCTTTCAACGTTATTCTTCAGTTTTTCTCAGTGAAACATTGCAAGGCCATCCTGCTGAATAAATGTGTCGTAGTAATATAAGACTAAATATGGGATAACTTATCTACATTTATTTTAACACCTTGTATGGAAGTTACATAAAGCAGTAGCTGGTATGGGCTGAAACTTTATTGTATTCATTTGCTTTTGGATTAATTTTCTGATCATCAGACCATTTTTTTGTTTTTTGTTTGTTTTTTCCCCTTAGATGATCCATGGCAGCACTCAGATGGCAAAGTGGTGGGACATGGGAGAAATGCACCTGCAGATGTGAAGGAATAATTGTGCGCACTCCTATTTTCATGTTTTTAGTGATCATACATTCTTTGCATTCATGTGTTGAATTCCCACATGTTCAAATATGGATGATGCTTGTTTTTGCTGGCTATGTGTAAAGAAAGAATGGCTTGCTGTTCAGAACCACTTCCCCCAGAGTAGATAGAAACGGAGCTGAGAAAGAGAAGTAAGGTTTCCACAGACATGTCCAAAATGCTGATTGATGACCGGTATACGACCTCAACAGTTCAGATAACCGTAAGATGACCTCAGCACTTGGGATGGTCTCACATGCACCCTCTAACCTTTCACCTTCATGGAATGCAGAAGGTTTATAGAGGTAAGATCGGGCGGCCCGAGCCGAATTTCGGGTCGGGCTTAAAATGTCAATCATTGCTTCGGGTTCGGGTCGGGTTGGGCTTCTCTCTCGCTGACTTTTTTTTTCGTTTCGAGGCCGTGAATAGGTTTGGCCACGAGAGACCGTGGTTCGCAAAAAAAAAAAAAAAAGTCGCCTCATCACAACACGTACTGTACTAAACTCTTACAATTACAATTCAAAGAACTTCTTCCTGTCTCTGTCTATTATCCACCCATCATTGTTCTTTGTCTCTCTGCTTCTCTCTCAAAGTGCCGCGCTAGATTCTTAAGGACGTACTGCTGCTGTGGCTAATGGCCCAATTTTCAACCCGTCAAAATGACGGGCGGCCTTAAATTTTTCCCGTCAACTCTTAAAAAAATCCGTCAATGATGGAAAATTGTCTGTTAATGTACCCTCTGCAGAAACAGAAATACATGTATAAAAGATGTAAATATTTATACAGTCTTGTTTAACTTAGATTTCGTGACAAAAGACAGGCTTTATTTTGTTATCATAAATCAACCCTCCTCCTCCAAGTCCTCACAAATAAAATACGAAATTTCGAGTTTGCTTTGGGCTCGGGCCTGGTCGGGCTGAAATACCAGCGGGCCGGGTCGGGTCGGGCTGGATTTTTTTGGCCCGATCTTACCTCTAAGGGTTTAACTGCTTAAGGTGGTTGTACATGTACCCAGATTATTCATATATATTTAATAAATCTACGTGTTTCCGACCACAGTACCACCCCCACCACACAAAAAAAATCAGAATCATAGGAATTATAATAATAACAGGATGTATTATTTCTGATAAAGGTTGATTGATTATACTATGAAAATTAAATGGAATGTTACGAGACAAAGTTGTTTTATATGCAACAACTGCAAAGCTGTGTCAATTTCTCCGTTTCATATTCACGGTTTTGACATTATGTCCAGAATATTGAGCCCAATCAGTCCTTGTCTATCAAGGCAGAATGTAGAAATTTTCATGTACCTCTATTTTAAATGTCGGCTGAAATTTATTTGAGTAGTGGGGTTCTTATTTTTTTTCTGTATTTATTTTGATTTATTTCTGTATTTGATGCCATTCTTGGTGTTTTATGTCACATTTAAAAATTATTTATCTCTTATTTTTCTGAAAGTTTTTGAAACATTAATGCCTGGTAATAAACATGTTATTTTGGAAAATAAAGCAAAACTGAAAAACACTCAGATAATCTTCACTTCTGTCAGGGGTGGTGCAGGGGATGTGTGGGGGGTGGGGGCACCATTAAGCATTTATGCTTTGGGCATCAAAATGGCTAGCGCTGGCCATGCACGCACGCACACGCACACACACACACACACTGTTGTCTTTAATCGGGCCGGTGTTGCAGTTTGTTTCTTTTGATAAATCACTCACTTCGTCATCAGCATGGCCCCAATGGTAAGCTACGTTTGTGGCCGCTTGTCTTTGTCAGATCTGTCAAGTTACCTTTTAGATTTAATCATACTCACTTGCTTTGTTTGTCTGCTATGCGTTGTGTCCGTAGCGCTTTATGTTTGCTACATCACGATCACAGTTCGTGCCTGTTCGCAATCAGCATTTTAAACGTGGGCAAACGTCTTTCGATTACTGTGGTGTCTTTACGCTTATTTATTTTTTTGCATAGTTGCCATGTAGTGTTTATCCAGCTGCACTGGAAAGTTTAAAAGAAAAATTTGCATTATGGCTGGAGTTGATAGTACCGCCGCTCCACTTCCGGGTTTGACCGCGGGGATTTGTAGTACTTCTGTTCATTTGCACTTGCATCAGAATCAGAATCAGAATCATCTTTATTGGCCAAGTATGCAGAACACACAAGGAATTTGTCTCCGGTATAACACGCTGCATTAGTATCATCATAAACAAGGACATGACAAATAAGTATGGAAAAATTAAGTATGGAAGGACATTTCGTAATGTAAGTGAACCGAAATGCGGTGATACCACCCCGTGACAACTGTGAGACAATGTGCAAAGTATCAAGCAGAGCTAAAGTGATCAGTGGTAGAATACAATACTACAACAATTGTACAGTTGGTGCAGAAAATCATTGAACCATTTTAAAGTGACCAGTAGCAGTATTTGGAGGACAAGAAGTGTGCAATTGTGCAGATGTCCTTGAGCGCTTTGAAGTGTCTGGTGCGGTGGAGCATACGTCAGTGACTGTTTATGGAGTTAATGGCTAGAGGGAAGAAGCTGTTCAAGTGTCTGCTGGATTTGGTGTGCATGGATCGGTAGCGCCTGCCTGAGGGGAGTAGCTGGAAAAGGTGGTGGGCAGGGTGCGGGGGATCCAGTAGGATTTTCCGTGCCCTTGTATTGATTCTTGCAGTGTCTTGCAAGTCCTCAAGAGTGGGTAGGGCGGTGCCAATGACTTTTTTCCGCCGTCGTAACTGTCCGTTGAAGTCGGATTTTGTCCTTTTTTGTGGCGGCCCCAAACCAAACTGTGATGGAAGAACACAGGATTGATTCGATGACTGCCGTGTAGAACTGTCGTAGCACCTCCTGTGGCAGGCCATGCTTCCTCA
>NW_017805879.1:287140-290442 GCF_001891065.2 Hippocampus comes
AGCTCCAGCTGCTCCACTTGTTGTCGGTACGCAGACTCGTCGCCGTCTTTGATGAGACCGATGACCATGGTGTCGTCTGCGAACTTTATGAGTTTGACAGCTGGGCTTGTTGAGGTGCAATCGTTCATGTAGAGGGAGAAGAGCAGTGGAGAGAGGACGCATCCCGATGGGGCTCCAGTGCTAGTGGTGCGTGTTGATGATGTTCTTCCCAGTCTCATCTGTTGTGTCCGTCCAGTCAGGAAGCTGAGGATCCACTGGCAGATCATAGGGGACACATCGAGGTGGAGAAGTTTGGGGGTGAGGAGTTCCGGGATGATGGTGTTTAACGCAGAGCTGAAATCCACAAACAGGATCCTTGCGTAGGTCCCTGTGCTGTCGAGGTGCTCGAGGATGCAGTGCAGGCCTTTGTTGACTGCGTCCTCTACAGACCTGTTTGCCCAGGAGGCAAACTGAAGAGGGTCCTGCAGGGGTCCGGTGACGTTCTTTAGGTGGTTCAGCACAAGTTCAAAGGACTTCATGACCACAGACGTCAGAGCAACAGGCCGATAATCGTTCAGTTCCGATGTTGCCGGTTTCTTGGGAACTGGGATGATGGTAGACTGTTTGAAGCAGGATGGGACCTGATACAGCTGCAGGGATCTGTTCAAGATTTGTGTGAAGACTGGAGCCAGCTGGTCAGCGCAGACTTTGAGGCAGGAGGGGGACACTTTGTCGGGCCCCGCAGCTTTCTTGATCTTCTGCTGTTTGAAGAGCTGTCTCACATCCTGTTCGTGGATCTGTAGGGGAGAGAATGAGGGTGGGGGCGTAGATAGAGTACAGTAAATATTCCCATCCCCGGAATTCTATGAAAAGGAACATCCTTTACCCGTAATAAAAACCTATGCATTAACATTTTGACTACGATATTACATGTTACCGGAACTTATGTAAGCAGAAATTCCACTAGCCGTAACCCGGATGGAGGTGTAATGCCGCGGGAGCTTAAATACACGCAACGCCCACCCGATGCGACGGAAAAGACACGACGGGAGACACATTTTCACTTTGCATTTTTCGATCATCAGATTCGAAACGACGACGTGTAAGTGAGTTTTTATTGGCGTGCGTTTTACTGTAATTGTGAATGATTTTAACTTTATTCACTTAGGTCCTGTAGAACGCGGTGCTAGCTTAAAAGCAGCACCCACTCGACACGACAGAAGAAACCGTGTTCGCTTCGCCGTTTTCATTCATCAGATTCGAAACGATGACGTGTAAGTGACTTTTTATTGGCGTGCGTTTTACTGTAATTGCAAAAGATTTTAACTTTATTCACTTACGTCGTGTAGATCATGGCATCGCAACGTAGAAGAACTGTAATGACTGTAGCGGAGCGAGTGAAATGCATCCGTTTGAGCGAGGCGACACTGGAGTCGGAAAGACGCAAATCTACGAAACTTATAAAAAACAAGGCATCGATTCAACTCCTGATGACAAGCCACCATCCAGACGCAAGCAAACATTGTCATAAACCAAAGAATGCATCCAACAAAACAATCCAAAATAGACACATTTTTTTCCCAAGACAGAAAAAAATAAACATTAAAATACTGTACGTATTTTACTGTTGTGATTTTTTTTGGATACACCTGTATTGCAGTTTTTGTTATATAAACAGTTTTTGGACAGTATATTTTTGTATTTTATTGATTGTGTTGTTGTTACACGTGTATTTTGTCAACATACTTGCAGGTTCATAAAGGACATGTACCATGCTAACTTCCCAAATGAGGAATTTCTGTTACCAGGACAGATTGGACAGCGCAAACACGAGTCCGTACTAGAGAATGTTTACTGTAGTTTCTGGTAGAGGTGGGTGTATGTGGGAAATGGTGGTGTCCTTTTCAAATCGGCAGAAAAGCATGTTTAGTTCATCAGCCAGACCCTTATTGTTCACTGTTTGGGGGGATGGCATTCTATAGTTTGTGACTGCTTTCAGGCCATTCCACACAGATGCAGAGTCGTTAGCAGAGAACTGTTAATTTCCTTTGTCAATTGGTTTTGGGTGTGTTTGTACAGTGCCTGAGCTCCACTTCTAAATGCGGCCTCTTTCTCTTTTTTAAGTTGCCTGAGTTTAGGAGTGAACCATGGCTTGTTATTGTTGAAGGAACAGGACTTCGTTGGTACACACATGTCCTCACAGAAACTGATGTATGATGTTACAGTGTCTGTGTATTCATCCAGTGTGCCCGTTGAAGTTTCAAAGACGTCCCAATCAGTGCAGTCTAAGCATTCTTGTAAAGCTAGCTTTGCTTCATCGGTCCATTTCTTCACAGTTAACAACCGGTTTAACACATTTGAGTTTCTGTCTGCATGTAGGTATTAAGTGTATTAAATTGTGGTCAGAAAGACCTAATGCTGCGCGGGCGATCGATCGGTATGAATTTTTGAGTGTTGTATAGCAGTGGTCGAGAATGTTGCCTTCTATGGTAAAACATTCGATGTGCTGCTTATATCTGGGAAGTTCACGGTTAAGATGTGCTCTATTAAAATCGCCCAAAATTATCAGGGGTGACTCTGGATATTTTAGTTCGAGTTTGTTTACTTGGTCAGCTAGCGTTTGTATCGCCGTGTTAGCGTTAGCTTGTAGCGCAATGTAAACACCGACTAGTACAAAGGAGGTGAACTCACGTGGCGAGTAGAATGGCTTGCAGTTCAAAGACAGCGACTCCAGGTCCGGGCTGCAGAGTGCATCGAGCTTCGTGACATCAGTGCACCATTCTTCGTTGATATAGAAGCAAATTCCACCACCTTTCAATTTCCCTGATAGCTCGGTGTTGCGATCGGCTCAGAGTAGGCGGAAGCCGGGTAGATGTAGCGCAGAATCCGGGTGGCGGTCACTGAGCCAGGTTTCAGTGAAGCAGAGCGCAGCAGAATGTGCAAAGGTTTTGTTGGTCTTTGTGAGGAGAAGAAGTTCATCCATCTTGTTTGGCAGAGAACGTAGATTAGCAAGATGGATCGATGGGAGCAGGGTTCGAAATCCACGCTGCCGGAGCTTGACTAGCACGCCGGCTCGCTTCCCTCTTCTCCGACGGCGTTTCCATGCTCCGTACAGCACAGCCGCTCCGCTCGCTATTAGCTCCAAAAAACCTTGTGGATTTTCGTGTGCTGGTGAACAAAGTCCGAGCGTAGTCTCCCCAATGCTAAGCAACTTTCCCCTCATGTAACAGAGATGAAAGTGGACTTTCCTGAAAATTCCGGAAAAAATAAAAAATTATATATACTGTGTGTGTGTGTGTGTGTGTATATATATATATATATAT
>NW_017805879.1:293514-297375 GCF_001891065.2 Hippocampus comes
TTTGACAGACAACGGGAGTGACACGGCGAGGTTTTTCAGGCCTTGCTTGCAAATCCCAGCGCCCCAGGCATTTTTTTGCTTCGTGCCGCGACAGCGGGATGAAGCGGCGGCAACCATTAATTTCAAGACATCGCGCATGTGCAGGGGGATTTTTTTTTTCAACTCTTCCTTTTAATCCGCACCACTCCCGGCCTGAAAAAAATGCAAAACGGCAAGGGGAGCGGATCGGATCACTTTCAGACGGTCGCGCATTGCCGAGGCAACGTTTGACAGACAACGGGAATGACACGGCGAGGTTTTCAGGCCTTGCTTGCAAATCCAGGCACTCCGGCCATTTTTTTGCTTCGTGCCGAGACAGCGGGACGAAACGGGCGGCCACCATTAATTTCCGGACATCGCGCATGTGCGTGGGGATTTTTTTTGAGTTTTTGCTCTTTATCCGCGCCACTCTCGGCCCTGAAAAAAATGCAAAACGGATCGGATCACTTCAAGACAGTCGCGCGATGCCGAGGCAACGTTTGACAGACAACGGGAGTGACACGGCGAGGTTTTTCAGGCCTTGCTTAAAAATCCAGGCACTCCGGGCATTTTTTTGCTTCGTGCCGCGACAGCGGGACGAAGCGGGCGGACACCATTAATTTCAAGACATCGCGCATGTGCACGGGGATTTTTTTTTCCGCTCCTCCTTTTAATCCGCACCACTCACGGCCTGAAAAAAATGCAAAACGGCAAGGGGAGCGGAGCAGGTCACTTCCTGACAGTCGCGCATTGCCGAGGCAACGTTTGACAGACAACGGGAATGACACGGTGAGGTTTTCAGGCCTTGCTTGCAAATCCAGGCACTCCGGGCATTTTTTTGCTTCGTGCCGAGACAGCGGGACGAAACGGGCGGCCACCATTAATTTCCGGACATCGCGCATGTGCGCGGGGATTTTTTTTTTCAGCGTTTAGTTTTTATCCGGGTCACTCTCGGCCCTTAAAAAAATGCAAAACGGATCGGATCACTTCCAGACAGTCGCGCGATGCCGACGCAACCTTTGACAGACAACGGGAGTGACACGGCGAGGTTTTTCAGGCCTTGCTTGCAAATCCCGGCATATTGATAATTAAGAATTCTGAAACTCAAAAGTATAATGTTTCAAGGGTAAATGTTTGAAAACTATGCATTAAGAATGAACATTACATCAGCAGCTGTGTACTCCAGGTTTATTCCAAAAAATAAATGGATCACATGACAACAGCTAAGCTAAGCTAGCCGAGACGACACTCGAAGTCGGACGGACACGTTTTTCTGCCAATCTGTTGCCCTTTTTGTCCAAATATATTTTTTACGACAACTGTCTTGTCCACGGTGTCTTTTATTCGTTCCACTCGGGTTTAGCAAGTGTGTTTATAAAGAGACGAAAATCTCTTCACTGTTACTAGTGTTCGTGTCTCAACATGGCTATACTCGTGAAAGCAAAACAACGAACTCAAACGCGTCTTCGTTCAATGTTGTCAACTAATATCAGGATTAATTTTAGGCAAATTTTCCTCAATTCTCCGGAGAGATTTTCATAAAAATTTGAAAAACCCGGAATTCCGGAAAAATCCGGAGGACTTTCATCTCTGATGTAAGTAAGCCATGTAGGGTAGCCAAAAACGAAAATGACAAAAACAGGGCTAATACTAGGGAGCGTGTAACCGAGGCTGCCATACTTGTCGGTGCCTGATGATAAACTCCTGTCTTGCATGGTTTCTTACGTTTCGACTGTGAATAATGATGACGATAATAATACATCGTGTAAAATCATGGTTGATAAAAATTATTCAGATGAAGGTATTATATGAATTAAGGACAATTATATACAATTACATTGTGATGCATGAAGATGGATATATATTTATATTTGTTGCAATTATGTGTACTTTAGGTTATTGCCTGCTACTCTGATGCTGCTTCAATAAATGATCAAACAAGTACAAAGCGAGTAATCCTTCCATGTTGACTGACAATCCCTATTCAGAGGGCTGTGAAAAAATGGGAATAACTGAACACACACACACACACACACACACACACACACACACATAAACACAGTTTGAACAATTGTATTGCATTTTTATGTATGAAAAGTGCGATATAAAGTTTGGTTGATAAACACAGAGCCAGGCGTTTCATAATCCTCAAAGTGTGGATAGACTGTGTGTATACACACACACACGCTGCGTACAAGATGGGAGACATCTAGTGATGGGTCCATGAGGCCTCATGAAGCGTGTTGACACAATGACACACTGTGTTGATACAGTGTCGCTGACCACTGACACCTGCTGGACTTTCAAAATTCCTGCAGGCAAACCACTTGACTGAACTGACTGATTTGATGATGAAGTCTGTACAATATCATTCACATCTATGCATTCATATTGTATTATTCAATATGTTTGAATAAGGTGAAAATTATGTAAATGAGGATGCTTGTGGGCTTTGTCTTGTCAATTTTTTATTCAGCAAAATAAGTTGCTCCAGTGTTTTGAATTTCAGTCTGTTGTATTGCTTGCATGCTATTTCCCCTGTTGTGGAGAACACACGCTCGCATGGCACTGGTGATGCCGGTGTATAGAGACACTGCTTTGCGAGGTGGGAGAGGTTTGGAAAAGTAGTGTGTTGGTCCTTCGATTATAACAGCGGATCTTGACTGCGTGCAATTTTCCCCTCTGCCAGGTATCGCATCTGCTGTTGCATTTCTTCCCAGTCTCCCTACCTCATCATCCAAATATTGCCACAGGTCATCTAAAAAAACCAAACCTAACAAATTTGGCATTTAGAACAGTTTCAAAAAGACAAACTAATAATGATGAGTAGCATGCCAGATGCAGTTGCAGAGGTGCTTTTGTTGGTATATATTTCTATATGGAAAATTCGACATTTCACCTGCAATAAAATATGTTAATAGTAAACTAAGAGTTACCATGAAATTAATTTGAATTAGAATGAAATAAGACATGTCAAAGATCCGAGAGGCACTTGGTGAGACAAGGAGATTTGAATAAATACCTTATTCTCCAAAAGGAGATCAAAATGGCTCGACACGGCAGACAATTTACGTTTCTCCGGGAGCTCCACAATATGCACGCACTGCAGCAACATCACTCGAGTGAAGCATGCCTCAGCAGTTGCTAGTCCGCTGCTTTCTGCTGTGTGCGCATGAGCGCGAGCACATACTCAAGGCGCCGATGCAACCCACATCACATATCAAAGAAGCTTTGAACTACGACAACAGCTAAGCTAGCCTAGCCGACACGACGCTCTGAGTCAGACGGACACGTTTTTCTGATATTCTGTGTGTTTTCCTTTTAGCCCAAATATATATTTTTATTCGAGCGAGGGTGAGGTCTGGCTTGTTTCGGCAGGCGGCATCGCGTCGCTCGACGCACTTCCTTATAAACACAGTATGGCGGGCTTTTGCGGTGTTGACACAGCCTGGACTGAGTCGACACAGCCTGGACTGAGTCGACGCAGCCTGGACTGTGTCGACGCAGTTCATGTGTTGGTCACGTGATCGTCACGAAGCAGCACACGCACCGACACATGGATTGCTCTGTGAGCTCAACACATGCGTCGACACATTGGTGTTGCTGGACCCATAACTAGAAACAGCATCTGAAGGCTGTTAAGAAAGAGTACGAAACAATAATCAGTGCCATATGAGCGTGTGTTCTCTAGTGATGTGCCCGACTGTGCCGAGGCTCCGATGCGTGTGCCGAGTAAACCAGAAGAAAATCTGCGAAGCGCGCTTCGAGGCATGTGTCGATTTCGCTTGTGGCCACGCCCGATGCCTCGGAACGCGCGTTGCTCCGCCCGAAGCTTCGTGAGAC
>NW_017805879.1:297694-300996 GCF_001891065.2 Hippocampus comes
AAAGATGTAAATAATTATACAGACTTGTTTAACTTAGATTTCGTGACAAAAGACAGGCTTTAATTTGTTACCACAAATCACCCCTCCTCCTGCCGAGTCATCACAAATGAAATAGGAAATGTCGGGTTTGCTTCGGGCTCGGGCCTGCAAATCAAGATAATTGGTCGGGCTCGGGCCGGGTTGGGCTTAAATACCAGCAGGCCGGGTCGGGCTGGATTTTTTTGGCCCAATCTTACCTCTACATCAAATTCATGGTATCATTTTAATCACTGTCTGTCATGACATTTGTTTTCCACATGATGGCGCAGTAGCACAAATAAAGCCTCATGATGCTTCGGCCCAGGAACGAACCAATTGGATGTAAAGCCTCATTGCTTCATGAGGCTTCATTTTCCCATCACTAGTGTTCTCCACGGCAAGAAACGCAACAGAGAGAAACACAAGCCCAAACACACACACACACACACACACACTGCGTACAAGAAAGACAACATATGAAGGCTGTTAAAAAGAGGACGAAACAAGTGAGACGAACAGTGAGACCCACCTATTCTGTGAAGAACAATTCTTGGCTGCATCCTGTCGATGGCGTCCAGCAGTTGACGTTGTCCCTTGTGTTCCTCTTTCTCTACACAAAGTTCCTCCTCGTATTCTGCTGTCCTTCTTGCACACATTTTCACACGAAAATTGAAAACAACACTTTACGCTTTCGAGCTCTGCTCAACGACGTGTTGTTGATCACAGCGCCTCTATGTTAGCGGTTAGCAGGTTAAGCTAAACTAAAATAGGCCGAGCAACATCAAAGTAGACCGAGACACAAAGGTTCAACGAAAGATGTCTTAGCCCAGCGAAATGATGGTGAACGCCCCGGGTTGAGGTTTGAGCACGTTGACTACAAATTCAAGAGAATTTGGTGTGGGGTGTCTGTCGCTCCTCGCGCCCCAGTGCGGTCAGGCCAGGCACCATCGCGATTGTTGATACTCTGCATTACGGTAATCTATCGCCAATTCGTGGCAGTGGCCACCTTCAAAATAAAAGCTCTCCAACTCATGCATGCACGTCAGTAGCTTGGATTTAAAATAATGTTATAAAATCATTTCTTCGCGGTCAAGCAACGATGAGTTCACCCAGGGAGAATGAAATGGTCTCAGAATAGCACCAAGAAGCGTTCCAAAGTTGATATATCTCGAAATATGTTTTTACGGGTTTTTTATTTTCTTAATCTTGCAACTTTTTACTGCTTTTTGGGTATCATGGGACAGAAAATAATGATCATGTACTGTATTTACAACGTTTGCTCTTCAGCTTTGTTTGGACCTGGTGGATGTCTCTTCTTGGCTCTGAAATGCGAGAGCCTCCTTTGGCCTAGTACGGCAATCGCCAATTGCTGTCCTGTGCTGGTCAGAGTTGGTCATTGCAACCTTCTGAAAGAATATTTTTTACGACCCTCTAAAAATCAACAATAACATATCGAGACCACCGTGTGAACACAAGCTGCACTAGAAACCAAAACCAAATAACGGTGGAAGCAAAAAAAATCCCAAAAAACAGTTCTTGGGAAGATAAGTGAACCCCAAAATCAAGTACATATATATTTTTTTGTCTTTAAAAAGCACATTTAA
Organism: Hippocampus comes; assembly: GCF_001891065.2. NCBI lineage: Eukaryota > Metazoa > Chordata > Actinopteri > Syngnathiformes > Syngnathidae > Hippocampus > Hippocampus comes. The sequence continues at coordinate 299,317 of NW_017805879.1, forward strand.
ATGTGAAACGTTTGCAGTCAGCAACGCAGTCCTACTTCACCTCAAATACTGTAAGAAAACGATCGAGTATCTGGACTTTACAAACTGAGGAGGTACAGTAATGGATTTGTAAACCGAGTGTATGGTTTTCAAAACCAGCCTTTATCTCTTGTCTAAAAATTCACCTCACGTGGACTTTTTCGTTTTATGTTGTGACATTTGACGGGGTTTGATTTCGCTTCTGGAACACGAAGAAAACAATGTATTTTTTGAAAGTAGAAAACAAGTCGTTATCTAGCCTTTCTTTTAATATCGAAACACCAACATTGAAATACAGCGTGATATTCTATAGTATTGTCTGAAACGGAGAAGGAAAAGTCTAAAAACAGGTTGATAAATTTTTTACGAAAATTGAATTTGGCACAAGACAAATGGAAATAGGGGTTTCTTTTGAGATTCCCGGAAGTTGTGACCGACAGCATTTCTCCCACTGCCCAGAAGAGGGCGACAACGTAAGCCCTAAAGACGATATCGTGACCTGGCATGCTCCATTTCTATCTTAAATTCCACAAACGAGTTACATGTGGAGAAAATTATTGGTACCCTCTCTTACAGAAATAAAGAATAATGAAACAAACAAACAAAAACAAGAAAAGTATTCAAAAAAATAAATGAAAATCAGAAATTGCTGTTGAATTCTGGTTTGCATCATAATCTTACCTCCAACATTACTACTACTTATAATCACAAATAGTGGCAGCATTCCCGCTTGGGTGACAAAATAAACTTGGGTCACAAATGCTCTCCACCAAAATAAACAAAAATCCATCACTCCTTGTTTTTTTGCTCACAATATGTGATCACTGATTTACGAATACAACGGCCTATGTATGTGTGACATCAGTGATGTCTTCACAGAAATAAAATCACAGTAGCTGACCAAGATTGTGGTGACAGCAGTTTATTCCCTGGATGCTGTCAGCAAAATGGGAATAAGTGTCATCTACGTGAGCAAATGGCATTCTTTCGATTGAAAGATGGTACAGCGTAAACATGAACCACTTCCACAAGGAACTTTAAAAAAATGTGAACAAAACATGTGAAACATTCATTCGAATAATTAAGAGCAGCAAATTAACTCAACATGCACGAAATAACTAGTTGAGGCTTGCGACATCCATCCATCCATTTTCCAATCCACTTATCCTCACAAAGGTCACGGGAGATGCTGGAGCCTATCCCAGCCGTCTTCGGGCAGTAGGCGGGGTACACCCTGAACTGGGTTCCAAAACCACGTGTGGCAGGTTAATGGAACACTCTAAATTGTCTCCAGGTGTGAGTGTGATCGTGGATGATTGTTTGTTGATGTGTGCCCTGCGATTGGCTGGCAACCAGTTCAGGGTGTCCCCCGCCTACGGCCCAAAGACGACTGGGATAGGCTCCAGCATGCCTGTGAGATTCATGTAGATCAGGGGTGCCCAAACTTTTTGGACCGAAGATCTACTTTTCGTTCAACCAACCTCCCCGGATCGCCCCTTAACGCACACACACACGCACACACACACGCACACGCGCACACACACACACACGCGCGCGCATGCACGCACGGCATGATGAGAAGCCAAACACGGAACCAAGCGATGCACTTTTGCAGCCTGTTGACTATCGTAGCTCACACGTACCGTTTTAAAGTGCTTCCCT
>NW_017805879.1:301021-311473 GCF_001891065.2 Hippocampus comes
CCGCTGACGTAATCACGCGCCACCGTAGGTTAAAGATTTATATGCTTTATTTTATTTTATTTTAAAAATATTTCTTTGGGAAAATGAGACTGATAGGATGATTAGGGTGCAGTGTGCATTAACACAAAAATATATTACTAACATTCTACAAAGACACACTTTTTTTTTCTCCTATACGCATTTCGGATCTAATTGGGACGAGTCCTAGATCTACCGGTAGATCAGGATTGACGTAATGCTCACCCCTGATGTAGATAGTACTATGCATTTGGAGTGTACATGTGTGGTTTAGCTACTTTCATCATTTTATTGGAGCTTTGCCTGCCACATTTACCAAGCAGCTTGTCCAAAATCCGCCTCCGAATTGATATCTGAGCTGCACTGCCAACATAACTTACGAGAAACGAGAACGCAACATTTACATCAGGGGTGGCCAACCAGTCAGAGACGAAGAGCCAAATTTTTTCCTGTTACTACAAAGAGCCACATCATACCCTTCCTCGTGCATGCGCGTGCGCACAGTACAGACACACACATACACACACACACACACACACACACCAACACACGCACACACACACACACACACACACACACACACACACACACACACACACACACACACACACACGCACACGGAGGCACTTTGCCGTGAGGCGTAAAAGAGCGAGAGCTAAGTGAGGCCACTCACGCACTCACGCGGGTGCCCACCAGTGCACTCGCACACATATGCACGCACATCACGATGAGCAACAGTCGGAACGGTCGAAAATGAATGCAAGCTAAAGATACAAACAAACAAATCTTTTTTTTCCCCATTTCCTCCTCCCACCCCTTGCGGTCGACTTGGGACCAGTTCACTGGCTCCCAGTCGACTCTGATCAATGTATTGGGCACCCCTGCCTTAAAATCAAAGGTAATTCGCTGACTAGCTTAGCGCTTACCGCCGTTGTTTGCGCTTGAGCGGTGATGCAGTCATTTCATTGGTTGCCCTCTATGCCAATCAAGTAACGGGATTGATGATAAGGTGACGTAGTGCGTTACGTGTATCTAGCGCCTTGTTTGAATGATTTCGCCACTGCCGAGGCGTTTTCGGCGCTTGTCGTGTGAAAGCCCGGGAGCCGCATTGAACCAGCCAAAGAGCCGCATGCGGCTCGCGAGCCGCGGGTTGGCCACCCCTGATCTACATGGAGTATTGGATTAAATAAATTCGAGAAAAAACTAGTTATGATGCCCACGACAGAGCAGAGTAAAGTAAAAAAAAAAAAAAACAGACAACAGCATCCTCGAGCACGGATGAGTTGCAGCTCTGCGACAGTGCGATCCATGTATTCCTGTGAGGCCACGCCCCAAAGTCACTGACAACATGCAGGTGTTTTTGGTGCAGGCACACCAGTGGATGTGTCATCGTGGGCTCCAGGGCGCAATCGAAAACCCCCGAGTCGTTGGGCGCAGTAGAAGACTCCCAAGTCGCTGGGATTCACGCCTTCGATATGCAGAAAAGCTTGCCGAGCGCTGGCATCCATCCTGGAGCGAAATCTTTCACTGTACTTTTTCGCCTTCTTGCCCTGACCGACCTGATCTTTGCTGAGGATGAAGTCAGGCAATGAGTTCACTTCTTGTTTGTCCCACCAGATGTCCGCCAAACTGTCGGAGCTGCAGTCCAGCGTCACTGCTGCACCCTCCACGGTGCGGACGTCCCGTTGTGGCTGGTGCAACGTCTGGCTGTTGATTCCTGTCACGAAAAGCCAACAAAAGCGATCAGACATCAGTGGAAAGCGGCAGTGACTTCACATGTTGACATCACTAAGGCTCCAAGCAGCCGCCAGCACACATTCAAGTGCCCTGAATGAAAAAAATTGTCAGAATATCAATAAGATGCTTTTCGACTTCTTGTGGAGGAACAAGATTCACTATGTGAAAAGGTCTGTTGTAATGAGTACCTACGAAAGTGGTGGATTGAACTTCCTGGACTTCTCTACCCTTAATAATATGTTTAAAATCAATTGGATCAAACAATTTTTAGGTAATCCCTCTTCTATTTGGAACTTTATACCTAACTATATATTTTCTCAACTTAGTGGTCTTAACTTTGTACTTTTATGTGACTACAAAATAGAAAAAAACTCCCTTGGCTTGATCCAATTTCCACTAACAAATACTTTTGGCTTGGTCCTTGATATATAAACATAATTTTTCCCCTCATAAATGCTTTATCTGGAATAATCGTTACATCTTTACAAGAATAGATCATTATTTCTCCATAATTGGTTCAGTGATAAAATAATCCTGGTCAGTCAACTAATCAATAATCAAGGTTTCCTTTTAAGTTACTCTGAATTTTTTAAATAAATTTAATCTACCTGTCACCCCAAAGGAATTTGCTACAGTCATGAATGCTATTCCTTCTGGAATCTTGACCCTCTTGAAAGGGGTGGACAGAACAACCTCCGCACCTGTCATGATTGTTTGTGACCAACAGGTGGCACTGTAGGGTTCTCCCTGCAGCTGCACACCTGTTGGTCATTATGCAATTAGTACTTTAAAAGGACTCCAAGCCCGACCACTCATTGTCGGGTCATTGTTGATGTTGGCTCCTGTCATGTTTGTTTGTTGCTGTTTGCTTGCTGCTGTCATGTTTTTGTTCCTGTTAGTTTTTTGCCACAGCCATGGTTTTGGTTTATTACTGTGGAATCTTTTTGTTTTCATGACTTTGATTGTTCTGGATTTATTTTCTGTGTTTTAATACAACTCGTCAAGTTCACCCTGCTCCTCCCTCCTGCCTGTTTTTTGGGGTCCACCACCACCTCGCTACGTGACAACACCAACCCTGGACCCCAAAATGACTGCTATCGGCAAATCCTGTTTTACGTCAACATCAGTCAGAAATAACAACCGTAACATACGTTCCCTGTTTCAAAAAGATATTTCAACAACCCCACATATTATTACTTACTGGTCTGGTTTTGTTGATAATCTACACTGGGGAAAAATCTGGTCTCTCCCATACAAATACCTCCTGACTAATAAAGTAAGGGAAATATCTTTTAAAATGATACACAAATACTATCCCACCAAACACTATCTTCTTAGGTTCAAGAAAGACATCTCTGTTGAATGTTCATTTTGTGGAATGTACCCTGTACACGAACATATTTTGGAAAGCTGTATCCAGATTTATTATTGAACGCATTGACTCTGACTTTATGCTACACTGGAAAAATGTACTATTTGGGTTCTACAAAAATAAGGAAAAAGACACTAAACAAACCTTCATTATAAATTTAATAATCATTCTCGCTAAGTTCCATATCCACAAATCCAGATGGAGTAATTCAAAACCTCTTTTCTTAATTTTTGAAACAGAAACAAAGCAGTACCTGAGTTCTAATATAGATTCCAAAAACAAGAAAGCTGTTAAGACTCTGGTTATATGCTCCTTATTTGAATTTTTTGTTTAAAAATCCCCTGGCTTCTCTCTGTTTAAATGTTTGTAATATGTGCATATATTAATAACGTGTTCGTTTTGTTGTCTGTTTACTGAGAATTGTATCCTGACTTGTTCAATAAAGATTGTCAAAACACACACACACACACACACACACACACAACCCACACACCCACACACACACACACACACACACACACACACACACACACATTCAAGCGCCCGAATCTGCACTCGCAGTCTGCATGAACGCTGACTTGTCGCTGAGGGGGCGGGGCTGTTCTGAAGTGGTGACATCACACATACACAACGGAAGTCGTGTACAATATTGCTGTGAAGAGTGGAGTGACCCCCTGAGTCGCAGCAGCGCATTGAGGTTCGTCATTATCTTGATTTGAATCGTACCAATTGACATAAAATAAAGTAAATACGTATTTAATCAGCACATCATTGTTTCACGCAATTTTATTGAAATTTGTGTGGAAAAAATAAACTTAATTTAAAAGTATAATTTGAGTCCAAACCCTTGAATTGAAGATCATAAAAAGAAAACTCAAGATGAAATAACTGCTTTGGAATAAAACAAAATCACAGCAAATTTAAGGTTAACTCACCAAACCAAACTGTTAATTTCACCCAAATAAATTAGCAGTACAAAGGTAAAAACTGCTGATTTATGAGGCCTTTTATTTTGAAATGAAACATCAGATCATCATGAAAGTACTGTGGTTAGAACCTGCGTCGGCAGCGTGTGCCCTCGATCTTGTCTGGTTGCGGGAAAACATTTATTTATTTTTTAAAGAGGTGAAATTTTCGTGATTGATGGAGAGTTAATATTGACTTTATTTTCAGTCTAAACTTCAGAAAACTTCTCGGTGCTATTCTGAGAGAGTTTTCATTCTCTCTGGGTGAACTCATCGTACCCTGACCGCCAAGAAATTATTTTAAAACATTATGCTAAATCCAAACCGCTGACAGTTTGTAAAAGCTTTTATTTTGAAGGTGGTCAACGGCGCTCGCTGTTGGCAGATTTCCGTGATGCAGAGCGTTAACAATCGCTGGCTTGACCGCAGTGCTCGACTGGGGCGAGAGGAGCGATCGACGCTCTTTACGAAATTCTCCTGAATTTGTAGTCAACGTGCTAAAACCTCCACTCGGGGCGCCCAGCATCATCTCGCTGGATCAAAACATCTTTCGTTGAAGCTTCGTGTGCGATGAAAGTCGTCTCGGTGTACGTTGATATTTCTCGGCCTAGTTTAGCTTCGGTTAGCTTTCTAGCCGCTAACAAAGAGGCCCTCGTGCTCAACACATCGCTCCGCAGAGATCGGAAGCGTAAAGTGTTGTAATTTTCGTGTAAACAATGTGCGCAAGAAGGACAGTGGAGTACGAGGAGGAATTTTGTGAAGAAAAAGAGGACTACAAGGGACAACGTCAACTGCTGGACGCCATTGGCAGGATGCAGCCGGAAATTGTTCTTCAAGGATCAGGTTGGGTCACAGTGTTCGTCTCACTTGTTTCGTATTCTTTAATAACAGCCTTCATATGCTGTCTTTCTTGTACGCAGTGTGTGTTTGTGTTTGTTTATATCAGTGGCGGATGATTGTCTGTCAAGGAGGGGAAGCTTAACTTAATTTCGGCCTACATCATAAAATGTAGTGATGTGTCGTTCGCGAACGAACCGGCTCTTAGAGCCGGCTCTCACAGAGATAAAAGTCGTCCAGATTTTCCCGGAATTTCGGGTTTTTCAAAATTTTATGAAAATTTCTCCGGAGAATTGAGGAAAATTTGCATAAAATTAATCCGGATATTAGTTGACAACATTGAACGAAGACGCGTTTGAGTTCGTTGTATTGCTTTCACGAGCGTAGCCATATTGAGGCACTAACACTAGTAACAGTAAAGAAATTTTTATTTGTGTAATAACGACAGAAGACATGACGGCGTTTGACGAATGGTTTAGTAGAACGAATGGCAACTCGCAACAACAGTAGCAAGCGTCATTTTGCCTCTTGGGTTATACCATCTCAACTAGAACGTGGGGGATAGTCCCCAAACAATTTTCGTCTCTTTATAAACACACCTGCTAAACCCCAGTGGAACGAATAAAAGACGCCGTGGACAAGACAGTTGTCGTAAAAAATATATTTGGCCAAAAAGGGAAAAACACAGATAGGAAGAAAATCGTGTCCGTCTGACTTCGAGTGTCGTCTCGGCTAACTTAGCTAACCTAGCTTAGCTGGTGTCTTGTGTGACGTCATTTGCGTCGGCGCTGATTGGTTGAAATCAAAAGGCGCGCTTGCGTACATTTTATTTATTTATTTACGTATGTATGTATGTATGTATTTATTTATTTATGGAATTTTCAGAAAAGTCCACTTTCATCTCTGCTCTTTGAAGTGAACGACGGGAGCCGGCTCCTAAATGGGAGCCGCTCCTAATAGGAGCCGACTTTTTTTTTTCTCCTGTTTCCCCCAATTCGGATAAAGCCGCACGTGATTGGTCAAGATCCGTGGTAGAAGAGGGAGGGGATGGTTACACACACACGCTGCAGCGTCGAGAAGGGAGAGGCGTTAGAGACACACACACACACACACACAGCAGCACACGAACAGGAGAGACAGGGAGACGAGAGAGAGCTCGATAGCGCTACAGAGAAAAAACAACACGGTGGAAAGTGGAAAGGTGAGAAAATGAATAGGAAAAGCAGTGAAATTTGGACCCATTTCAACTTAATTGATAGTTCAACAGCAGCGTGTAGACTGTGCAAGGTTAAAATATCCAATATCAAATTTTAATTTATAATTTGTTGTGTGGTAATCAAAGCTTATGTTGTTTTACTGAAAATAGTTAAAAGCTTATAAATTTACACAATCAGAGTTTGGAACTTTTTGTTGACCTTGTTTTGAGATGGGTCTTTGTTTTTGTACTTTGTAATTTATTTTTTGTAGCACTCCATGTTGAGTATGTTCAGAAGAATATAAATAAAGCCATAAATATAGAAATAATAAAGATTTGATATACTGTATATTTTTTTACATTAGTAATTCATTTTACACATAATTTTACATGATTTTTGGAAGTAAATTAATTTAAGCAACAAAAAAACTGAGGAGCCATTTGGGAGCCGAAAGAGCCGGCTCTTTTTAGTGAGCCGAGCCAAAAGAACCGGCTCTTGAAAAGGAGCCGGAATTCCCATCACTACTCCGTACTGAATAAAATGTGTCCGTTTATTTTTAACAAGGCGTCTTTTCCAGGGTCTTAACTGTGGTGAAATAAGTCAGTCTGCGAACACAAGCAATTACAATAAAACCCACCAGAAATAAAAGATTAATTTGTCGGTTTCAACAGAGTGTCGCGATGATGATTGGAAGAAGTCTCCAGTTCAACTCGGAACAGAATCAGAATTGAAAAATGCTCCCACGGATGATGACACCAAAAGATCAGTGATTGGCTCGTTTCGCTGTCAATCAAAAGAGATTCCGCCTCAGACAGATCATCCAATCATGCAGAAAAGCTGAGCGTCCATTTTAGGGGAAGCTAAGCTTCCCTTGCAGTCTGAGAGCAATCGCCTCCGAGATGTGTGTGTGTGTATATATGTATATATGTGTGTGTATATATATATATATATATATATGTATGTATATATATATATATATGTATAGGCCACGCCCCCAACAACACAACTCCTCTTCTGTGTGCAAGTGTGAATTGTTTTTTTTTTTTCGCGAACAGAATATTGGAATTTAAATTCATTCAATTGTGTTGGGAATTTAGTCAAGTAAGTGTTTAAGGTGTTAATATCAATACTAAAAATTACAAAGAGTTGTACAGTTTTTTTTTTTTTTTAACAGCAGCAATCATGGGTACCACGATAATGCGCGTGATGTCAGTACATACATAAGTGAAAGTTTGGTATCTGTTTTCAAATGTAATGAGTAAACTACAGATAATTGATCAATATACTCAAGTATTGCAGCTAAGTATTTGGACTACGTTACTTTTCGCCACTATAAGTTTACCTGTCGTCTCCAGTGAAAGCAACCATGAAGAAAAACTGGAAGGCAATGGAGAGGTTGAGCAGAGAGGGTGGTGCTGGGGGATATTAAACTGCTCTTTAATCGGGGTTGCGGGTTGGGGGGGTCTATGAGGTGAGGGGATACGTGGAGGCTGGCCGAGGTGTCCACACTGTAATCCGATACGCGCGTGCGCACACGCACCCCAGCCTCGAGTTGAGGGAAAGCTCCGGCTGGAAGTCACTAAGACGGCGGAGCTCGGAGAGTTACGAGCGCGCTTCCCCAACGAGAGAGAGAGAAAGAAAGAGAGAGAGAGAGCAGCGCAGGGGAAGAGCGTGTTAACTGTCAGTTCGGAGGAGGACGGCGAAGAGCCTCCACCACGTTCGGTTTCTCTCTATCCGCTTTTACGCACGCGTTGACAAGACAGACTAGAGAGCGCGCCTCTTTCCAAACATCTTTATCTCCCCTTTTTAACCCTACAACCTACTGCCACATGGACTGTGTCGCCACCGTTTTGGGAATATAATCACCACATGGGCATATTTATGTGCGGCGCTTTTGAAATAAAGGAACGGAGGCGGCGATGTTTTGACTAAGGGGAGTGATTTGATTCTTCTTACTTTAGACAGTTTTTTTTGTTTTTTTTTTTTTTACAAACTTGGACGCATGTTTCCATTTGGTAGTGGCCACGGATACTTTTCACTCCTCTTGTGACTTCGCATTTGCCTCACGTTGATGACGAGATCCCAAAGCGCAGTATTATTACGCACCACACAAAAAAATGGATTGTGGACACTGTGAAGAGATCATATCCCGAGAGAAAAGACGCACGGCCACGCACTGACAACCGGATGCCACTGAACATGTCGAGTGGTTGAAAGTAAAATAAATATTCAGGAATAATACTTTTACAATTTTTTTAAAATTGTATGTTGCGTTATATAAACTTATTTACATGGACTGCAGCACATGGGATTATTTTAACAAAAACAAAATACTCATTTTACCAAAATAAATATTAAACATGAAAACAAAAATATCCTTTTCATTTGTACAATTACTCTTTTCACATCCCCTCTGAAATCACTGAAAAAAATATCAGAAGAGGAGTTAAGAACCATTTTAAATACTGACACAAGGGAGTACAGGAATGTGCAGTGCTGTTCTTCCACTAAAGGTGAATGCAATGTCTGAGGCATGCAAATATAACCTACACATGCTAAGAAGATACATCAAAATATCCATTTCCTTTAACAAAACAAATCAATCCCTCATTTCCTTTTGTAAACTAGTGGCAAGAACTTAGTCTTTAAGGTGCAAAAAGAAGTGTACATTATGTGCATTTGTGCTGAACACTGCTGCTTAATGAGAGAAATTACATTTTGTGCTTGTTGCCAAGACTTTGAACTTTGGCACAAAAGGTGTGATGGCCAGGCGGAGACACTGATGCAAGTGTTCATTGGTGAGTCTAATACGGTACTTGTTCTTCACAATATTCATTGTGGAGATTGCAGACTCACATCTGTAAGTTGACCCAAACATTGTGAGAATGTTATTTGCCAGCTTATGCAGCAGAGGATGATAATTAGCTGCAGTTACTATCCTTGTCCACAAAGTGACAGCGTCACACTGACAATGAACAGTAGGACTTGTTTTCCTAATGTAAAGTCATCAAAACGAGTCTTGAAATTTGCAATCAGCTTCTCCAGGAATTCCACATGACACTGAATGTGATCTCCTTTTCCTTTGGTCTGTTCCAGAAGTTTGGGGAAGTGTTCCATTCTCTCCTGTGGGTAAAAAATAAATAAGGAGAAATGCTTTAAAGGGGGTATGAAGTATTAAAAACATGTTAAGTGGAGACCATAAAATGTGTGTGGTATTAAATGGAAAATATAATTACCTGTGGGTCAACTTTGAAATTCTCCAGCTTCCTCTGGAAGGCCCGTACTGCTGACATCAGCTCACACACTGTGCTGTCCTTCCCCTGTAGCTTGAGATTTAGCTCATTGAGATGAGATGTTATATCTGCCAAAAATGCCACAACTTCCATTTTCTCGTCATTTCTCAGAAGTTCCAGGAATTGTGTTGCTTTTGTGCTCTTGTGCTGTGACAGAAACATTTCCAGCTCTTTTCTTACGGCCCAAAAACGCTCCTGCCTTTGCTCAGCCATCTGACGTTGTTGTGAAGGAGCAAATCATCATAAGCTGCATCTACCTCTGTCAGGAATGTGCGAAGCAAGCGGTGCTGTAGTGCAGATGTTGCTCTCAAGAAGTTTATGAGTTTCATCATTGTTGTCATAGTTTCAGAGTACACTTCTCCCAGACGTGCACAAAGGACAGACTGGTGGATTATGCAGTGGTAGCCTATCAAACCAGGGTGATACTCTCTCAGACGCTGAACCAGTCCTTTCTCTCCCCCCAACATGGCTGGAGCTCCATCAGTAGCAATCATACATGGCAATTTTCCGCGGATCCGCGGAAATCCGCCGTTTTATTTCTTAAATTGATCATTTTTGTGAATCGTCTAAATCCGTTGAGAAAAATTTAGGGGCGGTCAGATACCTTATCGTCGAGTTTTCACGAGCTCTCCCGAACAGTCTCTCTGTTTTCCGTTTGTAAACAGCCCTGCGATTGGACGTGTATGAAAGCTTCAACTAATCAGATCACTGAAGGCATTATTTGTTGCGGGAGTCTTAGCTCGATTATATACGGCCCAGTGATTGGTTAACTACAAGCGATTGGACCAATCAAATTGCATGTAACATATTGTTTTACCTGATTCATGGCGGCCTCTTCGTCTCGCAAATTCATTGTTCTGGGATCGTTTTGAGCGGAATTATGAAATTTTTGACTAAAGATCAGGAGTCTTCAATCCTAGAAATTGACTCAAACGTCAAGAATAAATTCCGATGGGACTGGCTTGACAGAAAAGTCACTGTAAAGGTTAAAATTGGCTCCAAGTTCGACGAAGTTACAGAAGCTCTTGGACAAT
>NW_017805879.1:312016-316845 GCF_001891065.2 Hippocampus comes
TTTTTTTCTGTTAAAGTTTCAAATAGTGTGTAAATTGAATACACTTCATCTTCAGCATGTTTAGTGCCACTTTTGTAAGTAACCACGCCCCGTCCAGGCCACGCCCCCGGCCAGGCCACGCCCCTTCCGCTTTTTTCATCACTCGCCATTGCCATGTATGAGCAATTGACACAACTTTCTTCATATCTATCTGTTTTTCATTCATCATTTCTGACATTGCTGCAAAGATGTCTCCCCCCTTTGTTTGTCCACTGAGGTTTAACAATCCCAAAACATCTTCAATGAACTCCCCCTTTGCCTCATCATAATACCTCACAAACACCACCAACTGTGCATTATCAGTAGTGTCAGTGGACTCATCTACTGCTAGGGAAATACAATTTGCATTTTGTATTGCATCACAAAGCTGGCTAGACAAATCAGCAGCAAGGACTTCAGTCCGTCTGTTTGACGTGGAATCTCACAGTGGAATTTGCTTTGTCATTTGCTCCTTTTCTTTGCCTTCAAACATTGTGTCCATAACTTCAGTCATGCATTCTTTTATAATTTCTGCATCAGAGAATGGTTTCTTGTGCTTACCCAAAACCCAGGCCACTTTCAGTGAGCACTCTGTTGCTTTTTGTTGTTGTGTCATACATGTCACAATCTTCCTGCTTGAGTCTTGATATGACCTTTTCAGTCTCTTTATTTCGTTTGTTCTCAGCTCTGAATTATGAGGGAAATCCCGTTCAAAAGAGCCGTGCTCTGTCACATAGTGGCGTTTAATATTTTGACTCTTCACCAGAGCTACCGTCTTTATGCATATTAGACACATTGGCTTGGTGCTCGACAGAGGTAGAATGAAAGCATACTTATCAGTCCATTCTTCATCGAAACGCCGATTTTCACTGTCCACCTTTCTCTTTGGAGCAAATTTAGACCATGCGGTATTCTGCTGTTAAACAGCTGCAAAGATCCCCGGGTAGACGCGAGCAAAACTGCACACAATCGAAACCTCCCGCGATTCGTCTTGTCTAATTGTCTGTGTTGCGGCTCTCCTGGACTGAAGTTGTGAGCAGTAGCACACTGTGGCGTCGCGCATGCGTCTGTTTCCTGACACAAGCAGCCATTTTGAATGCGTGTATTGGGATTGACGCGTGCTGACGCTTATGTATGGGCACACCTTAAGTTCAGAGGAGCCAATCAGCGCATCGTTATCGCCGACATGCCCTGCTCAGCCAGGGTCTCCAGTTAGTCAAACATTATACAACATACAGTCGCGCTGCTGCGGTCCTCTGCAATATATCTGTTCGTGCACGCAAAGAATACAACGGATAATTTTAACAAGCGATCGCAGTAATGTATTGTATTGTTTTGTTTATTGAACATATATAGAACATACAATAACAGATTGACAAAATGCAAACAAAAGTCATAAAAGGAAAAAATAAAAGTAAGTAAAAACAAACATCATCAGTTATATGCTCAAAGGAGTAGGAAGAAGTATACAACTTATCTCGTCCTACCCCTTGTTGTGTAATAATGTGTATTGATCATTTTTCAATACCAAAGAAAAGGAAGAAATCTACATATCATCAAATACTTTTACCCAAAACAAGAACAGACCATTGTATTACTAGATTTTATAAATATATCAAATTTATCTTCTTAACTTTGATTTTTGTAGTTTGTACTAATCTTTTAAATTTGTTTTTGAACTCATTCAGCGATTTAGTCATTTTCAGATCCGTCTCAAGCTTATTCCACAGATTGACTCCTATTACTGATACAAACCTTTACTTGATGTTTGTTCTTGTTCTGGATTTTTTGTATTGATTAATACCTCTTAGATTATAACAACTATCTCTAATTTCAAAAAGCTTCTGGATATTTTGGCAAAGGAGATTGTTATGTGCTTTATACATTAATTGGGCGATTTTGAAGTCAACCCGGTCATAGAATTTTATTGTTTAATTTGATGAATAGTGGATTTGTGGGTTCGATATATTTAGACCAATTGATTATTCTGATTGCTTTTTTCTGTAGTTTTAAGACAGGGAGTGTGTTTGAATTTACAGCCATTCCCCCACATTTCCACACAGTAGGTCATATATGGGTGTAATAATGAGTAATATAATGTGTACAAGGATCTCTTATTCAACACATCCTTAGTTTTGTGGAGTATCCCGATAGTCTTGGATATTTTTCTTTTAACAACTAGAAATCAAAACCTGGATGGCACAAAATTTCTTGACTTTCAATGAAAAGAAGACAGAGGTGATACTGTTTGGTCCCAGTGGCCCTTGCATATCCCATCCTGTTGACTTGGGCCTCCTGTCTCCTTATCTTAAGTCAACAGTCTCAAACTTGGGCCTTAAACTGGACAGTGATTTCAAACTTGACCGGCAAATTGGTGCCGTTGTTAAATCCAGCTTCTTTCACCTTAGACAGCTGGCCAAAGTAAAACCTCTCCTCTCTCATGAACACTTTGAGACAGTAATTCATGCCTTTGTCACATCCCGGCTCGATTACTGCAATGCCCTTTACTTTTTTGACAAAGGAGATTGTTATGTGCTTTATACATTAATTGGGCAATTTTGAAGTCAACCAGGTCATAGAATTTCATTGTATTTGATTTGATGAATAGTGGATTTGTGGGTTCGATATATTTAGACCAATTGATTATTCTGATTGCTTTTTTCTGTAGTTTTAAGACAGGGAGTGTGTTTGATTTACAGGCGTTCCCCCATATTTCCACACTGTTTGTCATATATGGGAGTAATAATGAGTAATATAATGTGTACAAGGAACTCTTATTCAACACATCCTTAGTTTTGTGGAGTATCCCGATAGTCTTGGATATTTTTCTTTTAACGTTATCTATATGTGGCTTCCAGGATAGTTTAGTATCTATTACTAGTCCAAGAAACTTATTTTCATAAACTCGTTCTATTTCAATTGAATTTATCTTTATTTTAACTTGGTCTTTAATTGGTCTCGTGCCAAAAACAACGAACTTAGTTTTTGTTAAATTTAAAGAGTTTATTTCTGTCGAACTAGTTTTTTAGTTTGGTTAATTCATTTTCCACAGTTTTCAGAAGTTGTTCCATATTTTTTCCAGAGCAGAAGAAGGTTGTGTCATCGGCGAATAGGATACATTTGAATTGTTTTGAAACACTGCAGATGTCATTTATATATAGAATGAATAGTTTTGGTCCAAGCACTGATCCCTGTGGCACTCCATGGGTAATCTTCAGTGAGTTGGATTTTTTGTTGTTGAACTGCACATACTGACATCTATTTTCAATAACTTTCAATCCATTTATATGCTATGCCTCTGATACCATATCTCTCTAATTTATTCAATAATATGGTATGATCTATTGTATCAAAAGCTTTTTTTAGATCTAGAAAAATCCCAACCGTGAATTCTTTATTGTCTATATT
Source organism: Hippocampus comes (assembly GCF_001891065.2). Taxonomy (NCBI): domain Eukaryota; kingdom Metazoa; phylum Chordata; class Actinopteri; order Syngnathiformes; family Syngnathidae; genus Hippocampus; species Hippocampus comes. Next base: position 315,443 of record NW_017805879.1, read on the forward strand.
AGTTGCTATTGCTTCCACAAACTCCATGACTGCCATTAGGGTGGTCCGTTTTTCTCTGAAGCCATATTGGTTTTCACTTAAGAGCCCATGTTTATTTATGAAGTTGTCAAGTCTGCGAGAAAATAATTTTTCTGATATTTTTGAAAATTGTGGTAGCAGTGATATTGGTCTATAATTTGAAAAGAATTTCTCCACTTTTAAAAATTGGAGTGACTTTAGCTGTTTTCATTTTTGATGGAAAAACACCGGCTTTAAATGACAGGTTACATGTGTGTGCAAAAGGTTGCACTACAAATTCTATGATCTGTTTTACTATTGTCATATCAATATTAAAAGAGTCAGTTGATTTTTTACTTTTATATGTTTTTACAATATTTAATATTTCATTTTGATTCACAGCAGTAAGTAACATTGTGGAAGAATTTTTTACTATGTATTTTATCTATTTCAAAAGAATTGGATCAGGAATTTGTTTTGCTAAGTTGCTACCGATATTAACAAAATTTTCATTAAATTCCTTTGCTATTTGTGCAGTTTCCTCAATAATGGTATTTTTATCTTTCATAAAGTACTCCGGATAATTACTTTATTAGAGCTATTTCTAATTACATGATTTAAGATGTTCCATATTTCTTGTGTTGCTTTTATTTTGCTCTTTTATATATATATATACATGTGTATATACAGTAAATATTCTCTCGTGCGGACTCGTGTTTGCGCTGTCCAATTTGTCCTAATAACAGAAATTCCTCATTTGGGAAATGAGCATGGTACATGTCCTTTATGAACCTGCAAGTATGTTGACAAAATGCACGTGTAACAACATAATCAATAAAATACAAAAATATACTGTCCAAAAACTGCAATACAGGTGTATCCAAAAAAAAATCACAACAGTAAAATACATACAGTATTTCAATGTTTATTTTTTCTGTCTTGGGGAAAAAAATGTGTCTATTTTGGATTGTTTTGTTGATTTGCGTCTTTCCGACTCCAAGTGTCTGCTGGATGCTTTTAACTTTGTGTCCAGCCTTGCTCAAACGGATGCATTTCACTCGCTCCGCTCCAGTGATTACAATTCTTCTACATTTCGATGCCATGATCTACACGACGTAAGTGAATAAAGTTAAAATCTTTCGCAATTGCAGTAAAACGCACACCAATAAAAAGTCACTTACAAGTCTTCATTTCGAATCTGATGAATGTAAACGGCGAAGCGACCACGTTTCTCTATCTATGAAACTTTAAAAAACAAGGCATCGATTCAACTCCTGATGACAAGCCACCATTCAGCGAGGAGGAAATGCAAATGGCAACAAATCCATCAGTATGCACAAGAATTACCAGACATCGGTGATCAACGGGACAGTTACTTGCAACTAGCAAGAAAACTGTATGACACG
>NW_017805879.1:318912-326624 GCF_001891065.2 Hippocampus comes
TCACGAAAGAGAATGAGGCCAGACGAATAAACAGGCTGTTCGCAACACAACCTGCGAAAGTGTACGCTCAGTGGCAGGGGCCTAACAGCAGAGCTGACCCACCAAGACTGGAAACTGAAAGGTACTGGAAAGGCATATGGGAGAAGGAGGGTGCACATAACAGCAGTGCACAATGGCTGGTGACCCTGAGAGAGGAGCACAGCAACCTCCCTGAACAGAACCCAGTTACCATAACATGCGTATAGACAGTAAACATTCCCATCCCCGGAATTCTATGAAAAGGAATTTCTTTCACCCGGAATAAAAACCTATGCATTAACATTATACATGCTATCAGAACTTACGTAAGCGGAAATTCCTCTAGCCGTAACCCGGATGGCCGCGGCAGCTTAAATACACGCAACGCCCACCCGATGCGACGGAAGACACGTTTTCACTTCGCCTTTTTCAATCATCAGATCTGAAACGACGATGTGTAAGTGACTTTTTATTGCCGTGCGTTCTACTCTATAATTGCGAAAGATTTTAACTTTATTCACTTATGTCCCATAGATCGCAGCACTCGCTTAAAAAGCATTGCCCATTCGCCATGACAGAAGAAACGTGTTCGCTTCGCCGTTTTCATTCATCAGATTTGAAACGATGACGTGTAAGTGACTTTTTATTGGCGTGCGTTTTTTGTAATTGTGAAAGATTTTAACTTTATTCACTTAAGTCCTGTATAAATCGGCACAAGCTTAAAAATCAGCACCCACTCGACACGACAGAAGAAACTTGTTCGCTTCGCCGTTTTCATTTATCAGATTCGAAACGATGACGTGTAAGTGACTTTTTATTGGCGTGCGTTTTACTGTAATTGCAAAAGATTTTAACTTTATTCACTTACGTCATGTAGATCATGGCATCGAAACATAGAAGAACTGTAATGACTGTAGCGGAGCGAGTGAAATGCATCCGTTTGAGCGAGGCTGGACACAAAGTAAAAAGCATCCAGGAGACACTTGGAGTCGGAAAGACGCAAATCTACGAAACCTTAAAAAACAAGGCATCGATTCAACTCCTGATGACAAGCCACCATCCAGCAAGGAAGCAATGCAAATGGCAACAACAATCCTTCAATATGCACATGAATCACCAGATATCGGTGATCAATGGGACAGTTACTTGCAACTAGCAAGAAAACTGCGACACGCAGGCAAACATTGTCATAAACCAAAGAATGCATCCAACAAAACAATCCAAAAGAGAGACATTTTTTTCCCAAGACAGAAAAAAATAAACATTAAAATACTGTACATATTGTACTGTTGTGATTTTTTTTGGGATACACCTGCATTGCAGTTTTGTTACATTAACAGTTTTTGGACAGTATATTTTTGCATTTTATTCATTGTGTTGTTGCACGTGCATTTTGTCAACATACTTGCAGGTTCATAAAGGACATGGACCATGCTCATTTCCCAAATGAGGAATTTCTGTCATCAGGACAGATTGGACAGCGCAAACACAAGTCCGTACTAGAGAATGTTTACTGTATGTATGAAATCCTCGTCACACCCATTGGGTGGTGTCCGCCCCCCATTCAGCTCGGGTCCTCTTCCAGAGGCCAGGAAGCTTGAGGGTTTTGCGCAGTATCCTCGCTGTTCCCAGCACTGCTCTTTTCTGGACTGAGATGTCCGATGGCGTTCCCGGGATCTTTTGCAACCATTCATCCAGTTTGGGGGTCACTGCCCCGAGTGCTGCGATCACCACAGGCACGACTGTCACCTTTACCTTCCAGGCTCTCTCCAGCTCCTCTCTGAGCCCTTGGTATTTCCCTAGTTTATCATGTTCCTTCTTTCTGATGTTTACGTCACTTGGGACGCTACATCCACGATAACGGCTTTCCTCTGCCCTCTATCTATGATCATGATGTCTGGTTGGTTCGCCATTACCATTTTGTCAGCCTGTGTCTGGAAGTCCCACAGGATCTTCGCTCGGTCATTGTCCACCACTTTTGGAGGTGTTTCCCAATTTGACCTTGGGGTTTCCAGTCCCTACTCCGCACAGATGTTTCGGTGGACTATGCCAGCCACCTGGTTGTGGCGCTCCATGTAGGCTTTCCCTGCCAGCATCTTACACCTTGCAGTTTTGTGTTGGATCGTCTCAGGTGCCTCTTTGCACAACCTCCACCTTGGGTCTTGTCTGGTGTGGTATATCTGGGCCTCTATAGCTCTTGTGCTCTGGGCCTGCTCCTGAGCAGCCAGGATGAGTGCCTCTCTATTTCTGAATTGAATTTCTCATTGAAAGAAGTCCGTAGATGGGAATACTTACTGTATACACACACACACACACACACACACACGCACACACACACGCACACACACACACACACACACACACGACTGCGCACGGAGCAAATAGAAGAGACAGTATGCCAGAGAATCAACAGCGTGACGTGACACAAGGGTTTCTCGTTGTGCTGGGTGGGGCTGCAAAGATGCACAACCAATCAGCTCACAGGATAAATCCACTCGTACGGTCATTGGTCGACGTCGTACCGGAAACCAATCATGCGCCTTGAATGAGTGCTCGTTGCCGATTCGGTCCAGGCATGGACAAAACCTCTGAGTCGTTCAGTATTTTTGTCTGAATACAGTACTTTGGGAAAAAAAAAATCCGATCTACTGAAGCCACAATCAATGAAGCGCCATATCGCGAGGGATCACTGTATCTGTTACTTTTTTCGCGGTTCAGAAATGCTGCGCGAACAGCACAAGGTAGAATTTGCGCTCTGGACTTATCCACCACTCTAAAATGTGCACTGTCATACTCTGTGCAAGTCTTTTCACAAATAACCAAGGATAAAAAAAAAAATTTAAATAACCAACCACAATGGATAAAAATAATCCAAGAAAGAAAAATTCACCACTACCGTGATGCTGGAAATGTCACATATTGAGTTGTAATCTGAATTCATCTATCTCTGAGTAACCTTCATTGTAATCATAAACCAGAATTCCAAGTGTGTTTGTCTCCTTGTGTCTTGTAGACATCAGCAAAGATGCTTGTCCTGAGCGACTTGTTGCAGAGCCCTCTCACTTTAAAAAGGAAGAGGACATAGAAGTCTCCCACTTTAAGGAAGAAGAGGAGGAGCAGGTCCTACACATTCAAAAAGAGGAGAAGCCAGAGCACCCTTGCACGAAAGATAGTGACATGTCATCGAACGTTGTGAATGATGTTGCTGATGAGGAGGACGAGGATGGTGATCTGACATGTCACACTGACAACATAGCGTGGAAATGTTCTCAGTGTGAGATGACGTTTACTTGTAGGATGGCTCTGAAAAGACATGCGAAAACCCATGCTGTGGAGAAATCTTTTTCCTGCTTAGTTTGTGGCCATAGATTCTCTCGGAACTATCACTTAAAATTACACTCCAGAAATCACACTGGTGAGAAACCTTTCTCCTGTTCAGATTGTGGCCAAAGTTTCCCAGACAAGGGACAGTTAAAAAGTCACATGAGAATACACACTGGTGAGAAACCTTTTGCCTGCTTAACTTGTGGCCAAAGATTCTCTCGTAATAGTAACTTAAATGCGCACAAAAGAACCCATACTGGTGAGAAACCTTTTGTCTGTTCAGATTGTGGCCAAAGATTCTCTTGGAAGGGATGCTTAAAAAGGCATGTAATAACCCACATTGGTGAGAAACCTTTTGCCTGTTCAGATTGTGGCCAAAGTTTTTCAGCGAAGGGACGCTTAAAAAGTCACATGAGAATACATACAGGTGAGAAACCTTTTGCCTGTACAGATTGTGGTCAAAGATTCTCTCAGGAGGCAAACTTAAGAACACACACGAGAATACACACAGGTGAGAAACCTTTTGCCTGTTCAGATTGTGGCCAAAGTTTCTCTCAGAACGCACACTTAAAATTGCATGAAAGAACCCACACCGGTGAGAAACCTTTTTCCTGCTCACAATGTGGCCATAGATTCTCGTGGAAATATCAAATTAAGAATCACAAGTGTCATAATGAGATGAACAGTTATCGATGAAATTTTCACCTCTTTTCTGAGCAGGCTTCACCACCCTGATTGTATTTTATGTACCTTCTCCTTGGGATGCTGACATTTTCTTTTTTTCAAGATTGAGCCGCAAGAGTGGCTGCCTGTACAGCAGCGCCTATCCCCGCTTGAGTTTCTTTTCGTCATTTAATTTTATTCATTTACTCTTCCGATTTAGTTTTGTCTTTTTGTACCCTAAATCTAGGAGGGGGGTGACATGGGCATCTTCATTTCTGCTCATCTCCATTATTTTCTTTTACAGGAAAACGCTTCTACAACGAAATCTACATGGGCGAAAATATCCCCTAGTGTGAAAAAATCTTGCAAAATCATTTAAACTATTCCCACTTTTTTGCTCCCCCTACAACGAAAAATCCCCCTGTTGCGTTATACCAAATTTTTTCCTCTGCCCTTGCCTCGCAACGAGATTCACTACAACGACAACAAGCCTTCCGCAAAAGTCTAATCCAACCTCAGCTGACAGTGACTCCCACTGCTTCGCTCGGAAATGGCAACAGCAAACACCACAGTGGTTTACACATGCGCAGTAGTACAGGAAGTATTTGTTATTGTTCGTTTCAGACGCAGCATAAACGTTGCATTGCTAAAATGGCTACAAAAACAGACCTTTGCAGACCAAGGAGTGAAGAAAAGATAAGCTCTAACGCTTGAAGACAGGATAAAAATAATCAAAATGAAAGATGGAGGAAGCAAAGTAAAAAACATTATGCAAGAAATTGATGTAAGTGAAAGTGAATGCTGATTGTAAATTTAGCAATTTCTTTCCCATATTTCTCCTTCTACTCTAGCTATATGAAGTGTCAAATAAGTGTAGGCTACTTATGCACTATTGGAATAAAAATAAAGAGTACACATTCGTGTGTGTGTGTGTGTGTGTGTGTGTGTCTTTACATCTGAGGTAATTTTCCATAGTGAAAAGTCCCCTGTTGTGAAAAATTTCTTGCTGCAAACATGATTTCGTTGCAGAGGAATTTCACTGTACTCTTACATTTACTGTGTCTGGAGACCCCGCTCACAAACGTGACCTCTGTCGTCCTCCCTACCTTCGACAAGTATGTAACCTGTGCCACCAGAGACAATAACATTTTGGTCTTGTTTTATGTCAACACCAAGGAGGCATATACACTCCACACCCTGCCCCCTCTTGGAAGAGCGGACCGCATCATGGTGCATCTCCAGCCTGTGTACAAACCCCTTGAACACAGGCAGCCATCTGTGACCAGCATGGTCATGAATGGTGCACGGAGGCTGAAGAGGCTCTGCTAGACTCCTCCGACTAAACCAGGTGGGAGCTCTTAAGTGATGTTCATGGGGAGGACATTATTAGACATTGTTAGAAGTACCAAGAACTAAATTGAGGCTCAGAGGGGATCGAGCCTTTTCTGTTGCTGGTCCCTCTCTCTGGAATGACCTCCCACTGAACATTCGGCAAGCCTCCTCGCTGCCCATCTTCAAAACCCGCCTCAAAACTCACTTGTATTCTTTGGCATTTGACTCAGCATGACTTAGATTTGTTCTTGGTTTTGCTGTTCGGTGCTTTCTACCGTCTTTATTACCAATTTGCTTTACTGTTTGTTGTATATGTTAAATTGCTCCATGTACAGCACTTTGTATGCAGCGATGGCTGTTTGAAAGTGCTCTATAAATACAGTTGAGTTGAGTCGAGACATTGATTCGCTCACCACCATCACAGACTACATAAACTTTTGTGAGGAGAACACCGTCCCCGCCAGGACTGTGTGGTGTTTTTCCAACAACAAACCGTGGATTACTACCGACATAAAGGGCCTCCTGAAGCAGAAGAAGAGGGCTTTTGTGTCGAAAAACAGAGAGGAGCTGAAGGACCCAGCTGACGAGAAGAATCAGAGAGGGGAAAAAGGCCTACAGGTTGAAAATGGAGGACTACCTACAGACCAGAAATGTTACTGGTGTCTGGAGAGGACTGAAAACCAATTCAGGACATAAAAGCCCAAAGATAGAGACTTGAACACATCTGCTCACAATGGACGCTCTTTTTTTTTTTTTTAATCTTTATTGAATACGTCTGCTCACAAAAGAGGCGTCGCTTCTTCGTCAACCCGAGGAAGCGTCACTTCCTCGTGTAATGAAGTTGAGCGAAGTCGAGTGGCGCATTCAAGTGCACTCAGTTTGGTTGAGAACCGAATTTCAGTCGTAATCCGAGGCATAAAAAACTCAATTTTTGGTCGAGAACAGAGACGTTTGACTCTAGTTTGTTTTAACTCATTTTCAGAGGCGATTTGGTTGTTTGATTTAGTTCTTAGTTTTTTTTTTTGTTTTTTTGTTTTTTTTTTTTGCTGAAACGTCCTTGACTGTACAGTCAAGGACACGTGTTGCGATGTGTTACCTTTTGTTGGATGTGATCCTGAGTAAAATGGACATTTTCCATTTTGTCATGAAATGTCTGATGGAGCCAGTTGTATTGTTGTGTGTTGCTTGCTGGCCAATAAAGTTCTCTGCTCAAAAAGCTTGGATCAGCCAAGTCTTCCTCAAATCTCTACCTCAATATTGGTGCGGTTCATGACTGGTGAGGCACCATTTCCCTGCAGTGAGATATAAAAACAATAGCCCAAAAACAAAAGGTTTGACTGTATTTAAATGTTGACCTTCATTATAGCATGTCTCAAATAAGGTCAGAATGGAATTCTTTAACGCTCCTTTGAACTGGGAGGTCAAAACCCTGAAGTCAGGAAAAAAAAGACCCCAAATTCACTTGTCAGAGATGATCCGCATTGAGACGAAGACTGAATGGCAAAACATCATCCATCCATCAAGGGCCGCCGGCGTGCTGAAGGTTATCCCAGCTGTCTTTGGGCATCCTGAACTGGTTGCTGGCCAATCGCAAGGCACACGTAAACGAAGAACCATCCATGCTCACACTCATATCGAGGGACAATTTAAAGTGTTTTGTTAGCCTGCCATGCACGTTTTGGGAACGTGGGAAGAAACCAGAGAAAACCAACGCAAGCATGGGGAGAACATGCAAATTCTACACAGGAAGTACGGGGCCTGAATCGAACCTTTCGCCTCTGCACTGTGAGGCCGACATGCTAAGCTACATATGTCAAAGTGTCAGAGATGTTCGCTCGGACGGTCGACAAAGGCTCGAACACCGGAACAGATCGTCTTTCTCTGCCGGCAGGAGGTGTAGTTTTCTACGAAGCCACTCCGTGTGCGCTTCTCACTGACACCTGACCTCTGCCACCTCTGCCGGCCCTTTTATTGATTGGATATGCAAATTACAAGTATTATATCAGAAAAACACTCCCATCTTCATTAACATGCCGCACCCCTGGGCGGCCCAATTGGGCCACCCCTCAGCAGACCCCCTAAGACAGGGGTGTCAAAGTCAAATGGACGGAGGGCCAGATAAAAATTTTTGCTGCAAGCCGAGGGCCGGACTGATCGAATGTTCATTGAAAATTTTAAAAATAACCACATATTGTTTATTGAACCAAATTTAATTGACTGAAAACCTAACAAATACATTCCAATACGGTCAGATAAATAAAGCAACATTTTTTTATGGCTATGTCAGTAAGCTTTAATTTTCAACAGGCACAAAAAAATTTCCTTTGTATAAAAATCCCCATAACATGAATGAAAGAAGCCGATATTATTCAAGG